>NC_043976.1:16108578-16708578 GCF_902148855.1 Sphaeramia orbicularis | reverse complement strand
ATCTGTATAGTCTTTCTCTTTGAATTATAACAATCAGTTTTTGCATAGACTCCAGTGACGGCATCTTTTATCCTCTTATGTAATTGGTGAGCTATTGCTATTGGCAACATGCACCACTTTTACTCTCACATTAGTTACTTTTATAAAAGTTTGACTGGATCAAAGTGAAATGTGGAAACAACCTCTGGCTGACAGACTGTAAAATGATAGAAAAAAACCCATATTATTCTTGAGGGGAAATGAAAGAGTGGCTCAGCTATAACGGGGATGTCAGAATGGTTTCACAGTGTATTTTGGTCTGTTCAATTGAACCATGTTTTATGCCAATTGAATCATGCATTGCATTAACCCTTAAAGACCCACACAGCCACTGGCAACCGAAATCACCTACTGGTCTCAAATGTTTAACAGCTGTTGATCCACTAATCCTATCAATACATGGAAATAATAGGTGTAAAATGCAGTTTAATCTTCTTCAGTATTGATTCACCAGTAAAACCCATGGAGTTTGACAAATGACAGTGGATGGAGACACTTGTTTTGTTCAGTTAATGATACATTTTACTGAAAAAGTCACTTTTTCTTGAGTTTTCTCTGTTTTCGATATAATAACCCTCAAATGTAATCTCAGCGTGATGATTAAGGTACATGATCAGTAAATTAAATACAGGAAAATACCTGATTTTCACTGAAAAAAATAAATAAATAAAATAGGAGGATAGTATTATAATAAATGGAGATAAATCACTTAAGAAAGGTTAAATAGAGAGAAGAATTCATTTGGGAACTGCCACAAAAGTAGCACTGGGTCTTTATGGGTTAATATTCAGCCAATGTCTTACACTGTGTCAGTCTTTTGTCTCTTACAATATCAAATGGAACATGATAGGTATTTTATTATGGGGATACTACGGCGTAAGAACGCAGGAGACGTACACAAAATGGAATGAAGGTGAACAAATCATTGTTGGCGGCCTGAGGTTATATGTCATGGACAGAATGCTAAGACAGGGTTGATCACATTCACAACGGACAGAGGCAAGAGTGATGCACTGTACGTGAATGACTAAACACCTCGGAACCTTGCAGGGAAGAGCCCCAACTGCTAAAAAAAAAAAAAAAAGAAAAAAAAAAGTCATTCTTTCACTTCCCCTTTTGCCCTTCACCTGCCTCGGTTTTACAATGTTTTACTTTCCTCACACAAACACAACCCAGAGAAGGGTCAAGCGCTCACTACTACAGAGCAAGTTGTCATTCACGTCGACTATCAGTGGGCACTTGTATGGACTAGTGAGCATTGTTCTTTGGTGACACAGAGCGACTTTTTGGACATGAAATGCCTTCTATCCATTACGTTGCGCCTTTAGATTCATCTACCTATTAATTTATTCCTACTTACGTCCCAATTAGGAAACAAAATAAATACGAGTGGAATTCCAGGTGACGGATTAAAAGTCTGAGCCAGGGTGAGCAAAGTTGGCAAAGGAAGTCTTTTGATGACTGTAAGCTTATTTATTTTATCAAGATGTGTTAAAAACACAGGATGTGAAGGATGTAGTGTTACAGAATCACCTTTTATCAGAGCACCAGGGATTCCTTTATCGCAAAAAAAACAAAAGGCAATGAAAGTCTTTAGCCAAATGAGGTAAAACTTCTGAAATGTTAGAATCGAAGACAGTTCAAGTGTTGTAAATTCCCTCACAGATTAGGGTTTAAGGGTAATGTTCAGCGTTGTTTGTGCAATTGAGAAGACTCAACAAAGTGGCTCCTGGGGGAGAGAAAACGCAGACATTAGTGAGCTTCGTTTACACTGGTTGATATGATACAGGAAAAGCAAGAACAAATGTGACTCCACAGATAAAAGTAAGTGTCCGTAAGAAGCATATCGTGTAGTAAAATGAAGTGTAAAACCACAAATAGGAATGGCAACAAATTTCAGCTCTGGCATAAGTAACGCGACAGCCTTTGTGGAAGGAGGGAAATGTTTGATAGATTCACCAGTGCAATGAACACGTCCCGGTGGCACTTGATGAACTCTGGGTTGACACAAGACTGCTCGACTTCGCTAGATGGACTGGGGCTTTCCACGAATGAATTCTAGTTTCATCTTCCCCTGTTTCAACCTTGGCTCTAACGCTTCCGCTCCGTCTCGTCTTTTTTGAATTTGCACTGCACAGTTTTCTGAATATACTATACACATCAAACTTTACAATGAAAGGTTTTGTAACATTTCAAGGCTTAGCCTCATGTCAAGCATAGGCCTAAATTAAAACACCATCCATTTATTACACTCTGTAATGTGGTCAGAGTAAGAGAGAGAGAGTACATAAATTATTTGGAGTGTCAGCACATAAAAAGTTAGAGCTATAAATGGTGTATGGAGTGCCGTCTTACTACTACCTGACGCACCAGCAGGACTCCTGTTGATCAGGAACTGAAGGTCATGGTCAGGTACGGGCACAAAATAAATGCAAAAGTCTGAGAAATGTATATGTACAGAAGCAGCGACCCTGCTCTCTTTTACCACTATAAAATACAACATCTCTCTCTAATTCTCTTGGCCAAACTTTTACTCTTCTTCTTCCCGTTTTTCTCTTTGCTGTCCTCCATTTTCCGTGCCCGGATCTCTCTCATCAGGTCAAAGAACACCTGTGGAAAAAACACACAGGTTCAGGTTTCTCATTTTCGCTGTCGTTTCAGAACGGCGGGTGCTCATCTTTTAGCCGCTTCAACTCACCTTGTCGACGTTGGCACGGGTTTTGGCCGAAGTCTCCACGTAGCACACGCCCCACTGCTCGGCGCGGGCCTTGGCTTCGTCTGCGCTGACCTGCCGTCGGTCGTCTAAGTCCGACTTGTTGCCGACCAAGAGGAAGGGCACGTTTTCGTCTTCCTTCACTCGCAAGATCTGCTCTCTGCAGGGACACAGTCATTCAGCCATGAACTATGGAAATAATCAGGCGTTTACATCTTTAGAGAGACAGATGGCATCATGTTCACCGTGTACACAAGGGACTTAATCCTTACAGAGTCTTATTTTACTCATTTAGTTTTTGCTGATCGAATTTCATTTCTGAAACGTACAAAAATCTATATCGTTAGCCTCATAGCATAACTGTGTTTGGTGTTATTTAACCCCCACAACCTTTGAAAATCAATCTTTCCATTACAGAACACACTTATACAGGGTTCCTACAAGTTAAATTTAAGACTTTTTAAGACTATTTAAAACAGAATTTAATGCCCATTTCATGGCCAAACTGGCACAAATTCATGACTCCTAGAATTTAGGAAGATGTATTTATTTACTCCACCTTGATTTCCATCGTTACGAGTCATTTTCACCGGGGGCTGCAAAGTTAGCGATAATTGGTCCCTAATTTCAATAAAAATTGTCAGGTCGGAAGGGGTGGAACTGAGTAGACTAACATTGCTTTCTTTGCAGCTTAGACATTTCCCAGACACATTTAAACATAATACAACAAATAAGTTAATGACAACAGATAAGACCTACCATATCAAATTTAATACCTTTTAAAGACTTCTTTTAAGGTATTAAATGCAGATTTGTAAATTCAAGACTTTTAAGACCTGGTGGGAACCCAGTTATAATACATAATGCTCCTTTCTCATTTGCACACTTCTAATGAAGCTTGATATCGTTAGCCTCATAGGATAATTGCCTATGAGGTCATATTTTCGGCCAAACTTTAACATCTGCATAAAATGAATCAACAGTCAGAAAAGTTATGCAGATATTACAATTAGGCTAAAAATATGGCTTAGGCAATTATGCTACGAGGATAACAAATTGTAAATCACATTTGGGATTAGTGTCATAAAATGACTTACTAGGCCCCTGAGAAAATTCCCCATGAGGTTTCACTTAGATATGAAATGTCTATGGTACAGCTTCTTGGGAGTCATAATGTATAACCAACAGGATGTCTGCAATTTTGCTTTGAATAAGGGAACTTTGCTCCATTTGTGCCACTTCACACCATCGTACTTTAACAAACTCCTGCTCCATAATTCAGTCAAGTAACTTAAGATTTAGTCAGTTGGATCTGCAGACCAATGTGTTGAAGTGTTTTCCAAATGCGGAGTATTCACTGAGCAGAGTTGCTGTCATGACATAGTGAATTTCAATGTTTTGCAAAAATATTAACGAATAGTGCACTTTAGAAAATGTAAAACTTTAGCCTGTACACAACGGTTCAGGGTTATTTAAAAACTGTTGGTGCATGAAGTCAAATTCAACGCCTTTGTAACATCTGAGATCATCCTCATCACCCTCATTAAAACCCCTCAATTACTCCCTGATGTGCACAATGATGCCTGATCATCACTGATTGCAGATTTCATTTAAGCTAAAAAAAAAAAAAATAAATAAAAAATACAATTATCTTTGCCAACGCTTCAAAAGGTCAAAAAAGGGTAGGCAAAGTTGTTTTAAATTTTACAGACAAGGTTTGGATAATTAGTCTCCGTGACACTATGATAAATGAGGACAGATTTCATTAAAGATGCTGTGTGTTCCACTCAACCTGAAGTCGACTGTTGCTGCAAAAGATTCCAGTTCCGTGATGGAAAATACACAGAGGAAGCCTTCACCGCTGCGGAAGTAGTTGTCCCGAATGGCTGCGTAGTCCTCTTGTCCTGCTGTGTCGAGGATGTCGATCTGTACCTCCTCCCCGTCCAACACTACTTTCTTCCTGTAACTGTCTGCTTTGGTGGGCTCGTAGTCTTCAACAAACTACACGGAAGAAAACAGCGACATTTAAACAACATGCAAACTTCATATGACTGCTGTGTAAACATAATGGAAATTGATGCAAATGCAGGTTTAGCCACGGGCTCACCTCGTCGTACATGAACTGGAGAGTGAGGGCCGACTTCCCCACACCTCCGCTGCCCACCATAATCACTTTATGAAGGGCTAGAGAGTTCTGCCCTTTCGGCTTCGCAGCTGCCATGGCTCTGTGTACTGAGAGAATTGAGTGTGAAGGGGAGAAAGTTCAAGGTGGCGCTGGAGGCGGAGGGAAGGATTGTGAAATGACGACCGTGATAATCAGTCCCAGGATTCCAGCTGCAACGAGAGGTGGAATGATAATTCCAGTGGAGAAATAAAGAGAGAGAGAGAGGGACAGAGAGAGAGACAGAGAGAAGAAATCCAAAGATGTTTCATCATTATTTCCGAGGCTCTGGAATCTATTACCCCGCTAATACAGTGTAGCGTATGACTTGCTGTACATGGCTGACACTACAGGAAATAAAATGTGATAATGACCATTGGCATGAGACCAATGCACTGCTTTAAGTAACTTTTATCATCATCACCCCTCCTTATAGCTCTTCGCCTCTGCAGAAGAACAACATATTGACAAGTCATCCTGCAGCAATAATGAACACACTGTCAAGTTAAAAACACAAATACAGGAACATTCTATTCATTCAACTGATAATAGGTCAATAATAGATAAGGATTTTCAACAAAGCATCTTACAATACCATGTACACATAAATTACTATAAATTTAGACAGATATCTAAATGAATGGCTGTAGCTTTAGAAATAGGTCATGTGATTTATCTCCAAATTAACTCATTTCTTTAGAATGAATACATCAGTTTTGTAACAAGCAGAAATGACCTCATATTTATGTTCTATAAACAATCAGTCACCTTTAATGAGTAGATAAAAGAATGATTTTTTTTCCCTTGGAAGTCAGATAAAAATCGATAAAAATGATTACACAAAAAATAGACAAGCATATAATGAGTAAATTTGATGAGAAAATACATTTAAGCATCCACAGCCATACGGTCCCACAACATGATACAGAAAAACTGCAAATAACTACAGGATTAAGATGATTTAAAGCAGGTAAGTATTAAGTAGATTTTTAAATATTGTTTCTTTATGCTTTTGAAACCTCATTGTGTCAATCTTCAACATTCCTGTTATTAATATTACATAAAAATAAGGCTGCTACGTGTGACCCAGGGGAACTTGCAAGGCTTTTGGGGGTTAATATTCTTTCTTTTAGCTTGAAATTGACTTATAACAGAACACTGTTTGAAATCTCACAGTTAGGTGCACTCAAGTTCAATCATATGAGTTAAGATAAATTAGTAAAGTCTAAATTGTCAGAAGCTGCCTTGTGAATTTAATACCACATTTTAGCCAAATATCTGAAGTCAGACCAACACAAATAGACCCTCCACCCAGCAGGAAAACAATGCTCACTGCATGACATATGGATACGCAAGCAAAGCCACATCACGACTGCAGTACAAAACCACCGAAGCAAATTCCACTAACCCAGAAAAGAACCTGGAAAAGCCATCCTTACAAAGAAATAAAAACTTCATTTTAAAGCTAATGGCGGTTTCTGGATAGAATCTGGCAGTGCTCTCCAAAGTTTGACAGGACTGGATAAACTCTATACACATGTCGAAGTGATCCAGTGGTCGGTTTCCCACACTGGACAGTTTGAGGCTGTGGGAATAACATGATGTCCAGCAGTGTGTGTTTTCTGCTGTCTCTTCCCATCACAGGCCCACACAGACCTCTGGGGATCAGGGATAATGTTGGGAATCCGGCCAGAAGTTCATTATACAAATTAACAAAAAGCATTTAGGCACAGGAAGGCAACATTGAGATTTACTAGGCTAGTCAAGGGTCTGGTCCTTTCACCTTGCTTATTTTCCTCAGAGTCAGGACATAAATCTGCCATATGGAGCAGTTCTGTTTAGTAAGTGAAAAGGCACTTCACATAAGTAGACCACTATTCTCAATTAGGAACTTTCAGGTCAAGCTTTAATAAAGCAAATCTGGAAGTTCTTGATGTGATCAGGATACTTGACTGGTCTTGTACTTTATATATATAAAAAAAGCTATACAAAGCAACCACAGATGCTACCTTTATGATGCTAATGTGCATCATTGAGCAGATTAACCAATTCAACAACGGATTATGAAATTAGCCACTAGTTATACATGTACGTAGGATGCTACTCAGTGAAGCAAGTGAAAAAGACGACTTACCGATACGATAGCAGGAAACTGAATGATACAAATGACGATGTAAAATATTTAGAAATTATGTTGACTTACTGGCAACTTAGCTGGTGTCATGCCAACAGCAGGTAAACCGGCTAGCAGGTTGCCTATAGTGGGCGATGCGGCTAACAAGCTAACTAACCTACCCCCGCTTCCAAACGTTACTTTATCAGTAAAAAACACACGGCTTCAGAATCAAGATAGCCTCACACGAAATGTAAAAAGCAACCCTTAGAAATAGGATACACAGCAACAGATGTTTGCTCGATCCTTACCCACTCCTCGTTAGCCTGCTATGGTGGCCACACAGGCGAAGAGGCTAGCACCAGCGATAACAAGCAGCTAATCACAACTAAATGATGCAACGTAAAAAAGACGGAGCGTGTCCGGCCCTAAGCTCTCAAACAACGATGTATGTGGAGGTAACATCACCTACCGAGGAAATGGAACCGTATTCACCTTGGCACGGCGTTTGACGGAGGCTGGGGTGTCCAGATGAAAAGACTTAGCTTGCTACTTGTTAGCTCATGGCTAGCTCCCGAGCTAACTCCAGAGACTTGGCTGGTAGCTCCTAGCAGCAGACTGACTGCACGTCCTGTGGGCTTGGCTCTGTCTGACAACGCCCGCCCGCCTGGGAAAACGAGACCACTACGACTTTTACTACTTCTACGTATCCAACACTAATATGTGCCGTTTAAGACAATATTTTAACACATTCCTGTTTATTTTCCGTTGTTTTGCTGCGTGTTTGAGGCTAAAATAAAGCGGATAACAGGAGGCGGATCCAGTCTAATTACCTCATTAGCTAATCTACATAAATGTTGACATGTTTGTTTAGGAGGAGATCTATTTTGTCAAGATATCAAGAGAAACACACTTTCACAAGCCAGGTGATGTTATATAATCTATTTTTAATGTTTGTGCTCTGAAATGATCGTGGCTACTTGCAAACAGTTCCATTAATGCAAGTGTCTAATTGAGTTAACCCTCATGTATCCAGGTGTGCCTTTTTAGCACACTTTGCACTTGTTGTTAAAAAACTTAATATTCACTGGTCAACAACAAATTTATTGTTTAAGTTTTTTGAGCTGATTTAGGATCATTTTGGTGTGTTGAATCCAAAAATCACATTAATTTTGCTCAATCAGGTCAACTTTCTTAACTATGCTACATATTAGCTTTTTAACATTTTTGCTTACATTTATGGGCATTTTCACATCATATGATACAAAATTCTTTCATATTTCTTGCAATAAACGAGTTCTGAAGATTTTAATTTTGCCAATTTATGATTAATGTTTTTTTTTTAATATTACAGGTGAATGAAATGGCTTCGACTAGAAGATCTTGCAAAAATAAGCCTGATATATTCTGCTACCATACCAACTTTATATATAAAGCACTTTAAGAACTTTACAGCTGGCCAAAGTGCCGTACACCAAACATAAAACAAGGGATTAAATGAGTAAATAAAACTAGTGATAACACAGGGTGTAAAACGGGCCAAGAGCAACAAAATACAACCATCATAAAAACAAAGACAAATTAAAATCTGTTAAAAACAGTCTAAAAAACCCCCCAAAAAACCCAGACATGTCACTCACTGATTAAAACATCTACATCTGCAGCTACATCTGTGGTGAATACACCATAGCACCTAACAGGAATCAAGTCACAAGTTTCATAAAGTGTGCTTACCAATCTTATTTTGGTATTAATTATTATATTTTGTGAGAAGATCCAATTTTTCAAAATCAAATTAGCAAAAAAACCTGACCTGATTGAGAAAAACAGATGTCATTTTTGGATTTAGTGGTGCAAAATGGTCCTAATTCAGTTGAAAAAACCTAGACAACTTGCAAAAAACATTTTTTTGTAACCCAGTGTTATTTTTCACAATTTAAATAAGGCTACAATTCAAAAGTTGTTCATGTTTGCATGATCTTTAAAATTCTGGCCACCAACTAAAATTTGCACATTGGAAACAAAAGAAAATTACAAGACTAGCGTCTGTCTCCCAAGTGTGCCTAAAACGCACTATTTCCTCCATTTGATATGTATGATTAGGGCTGACCTTGATTTACAAAAATAAAATCAAATTAGAGCAGAAAAATAAATCAATATATAATATTTAATAGTTTGATTTATAGGTGTGCATTTTACACACACTTGGTGACAGATGCTAGTATTTTGAACATTTGAACTAGTGCCAAAAATAATAATGCAAATTAACCAGTGTTGGAGTTAATCATTGACATATGCCAGGCTGCAAAAGTCAAATAATATGTGATCCACTTTTTATGTAGTATATTGAATTTTTTTTTTTTTTGCATAAAAAAAATGGTTTGTTTTACATTACAAACACGGCATTTAAAGGGTTAAAAAATTTGACAATTATTGAGTATTTGGTATTTTTATTTACGGCTCAAGTTGATGAAATAGAAAAAAAAGTGTAAAAGAATTAAAAACAAACTGTATGAAAAATTTTTTGACATTATTCCACAAGTGTGCCAAAAAGGCACACTTGGTGCTCAGTAAGGGCCTTGCTGGACGGGATACTGGAGGGTTAATAATGAAATTAAGTTTTTTTTTTTCCCCCTTTGTGCAGAGATGAAGTCCATAATTTCTGGCCTGCACATGAAATTTGCAGAGAGATCATGGAATGAAACATTTCAGCTGGTCAGAAGATGCATGGTAATATACCGATTCTTGCCTTTTGCGTTACTTTTTCATTTTAATGCAGTAAAATAACACATTGTTTATGGGGGTCAATTGAAAATCTACCTATTTTTGTCTACTGCACAGGTGTCAAACATGCGGCCCGGGGGCCAAATCTGGCCCACCAAAGGGTCCAGTCTGGTCCTTGGGATGCGTTTGTGAAATGCAAAATCTACACTAAGATATTAACAATCCTTTTAGTTCAGGTTCCACATTCAGACCAATTCAATCTAAAGTGGGCAGGACCAGTAAAATACTATCATAATAAAATAGAAATAATGACAACTCCAAATTTTTCTCTTTGTAAAAGTAAATATTTTCATGTATTTACACTAAAACAAAGTATAATTTTGCAAAAAATGTGAATAACCTGAAATTTCCAAAGAGAAGTAAGTGTAATTTTAACAATATTCCACCTGTTACTAAATGTTTTGTGTGTTTGTAGATCTACTGTGATCTTTAAGTTATAATGTACATGTATAAATGATAAACTGAGGCAGAATATTGTTAAAATGACACTTATTTTTTCAGTTTGTTCAGGTTATTCACATCTTTTGAAAAGGATAGTTTGTTGATGTAAACCTGTTCATAATGTAAATTTACTTTTTTCACTCTAAAACACAGAGAAAAGTTTGAAGTTGACATTATTTCTATATTATTATATTATTATTTTACTGGTTCGGCCCACTTCAGATCAAATTGAGCTGAATGTGACCCCTGAACTAAAATGAGTTTGACACCCCTGGTCTACTGTGTGTGGAAATGCAGTGTTCAAAGCATGAAAATATTTGTCAACCCTTTCATGCATAGTGGTCCCTGCAGTGGACAGCTATTCAGAGTTGTTCTCTTGTATCTTCATGGATTTTGTTGTTTTTTCACTTGCATATCAACCAACACAGTGGATGTTTATGTATCATCCCATACACTGCAATTCATACCATTACTTTAACTTTCCTGTTCTTGATCAACCTGATCTGCAGTAAGATATTTGAGTGTAAATCAATTGCTAATTGTTAAGAGACTGTAATTAACAGTGATTTTTTTTTTTTTTTTTTTTTAATTATAAAGCTGTAAAACTCCCCTACAGAGGACAAAAAATGTATTGCTGGGTCTCAGGAGGTTCTAGTATGTTAAAATGTGAGAACAGATTAGCAGCATTTAAAAATGTATATCATGGTTTTCACACAGTATGTTAGTAAATGTATGGTGTCTAGCTGACTGGACATTTTTGTAAGCCCATGAAAAATAGGTTCATTTAAAAAAAAAATAAATTAAAAAAAAATCAATCACATTGCTTTTTTCATGCCTAGAGAGGAATAAAAACACTCAGGAAAAAAAAAAAAAAAAATTGATTTAGGTTCTCATAATTCATGCATGAAAAGGTTAAACTACCAGATAGTTCCTGTACTATGATGATGTGTTTCAGATTGGGAGACTGGGTGCTGGAGTAGGCGATGCAGTGAGCATGAGCTCATCTGTGCAGAACACTCCAGTCTTTGTTGTTTGATCTGCAGTTGACAGTTATCACATGTTGATTTTTTGGCACACAATACAATATATGCATGACAGGGGATGAGCTTTTGGATGGATTTTATTCCTTTACTAGCCCAATACAACTGAGTCTTTCCATGAAACTTGGTTTATTTTAGTATCTTGCACTTTACCAGCTTTTTAAACCCAATAATAAAATACAAATTTAGACATATTTCCCCCCAGGATGGACCTAATGATGA
Organism: Sphaeramia orbicularis; assembly: GCF_902148855.1. Lineage (NCBI taxonomy): Eukaryota > Metazoa > Chordata > Actinopteri > Kurtiformes > Apogonidae > Sphaeramia > Sphaeramia orbicularis. Next base: position 16,697,065 of record NC_043976.1, on the reverse strand, counting down.
CCTCAGATAAATGCAAAAAAATTATACTCTTGCTCTGAGCCATCCCAAAATTAATGAATTTTTAATAAAATATTAGGGCTGAAAATAGGACCAAAATTAGGACAGGAAAAGCTACCTAGGTGTCAGTGTATTTGATCTGGAAAACATGGCTGTAAATGGTCTTATATACCACTATAAATATAGACACTGTGTTAAATTTGTTGATCCTAGTGTTTTTTTTTTTAATCCAGACATGCAGGTTTTTCATGAATTGGCAGTCTCATTCCAGGTTTCGTGCCTAACCCATCGTGCCTGCTCGTGTTATGTGCAGAACCCACCCAGTTAAACGCAAATAAATTGTGAGTCATTTTGCAACAGCTGTCATTGTTGTGAAACACTCTGTCTTGCATATTTACTTCAATTTTCAAAATGTACCTGTGGGAGAATGAAGACATATTAAAAAAAAAAAAAAAAAAAAAATAGTGCATCCTTTTCACCATCTTGCATGCAGATTTCTGTATAAAAAATATGAAAAAATATGAAAATGTGTTTCATCTGAAAAATACTTTCTCTTTAATCTCAGTAAATATTTATTTTAAAATAGACCCAAAGTGCTTCCAAACTTGCTTCATAACACTAGTCTACATCTGGTTTGAATTTTTCGCCCCTCTGTCCTGCTTTTAGGCAGTAGTTTCATAGAAGCACCCGACTTTATTTGACCTAAAACCTCTATCTTTTTTATTTTGGACATCTGCCTCTTGCATATATCTTTTGTTGAAGCTCTAAACATGCATTACTTCATATATCTGACCAAAGTACCCCTAATAACCCAACTTTAAGTCCAGCTTTTAGCCTGAGAGGGTGGGTTATTTTTCTTCAGATTTGTCATGGGTGGAGCAGCAGAGTAAATAATGCTTTGGATTACTGTAAAGTGGAGCTTGGCAGTGGTCAGTCTCATGAGTCTTGGTTACTTGGTGGTCTGAGCCAATGTGTGGTCCAGTGTGATAAGAGCCACCCAAGAGGGCTTTGGTGGGATTCTCATAAACCAGGTAATAATAATGAAGCTGTGAGCGCAAGTGAAGTCAAACGTATCCACCCCACAATGCAAAGTGTTCAAATGTCAACATCTCTCTTTGACGTGCTGTAATGCAGTGTGTAGCTCAGTGGGATGGGTCGGGACCAAAGACACTGTTGACACAAGGATAACATTGTCACACAACTGGTCCATTGTTGTTGTTTTTTTCTCCGTCTTTTGTCCTTCAACAGGACAAATCCAGAGATGAATCCAAACCCTGTGAGCCACTGGTTAGATCCCTGGAAAGGCTCCAGGAAGTATTTAATGGTAAACAAACAAAGATACCATAGTCATAATGGAAATTTACTTTTTATCTAACTTATATTTGTTGTTTTTATCTTGGCTTTATATGTGAATATGTCACTCTCTGTATGTTTCAGTGACAACTGTGAACACCATGAGGTCTCGTCTGGAAATGATTGCCAAACAGCAAGGGTAATAAAGAGTTGAATTTCTCTTTTTTTTATCATATAAGTGCATAATCCTAAGTAAAAGTACAGGGGTTGGACAAAATAATGGAAACACCTTAAAAAAATCAACAAAATATAATTTAATATGGTGTAGGTCCGCCTTTTGCGGCAATTACAGCCTCAATTCTCCGAGGTATTGATTCATACAACTTGTGAATTGTTTCCAAAGGAATTTTACGCCATTCTTCAGTTAGAATACCCTCCAACTCTTTTAGAGACGATGGCGGTAGAAATCGACGTCTTACTTGAATCTCTAAAACTGACCATAAATGCTCAATAATGTTGAGGTCTGGGGACTGTGCCGGCCATACGAGATGCTCAACTTCATTGGAATGTTCCTCATGCCATTCTTTAACAATTCTAGCTGTATGGATTGGGGCATTATCATCTTGAGGTGAAGGTGTTTCCATTATTTTGTCCAACCCCTGTATGTATTTTCTGTTCCATGTAGGTGCCTGTCAGTGTTTTACTTTTATCTATGCTATTTTTGGATCCACACGTTGATGTATTTGTTGCGTTTTATTGCTGTTTGTTTCAGATTGAGCTCTTTTTACCTACTTACATACTGTTCTGTCATTTAATTTATGCCAATGCTTCATATACACGCGGTGACAGGTCTTTTAAAGCTGTGGCACCACGTCTATGGAATGACCTGCCTCTACACCTACGGTCCATGGACTCTGTAGAGAGCTTTAAGAAACACCTCAAAACCCTCCTGTTCAAAAAGGCTTTTTAGTCTCCCACCTGACCCAGGACCACCACAGACTGATTACACTCTATGTATTCATCATAACGTACTCCATGTGTCACCCCCCCCCCCCCCCCCCAGTCTCTCTATATCTCTATCGCTCTCTCTTTTCTCCTCCTTTACTCTCTCTCTCTCTCTTTAACCCCAACTGGTCAAGGCAGACAGCCATCCTTCAGGAGTCTGGGTCTGCTCGAGGTTTCTGCTGTTAAAGGGAAGTTTTTCCTCGCCACTGTCACCAATCACAAGTGTTTGCTCCTGAAGGATTCTGTTGGGTCTCTGTAAACTTAATTTGATTCTGATTTGAATTGATAAAGCACTTTGTGACTCTGTCTGTGAAAAGTGCTCTATAAATAAAATTTACTTTACTTTACTTTACTTTATATACTGTAAGAAACAGGTGTCAAACATGTGGCCCGGGGGCCTAAAACCGGCCCACCAAAGATTCCAGTCCAGCCCGCGGGATCAATTTAGGGCATCAAACTCAAAAAAAATATTATAATAACCTATAAATAAAGACAACATCAATTTTTCCTCTTTGATTTAGTGCAAAAAACATTAAACTAGAAGCACTCGGAGAGCGCAGACCTCCGCCAAGGCTGATCAGTGCCCCCCCCCCCCCCCCCCCCCCCCCGTGGGCCCCCCCACCCCCGATCACCACCAAAATTGAATCATTTCTTCCTTATCCCATTTCCAACAAACCCTGAAAATTTCATCCAAATCTGTCCATAACTTTTTGAGTTATGTTGCACACTAAGGGACAGACAAACAGACAAACAAACAAACAAACAAACAAACAAACAAACAAACCCTGGCAAAAACATAACCTCCTTGGCGGAGGTAATTATGAAAATGTTTACATTAAGAAAACTATCCTTTAACAATAAAATGTGAATGATCTGAAATGTCTAAAGAAAATTAAGTACAATTTTAACAATATTCTGCCTGTTACTAAATGTTTTGTGCCTTTGTAGATCTGATCTGTAATGCATATGTTTAAATGATAAGTCGAGGCATAATATTGATAAAATAGTACTTATATTTCTTAACAAACGTCATTTTTTCAGGTTATTCACATCCTTTTTGTTCTGATAGTTTGTAAATGTAAATATTGGCATAATTGATTGTTATTTTTTACGCTAAAACAATTTGGAGTTGTCATTATTTATCAGGCTATTATTTAACTGGCCCGGCCCATTTCAGATTAAATTGTGCTGAATGTGGCCCCTGGAAGAAAATGAGTTTGACACCCCTGCTGTAAGACGATCATATATTTGTTGTATCACTGCTTATAAAAATCCAACTTTTCTTCAGCGTAGAGCACCATTGTCTCCAGCTTTCTGGTATTTGGCGGCTGATCCAAGATGGGTTTTAAAGAGTATATTTAGCTCTGAGTTTCAAGGATCACTTAATCTTTTAGTTTATCACAAAGAATCACAATCAACACATTCGGAAATGAGCTGTCAGATGAATTTAGTGGAGCCGAAACCACAGTATTTGTTCATTTTGTTTCCTCTAGGTTGGGATTTCACATCACAGACGCCTCATGTTACCTCACAGCAGATTTATTCTACCTGGAGGCAGTTTTGATGCCGTGTGGTGGGGTGGAGGAGGTCAAGGTGGCCCTGCATGGAGGACTCCCAGTGGTAAGTGAACTGTACTGTCCAAAAACAGCCGGTCACAACAATCTCCTTTTAGTCTGGGCACTCATGAGATGAAATTGTTTTGCAGTCCAGTGAGTCCTTTCTTCGGCTGTTAAGGTAAGAGGCAGTGCAGGGGTATATACACTGCCTGGCCAAAAAAAAAAAAAAGTCACACATGCCTTATTTGACTGCACCACCTGTGGTTTTGATTACAAGACATTCACTGTGACTGTGTGACATCTTTTTTTTGCCACATAATGCTTATATAGTGTCACAATAAGGTTCATAATATGTTTTCCATCCGTAGTTACATTATTTTTTGATTACTGATGATGGAGAATCGGGCCGCTGCATCAAGTCTTCATCACATCCTAAATTAGAGTCTGGACTTTATGAAGGCTGATCCATGTGTGAAAATAATGTCTCCTTCTCCCTGAACCATTCTGTCACAAGTCTGATGATCCTGATCAATCCTGGCATTGTCCAATCTTTTTGACATTAAAGAAATGAAACTGTCATAGGCAGTGCGCTTGCCGGAGGCCTTTGAAAGAGAACATTGGCCTATATTTTCACACTTTATAATCTGATACTAGTCGTTTTTCTCTATCTGCAAAACTGAGGGAGTTACGGTTAAATTATTGGATATTTTGAAAATCATGACCCATAGTTTGACTTTTCAAGGTCATTGAAGGTCAACAAAATTGGTACCCAATGAAAGACCATATCCAACTTCCTCTCTGCTTTTTTAATTCGAGAGCTACAGGGTGGGGAAGCAAAATTTACAATGAATATTTAGTTGTTTTTTTCTCAGCAGGCACTACGTCAATTATTTTGAAACCAAACATATATTGATGTCATAATCATACCTAACACTATTATCCATACCTTTTCAGAAACTTTTGCCCATATGAGTAATCAGGAAAGCAAACGTCAAAGAGTGTGTGATTTGCTGAATGCACTCGTCACACCAAAGGAGATTTCAAAAATAGTTGGAGTGTCAATTAAGACTGTTTATAATGGAAAGAAGAGAATGACTATGAGCAAAACTATTACGAGAAAGTCTGGAAGATACTATTAAAGAAGAATGGGAGAAGTTGTCACCCGAATATTTGAGGTACACTTACGCAAGTTTCAGGAAGCGTGTGAAGGCAGTTATTGAGAAAGAAGGAGGACACATAGAATAAAAACCTTTTCTATTACAGTCTACTCTCGTTAAACCGCCCGCCGTTATACCGCCATTTCCGCCTATCGCCATCCGCCAGCCCATTTCCATGCACAAACAACACTTATACCATTGATTTCCCGACCGTTATACCGCCAGCGTGATTGCCATCGAGTACACATAAATTTTAACAATGCACTGAAACAAACGCGCCAGACGCTGATCGCGACAAGCTACGAGTAGGTCTACAGAACGGCCACTGTTCATTTATCGCAGAACACTCAGTAGGTCAGGATGTCGGGAAGAGGACGTGGGATTAAGCCAAAGCCTCAAGATGATGGGGTGTCATTTCCCGACATGGTATAATAATGCTTAAAATGTTTCCCCACTTTAAATGATCCCTTACAACATAACAGAATCAAGATTTATTTAGAAACGCAATTAGAACGGGTTAACGGAGGCAGCATAGACATCATATAGTAAAGACATGCACATTATGGACTCAACCCGTTGTAACGCCATTTTCGCTATACCGCCAATTTGGCCGTGAACGGAAGTTGGCGGTATAACGAGAGTAGACTGTATGTCAATTTTCTTGTGGCAAATAAATTCTCATGACTCTCAATAAACTAATTGGTCATACACTGTCTTTCAATCCCTGCCTCAAAATATTGTAAATTTTGCTTCCCCACCCTGTATATTGAATGAGACGCCCCCTTACAAAAGCTTTAAAAGCATCCCAAGTTATTCCAATATCCTCAATTGAGTCCTCATTAAATTCCCAAAATTCCTTCATTGCTTTTCTTATGTAGTCACAATATTCTTCACTATTTAGCAATAAATTATTCAAGCGCCACCTCACTGTAGATTTTAAATTTTCTGTTGTAGGCATGGCTATATCCACTGGAGCATGGTCAGTTAGAACTATGTTGCCAATTGTGGCATTAAGAGTCTGACTCACCAGCGAGCGGGAGATCAGGAAATAATCAATTCTGGAATGGGTAGAATGCAGGTGAGAAAAAAATGTGTAGTCTTTTTCTTGTGGATGGAATAATCTCCACACATCCACTAATCCCAAATCTTCCATCATCACATCTACAGCTGCGTGCGCTGGGTCATTATCTGGCCTAGGTTGGGAGGATTTATCCAAACAGACGTCCCTAACCTGGTTAAAATTTCCTCCAATTATGATGCTGTCATTGCCTATATTCCTTACTAAATTGCAAACTTCATGAAAAAACTCTGGTTGAGATGTGTTCGGGGCGTATACGTTTACAAAACATATCCAACTTCCTGTAAGAGGATAATACAAATTTAGTCGATATCCGTCTTAGTTTGTAAATATGTAAATTCGGCGCTTGAGCTCTGGTCACTTTAGATGCCAATATCTCAAAATTTATATATATGCGTGTGACAAATCAGGTAGGTAATGGATAGAGAATTCAAATCGATTGACGAACAGAAGGGAAGTTATTAACAGTAAACAAATTTTACATACGTTCCCATAGCAAGTGGAAGTCACACAACCTAGAGTTGCGAAATTTGGCATATGAGAAGGGATTTGCACAGAGATGTTGCATGTTCAATTTTGGTATGATCGAATGAATATTGGCGATATTACAGCCATTTGAAATGTCCGAAAACTGAGTTGACTGACCCCCCGATATTCACCCCCGGGCGCTAACGTGACTCTTATAACGTCATGATGCATATCATCAGATGCAGAATGGAAAAATGGACAATTTGGCTTTGGTTTGAAGTTGATACGATGATTTTGACGGAAGTTACAGTGAAGTATCCATTTTTTAACTTTGGCCCATATCTCAGCTATACTTTGGCCTATTATTGGTAAAAACTAATCAGGTTGACTAGAGAATATGGACAATCATTTGGTCATGGTTTGATATCTGTAATGCTTGAAATGTGATGGCTAGAGCACAGACAGACATACATATGAACTGACCAAACAATGAGAGGCTACTTACTGCATCCGTTGGTTCAATAACCTGTTATTAACCACTGCAGTAGTTACTGATAGAAGGATCTGAACTATTTGCTTAGTTAAATCCAGGCAGTTGCTTTTTTTTTTTTTTTTTTTTTTTGTCCAGACTGTTTATTTAACTTCAACTGCACCAAGTAACCTCTCATTTCTTTAATGTTAAAAAGACTGGACAATGCCAGGATCGATCAGGATCATCAGACTTGTGACAGAATGGTTCAGGGAGGAGACATTATTTTCACATGGATTAGCCTCCATAAAGTCCAGACTCTAATTTGGGATGTGCAGGGCCGTTTCAAGATATCTGGGGGCTCTAGGCAAGAAAGTAAAGTGAGGCCCCTAATACGCAAAAATGTGGCGGTCGAATCACCGAAGAAGAAAAATAATAATTATTATTAGGCCTATTTATTATGTAATAATATGCAATTAGTACTGATCATGATAGATTTAATAATGATAAGATTTTTTTTCCTAGACTTCGATGTAACTAATTCCATGTAGCCTGATAAATACCTTCAGCTTGTGAGGAGGTGGCATTGTCACTATCAATTGGCGCTGACAGAGATTTAAGCAAAGCACCTAAAAAAGCAAAAAAAAAAAAAAAAAAAAAAAAAGGCAGGCTTACTTTTGTCCTTATTCTAGAAGTATATGATTAAAATGCTGAGGATTTGATAGTAACTTTGCAGGAGAAGAACTTCACTTCCCATAATGCACCAAAATGTAACGTCAGACCTCATCGGCAAAACTACCTGAGCACATGGTGCAAAGTGTGGATGTGATGAAGACTTGATGCAGCAGTCCGATTCTCCATCATTCATAATCAAAAATTAATGCAACTACAGATGGAAAAAATATTATTAACCTTATTGTGACATTACATAAGCATTATGTGGCAAAAAAGATGTGACAGTGAATGCCTCCTGGAATTAAAAACAAAGGTGGTGCAGTCAAATAGTGCATGTGCCACTTTTTTTTTTTTTGGACAGGCAGTGTATTTAAGTTTTGGCATTTTGCTTGCGAGCCAGCAGCGTTCTAATGAAGATTTTACTGCCTTTTGACTGCATTTAGGTCAAAAGATTTTCCTAAGTTCTCTATGAAGCTGGGAGACCTCTTCAACCAGTACAACATCCCTGGAGACAAGTACACACTCATCAGATCTGCTTTATTTCACGTCTCTTGTTTGATGCCGGTTTCCCATTTTAATTTTTTTTTTTTTTTTTTTTGTTTAAAATATTTATTTATTTATTTATTTATTTATTTATTTACAGAGAATTAAAATTCAAGTTGTTTAAATCGTTACAACATCTTAAAAAAGATTTGCAGCAAATCTCACATTTGTTAAGGTGAGTGTGACCTCTATTGACAATATGGCAGATTTTGTTGCACAGTTTGACTCTTTTTCCCCTGGTTTTAGGACATCAAGAAACTCCAATGCTCAGTCGGACATGATAGTGGCTGGAAAAGACGGTGCATATTATTTAGTTGGAAAAACATTACATTTACATCCAAACAGAACTGTATTTTAATTTGCTGTGCACATCTAAATTGTGTTTCTGTAGATTCCCCTTTGACTATCCAGTTCTATGTGGCAAACACTCAACTGAAAACATCAGATTCAGGTAAGATAAGATAAAATAAGACTTTATTGATCCCACCGTGGAGAAATTGCAGTGTTTACAGGAAAAAAATACAGACATTGCAGAAGGCAGACAGGACACTTTAAGAGTGAAAACAGGACAAATAAAAGAGTATCTGCTATCACATTACATTTTCTATACATACATACAGGGTGGGGAAGCAAAATTTACAATATTTTGAGGCAGGGATTGAAAGACAGTGTATGACCAATTAGTTTATTGAGAGTCATGAGAATTTATTTGCCACAAGAAAATTGACATAATAGAAAATGTTTTTATTCTATGTGTCCTCCTTTTTCAATAGCTGCCTTCACACGCTTCCTGAAACTTGCGCAAGTGTTCCTCAAATATTGGGGTGACAACTTCTCCCATTCTTCTTTAATAGTATCTTCCAGACTTTCTCGTAATAGTTTTGCTCATAGTCATTCTCTTCTTTCCATTATAAACAGTCTTTATGGACACTCCAACTATTTTTGAAATCTCCTTTGGTGTGACGAGTGCATTCAGCAAATCACACACTCTTTGACGTTTGCTTTCCTGATTACTCATATGGGCAAAAGTTTCTGAAAAGGTATGGATAATAGTGTTAGGTATGATTATGACATCAATATATGTTTGGTTTCAAAACAACTGACGTAGTGCCTGCTGAGAAAAAACAACTAAATGTTCATTGTAAATTTTGCTTCCCCACCCTGTACATAAATTAAATGTTTTATGTCTTCTATCTGTTGCTTTTTTTTTCAATGACAGAAGTAAATTTGAGTGAGCATGAAACCACTGATAAATGTCCGTGTCTTCTCATTTTGCAGAAACACCAGATCTGAAGCCACTGGTCCAGGCGGCCCAGGTAACCGTGGGTCTCCGTGACGAGACTCACCAGCTTCAAATGGCATCGGTGATCCTACAGCCCCCACAGCTGGACGCCCACGGGTAACACGACGCTGTTAGATCTCTCGCTCAACGGGACACTTTAGATTTTTTTGGGGTCCCACTGTGAATCAGAATGTCATGCTTCATCCCGTGGCAGCTCTCCTGTGTTCAAAGCTCTGGATCAGACGCCATGTGAGCCACTGCCTGCCTGCTTCCTGCTAAAACTGCAGCCTCCAATACCAATGATGTTGGCTTTTGTGCACAAGCTCGGCCAAATTACAGGTCTGCCAACTTCAGTAAATGGTGTATTCTTGTTCTTTTCTCACAGTTTGTCGAAATACTCTGTTAACGCATCAACCAGCATGCAGCCTGTTGCAGTCGCTCCTGCCTTTTTGTCATTATTTTTAACTTTTGTGTTTAGCGTTTTTAGATGTAACATATCATTAGCCTCATAGCATAATTGCCAAAGACATATTTTTGGCCAAACTGTGAAATCAGCATAACTTTGGTCTCCTAACACTGCTGTTTCATTTTACACACATATGATAATTAGGCCAAAAATATGACTTTGGCAATTATTCTATGAGGCTAGCAATATGTAGCCTATGTTTGGTATAGATGGACGGACGAGTAGCCCCTGAAATATGCTTTTTAATCCAAGTACCTCCAACTCTCCCTTCAGCATAGATAGATAGATAGATAGATAGATAGATAGATAGATAGATAGATAGATAGATATTCAGAGCTATATTTTATAACCTTTATTTAACCAGGAAAAAAAGCTCATTGAAATTAAAAATCTCTTTTCCAAGAGCATCCTGGTCAAGATGTCATCAGCTGCAAAAGTTCCACAAAATAGAAATCACAGCCATCCATGCACACTAAACATATACATAAAACACCATAAAAGTCAGTTCTAAAACCATGCTTAAAACACATAAATAAAAACATACATATAAAACACTTCCAGTATTTTAAAAGGTACTAAAAGTACATAAAACAGTGTTTCTTAAAAGCATCTCAAAGCAGAACCCAACTCAGTCAATTAGAAAAACATCTACATCCAGATTGAATATATTGACTCTGAATATATTTAAACAGACCAGTTCCTCCAGTTTGATCTCCTTTTTTAAGTTGTTCCAGGCAGTGGGAGCAGAACATTTAAAAGCTTTTTTTTCTCAGTTCTGGTCTGACTTTATATGTATGTGTGTGTGTGTGTGTGTATATGCTTCTATATAATTGTTCTTTTTTGTTCTATCGATAGTTTATTTCCTGTTACTTTTTATTATACTTGAGTGGAGCATCTGTAACATAATAATTTCCTGCTGGGATTAACCCATAAAGACCCAAACATCCACTGGTGACCAAAACCATCTCCCATTATAAACTGTTTAATACCTGTTGATTCATTAATCCTATCAATACATGTGAATAATTGGTGTAAAATACAGTTGGTCATCTTTTCATGGTCATCAGATATGACCCATTTGGATGTTCAGAGGCTCCGTAGTGAACATGGAAACAACATTGATTCACCAGTAAAACCCATGGAGTTGGATCAATGATAGTGGATGGAGACACTTGGTTTATGTTTAGTAATTTATATCTTTGCTGAAAAAGTCACAATTTCTTCAGTTTTCTGTGTTTTGACATAATACCCCTCAACTTTAATCTGAGCTGTTATGAACATCTACATGATCATTAAATTAAATACGCGAGAATACCTGATTTTCACTGAAAAAATGCAAAGTGAAAAAGATAGTATTACAATAAATGGTGAAAAATCACTTCAGAAAAGTTAAATCTAGAGAGAAGAAATCATTTGAGAACTGTCACAAAAGTAGCGCTGGGTCTTTATAGGTTAAAATATCCTGATTCTGATTAAAACAGACTACATTTCTGTGTTCTCTCATCTTTTGCAGACATGGTCATACCAGATGTTGACCTGCAGTGGGCACCCTTCCCCAAGCTTCTAATGACAGGTTCACTGAGTGCAAACAGCCAGTGGGAGACGTTAGATGAGCAGGATATCATTTTTGCAGCGGTAAGTGCATGTTTTACTCACAGCGTTGCATTTTCAAAACTGAACCTTTGTCCAGTTTATGACAAAAAGAACCGATCCGTGTTGCGTGCAGCCACTTCCTGGTGGTGTGATGCACCGTTATGTCTTCCCTGGAGCCGCATGGGAAGCGCCTGCCCGACAAGGAGCCGTGGTGGATAACATTCCCTTCACCCATCCCTCCCATGTGCCTGCCATACTGGATCTGCTGCGCCATCAGTGTGCCATCAACACCCTGCTGACGAGCCTTGGCACCTCCCACTGTGAAAACCCAGGTATTATAGGCCACATGAGGGTGAAAAGGAGGTTCAACTTTTAATGAAAGTATCAAACTTGGTACAAACTTAGACATTTTACTTTCCATCGCATTTGAATTATGTATTTTGCATCATATCTTGAATCAAAGAAAAAGATAGCTGCATAAGAAAAGCTGAAGTAACGTTAAACTCCTATAATCAAGTCTCTGAAATGCACTGAAGGTATAAAAATAAACTGTAGATCCTACCATCTGTGCAAAACTATGTCCTATTAAATGTGAAGACTACTACCATCTTATGTTTTCTGCCCCGCCTTAACCCATAAAGACCCAAACAGCCACTGGTGACCAAAAGCATTTACTGATATAAAATGTTTATTTAATGTCGATCCATTAATCCTATCAATCCATATAAATAATTGGTGTAAAATACAGTTTGTCATCTTTTCGTGGTCATCAGATATGACCCGTTTGGACGTTCAGAGGCTCCGTAGTTACCATGGAAACACCGTCATCTTCTACAACATTGATTCACCAGTAAAACCCATGGAGCTGGATCAATGAGAGTGGGTGGAGACAGGTGGTTTATGTTCAGTTACTGATATATGTTGCTGATAAAGTCCCTTTTTCTTCAGTTTTCTCTGTTTGTCATACAATAATCATCAACTTTAATTCGAGTTTTATGAACATGAACATGATCAGTTAATTAAATACAGGAAAATACCTGGTGTTCACTCAATAAACACAAAATACAGAGGATAATGTCATAATAAATGGTGATAATTCAATTTAGAAAAGTAAAATCTAGAGAAAAAACTATTATGGAACTGCCACAAAAGTAGCACTGGGTCTTTATGGGCTAACAAATCACTTGTGCAGCTACTATAGCATTTCCAAACAGAATTGTGAAATCTTTAACATTTAACAGCCAAGCACTTTAGAAAGGAAAAAACAAAAAATGTCCTCAAAAACAAAACAAAAAAAAAACTGAAAATAAGCATAAAACATCTAAATGATAAACAAAAGTAACATTTTAGATCATTTTAAGCATGCCAACATACACATGAACTCACCAAGCTGATGCATATCGACACATAACTGAGTGAAAAAAAAGTTTTAAGTAAAGAACAGAACAAAACAATACATATTATATGAAAACTATTATAATGCAATAAAACATTCTTGGATAAAAACACCATAGCTACTGAAAATACTTCAATGTGTCTGAGTTTTTTAGTGTCAGTAACATAACTCAACGCTGACACCTTTTCTCCCTTTACTGTCTGTTTTGTTTCATCGCCTCTTTTATCTCAGTTTCATCATCTTACATTTCTCATGCGTCATATGCAGTCAGACACACAGAGGGATTGTCTTTTCTGTGTGTTATTGTCTCATCCTTTTAGAGGGAAATCAGTCTTGATGTCAGTAAGATGCAAATTGAAAAGGTAGCAAGCCTGAATGTGTCAAATATACAGTGAAAAAAAAAAAGTGAAGTGGTGCAGGTACCTGAAATGGAGCAGAAAAGTATTTGGACTGTTTGGATTAGAATTACAGCGATATCATCTGCTAGTGGAATTGTTATATAATTTGTTGTTTTAGTCATCTGTTAGTTCTGAGGTCAGATTTCAGTCAGCGTGTTATGTTAGACTTTCTCTAATATCATCTACAGCAGGGGTGGGCAATTAATTTTCTTATGAGAATCTTTGACAATTATTAAGGGCCGGATCAATGCACTTGCAGCTCTGCTAAATATACAGTATATCCCTATAAAAACAGTAAATGAAACAATACAATGACACAGTGAAAATGTGGAGCACAGAATATAATTATTTAATGACTATTCACAAAAACACATCCAAAAATGTGCAAAACCAGCTCCATGTTTACTTTACATTAAAAACCATAAATGCAGCTTTGTTTGTTTGTATATCTCAATTCCTTTTCTGACTTCAGTGAAGAAATACTTAGAAGTCCATGTCTTGTTAAAATCTTTGCATTCTTAATCAAACTTTCTTTCTTTTTTTGGTGTTAGCTGACATCTTAATGGGCTGAAACTGACCCAACAAACCAATAAGCTTTATTATAACCATAACCTTTATGCTGAGTACGGAAAATATGTGCGAAAAAACGCTAATTTAGCGGATCCTACAAAATAAAAGCCGTCGCATTGGTTGCATCTATTACCATGACATATATTTGCATTGACTTTTAATTTGCCAGTAACTTCATGCGGCCCGGTCAGGGTCAGCTATTGGGCCGCATGTGGCCTTACTTTGCCCAGGTCTGATCTACAGTATCTTAAACTATTTACTAAGGTTTAGGTTCAACGACAAGACGTGTTTCTGAAATACGATTTATGAACGGACATTATTTTTATGCTAAGTTGCTCAGATCATTGAATATTATTTAGCTGTTTAGAGTAACTGTAGTGTGCAAGTAGATAAAAGAATTAAGCTATATACAACTGGCATGTCATAGATATGATACGAACATTTAGCCTTGATTCTCAGATATAGTAATTTCCTTTCCATCTTAATACACACATGCACGGTACCTAGCATTAGCAATTAGCATTAGAACATTATCATTTCTCATCATTATCATCATTTTCAGTGTTTCACCAGTAAAACCAATGTAGTTTGACAGATGGTGGCGGTAGACTCTTGTTTTCATATTTAAATGATGATATATTTTGCAGAAAAAGTCTGTTTTTCTTCAGTTTTCTCTGATATTATAACCTTTGGATTTACTCTGAACTGTTATGAGCTTTTATATAATCAGTAAATTAAATATAGGAAAATGCCTGAGTTTCATTGAAAAATGCAAAGTAGAGAGGATGATACAATATTAATATAAGAATTGATAAGAACATAATGGGAAAAGTTAAGTTAAGAAAAAAATCAATTTGGAAGTCACTAAAAAAGTAGTTCTAGGTCATTAAGGCCATCTTATCAGTTTTAGCTTATCTTATATATCCATATATTTTTATTAATTTTATAATATTTTGTACTTTTACGTATATCCTTGTACAGCATTTTGGATACTGCATTGTTGTAAATGAGCTGTATAAATAAACAAGTCCTTGACCTTGACATTAAGTGTTGAATGTTGAAGGATTTGCAGCAAAATCTTTCTTAAAAATTGCAGTTAAAGTAGTGGTTGGTTCTAACTGATATATTAGATTTGACAACATGTGATTATAAGGAGTGAAGCATCAGCGCTAACGTTATTAAAGGAAATTCAGTCTGCGTTTTAACCCTGTAATATACACACAATCCCAAGCATTAGCATTAGCATTAGCATGAGCTGCCATTGAAGGCACATGGGGACAAACTCCAGATCTTTATTAGTACCGTAGTCAAAGGCACTGACAGGAAAACTAACCCTTATGTACCTGTTTTAAGAGTCTGGTATATTTGTAATCTGTCCATTTAAACATAAAGGTAAACGTCACTTAATATATGTTGTCATGGCTGGTTCAGGAGATGTAAAATACATAATTTGATTGTGGTTGGATGTAAAGATGACTAAAAATGTTCACAGCCCCCCGGTACCTACACTACAAACAAAAAGTTAAGGATATTTAACATTTTTTGGGCTTTTTTTTCCAGTTGGTATTCTTGCACAGCTCTTTTTACTTTTTTTGTGTGAACTGAATTGAAACACTTTTTTTTTTTAAATATGACCAGACATAGTTTTATTTACAAATGGCAAAAATGACAAAAATAAAAAGAAATATCCTTAACTTTTTGTTTGTAGTGTATATTTTTCAGTACCCATGTTCCCCCTGGACAAAATATTCATCTCTGTGATTACATTACATTACACTGTGCTGTGTTAATTAGAGACGAAGGCCACACAATATATAAGAGGAAAAACAAAGAATTTGAATCCAATTATAATTTACTCACATTTATAGCTTAACCCTCTGGTATCCAGGTGCGCCTTTTAGGCACGCTTTGCACTTCGTGTTAAAAAACTTCATATTGTTTTTCACAGTTTTAATAAGGTTAGAATTCAAAAGTTCATTTTTGCATGATCTTTAAAATTCTGGCCACCAACTCAAATGTGCACATTATAAACAAAAGAAAATTACAAGACTAGCATCTGTCTCCCAAGTGTGCCTAAAACGCACTATTTCTTCCATTTGATATGTATGATTAAGGCTGACCTTGATTTACAAAAATAAAATCAAATTAGTGCAGAAAAATAAATCAATATACAATATTTAATAGTTTGATTTATAGGTGTGCATTTTACGAACACTTGGTGACACATGCTAGTATTTTTGAACATTTGACCTAACGCCAAAAATAATAATGCAAATTAACCAATGTTGGAGTTATTCATTGACATATGCCAGGCTGCAAAAATCAAATAATATGTGATCCACTTTTTATGTAGTATACTGAAAAAAATAATTTTTTTGTGTTTTTTGCATCCAAACAAATGGTTTGTTTACATTACAAACACGACATTTAAAGGGTTAAAAAATGTGACAGTTATAGAGTATTTGGTATTTTTATTTACAGCTCAAGTTGATGAAATAGAAAAAAGTGTAAAAGAATTCAAAACAAACTGTATGAAAATTTTCTTGACATTATTCCACAAGTGTGCAAAAAAGGCACACTTGGTGCTTAGTAAGGGCCTTACTGGACGGGATACTGGAGGGTTAAATATGTTTCATATATCACACATTTTTTGTTTGTTTTCAAAATTAACACAATTGAAAGAAATATTTTCGACACTGCACCTTTTAACTTCATTACATATGGTGTTGAATATTTGAATTAAACATACAGTAATAATTTTTGCTTTTTTTTGGAGTCAGTTTATTTTGACCTCCACCACGGAGCTTAGGTTTCACCTGTGTTTGTTTGTCTGCCTCAAAAATGTATTAAATTTTGGTGGTAATGGGCCAATGCTCAAATCATTATAACATTTCCATTTCCTCACCACACACACCTACACAGGACTACGACACTGCTACACTCTGTGCCTTATTGCCATGAGGTTTTGTCTCACAGTTTTTTGAACTGTGCAATATTTTAGAATATATTTAGATGTTTATCCTTATTTATCTTCTCTCCCATTCTTCTTTAATAGTATCTTCCAGACTTTCTCGTAATAGTTTTGCTCATAGTCATTCTCTTCTTTCCATTATAAACAGTCTTTATGGACACTCCAACTATTTTTGAAATCTCCTTTGGTGTGACGAGTGCATTCAGCAAATCACACACTCTTTGACGTTTGCTTTCCTGATTACTCATATGGGCAAAAGTTTCTGAAAAGGTATGGATAATAGTGTTAGGTATGATTATGACGTCAATATATCTTTGGTTTCAAAACAATTGATGTAGTGCCTGCTGAGAAAAAACAACTAAATGTTCATTGTAAATTTTGCTTCCCCACCCTGTATGTTAGACTGGGGATCATCGGGCTGACCCCAGAATATATGAGGATTTTAACAAAGCCAACTCATTAAGATGAAGTTTGTTAGCTTTTTTCTTTATACAGTCATCTGACATTCTATTTATTGCCCCTGTTGTCAGGTCTGGCCTGTGATCTGCATTTCGAAATCCTTCCAGAGTCCGACACCAGTTTTTCTGTGACCTTCCACCCACCGAACTCAGATTCCCTTGCCGTTTGTAAGCCTTGACAACAGAGTATTTTACGCTGGATAGTTTCATACTTAAACGTGCAGTCAGTGTGACACAATGAGCTGATGTAAGATTTAGTGTTGCGTTTGTGTCCACAGTGCTGGTCAGCGTCCCTGATCCTCGTCAGATTACCTGTCACTTGTTTGGTGTGGGATCAGCTGATCTCTCATTGGATGAATACGTCTCTGTTCATTTGAAGAGGTTTGGTCTTTCTCTAGTTACATAACTTTGCAACTGCTGATGTAGAATTGATGTATTTGTGACAAAAATCTGATATTCATGACCTTTTAACCTCTTGACATCCACTTGTTCCATTAGCAGATTTTTTTGCTTAATTCAAGATTTTTTTTTTTCTTAATTCAAGTAAAAAAAATCTGCCAATGGAACAAGTGAAAATTATCTCGGTAAGATTTCTTGAAATAAGATTTTTAAGATTTATAGTCGATAAATCATTTGTTATATCTCATTGAAAAGTTACTCTTTAGGTAAGGGATGTCAAACTCCTTTTAGTTCAGGGGCCACATTCAGCCTAATATGGTATAAAGTGGGCCAGACCAGTAAAATAATATAAATAATAGGATAAAAACTTTTGAGTGAAAAAAGTAAATTCCGTAATGAAAATGTTTACATCTACAAATTGTACTTGAACATAACATGATCAAATATGAACAACCTGAAAATTCTTTAGTAAAATAAATGTAATGTTAACAGTATTACGCTTTAGCTTATCATTTATACATGTGAATCACAACTTACAGATCTTATAAATAATGTCAACTCTAAAGTTTTCTCTGTGTTTTTGAGTGAAAAAAGTCAAATTCTGTAATGAAAATGTTGACGTCTACAAACCGTACTTGAACATAACACGAACAAATATGAACAACCTGAAAATAAAAAATAAAAAAATAAGTGCAATTTTAATAACACTGGTCTACATTTTTTTAGAAATGATTTGCTTCAGAGATTAAATGTGTTAAATGTTACGTATTTTAATAAGATTAATTGGAAAATAAATGACGAAAGTGCTGGTTTGCTGATGTTTTCAAGGTATATGATTAAGTGTTATTACACATATATATTGGTTTATGTACGTTTATATAATAGTTTTATAAATCTTCCACTAAATAGAACCTGTAAAGTGAATGTATTCTAATGTGCAGACAGTGTTTTGAAGTAGGTCTTGTAGCTCTGAGACAAATATTCCTTTTGAGTCAAACCCATTCTCTCGTTAATTCTTGAATTTCACATTTTGACCCAAGGCTGTATCTTGGAAAGTTCAGCCAACCAGCATTTTTGACTTGATTTTTCTTAATCAGTGACTCTCATGTGGTAAAATTTCCTTACTTTTATTCTGGAAGCACTTTCCTTGTAGACCAGTGTAATATTATGCCAAGTTTGTCAATTATACAGGGTGGGGAAGCAAAATTTACAATGAACATTTAGTTGTTTTTTCTCAGCAGGCACTGCGTCAATTGTTTTGAAACCAAACATATATTGATGTCATAATCATACCTAACACTATTATCCATACCTTTTCAGAAACTTTTGCCCATATGAGTAATCAGGAAAGCAAACGTCAAAGAGTGTGTGATTTGCTGAATGCACTCGTCACACCAAAGGAAATTTCCAAAATAGTTGGAGTGTCCATAAAGACTGTTTATAATGTAAAGAGAGAATGACTATGAGCAAAACTATTATGAGAAAGTCTGGAAGATACTATTAAAGAAGAATGGGAGAAGTTGTCACCCGAATATTTGAGGAACACTTGCGCAAGTTTCAGGAAGCGTGTGAAGGCAGTTATTGAGAAAGAAGGAGGACACATAGAATAAAAACATTTTCTATTATGTACATTTTCTTGTGGCAAATAAATTCTCATGACTTTCAATAAACTAATTGGTCATACACTGTATTTCAATCATTGCCTCAAAATATTGTAAATTTTGCTTCCCCACCCTGTATATCACCATTTACAGATCACAGTGGAGCTACAAAAACACAAAACATTTAGAAACAGGCAGAATATTTTGTAAAATTAGACATACTACTCTTAAGACATTTCAGGATGTTCATATTTGTTCAGGTGATTCACATTTTTTTATAAAAGGCTAGTCTGTAAATGTAAACATTTTTGTGTAATTTTCCTTTTTTAAAACTAAAACAAAGAGGAAAAAATTGCAGTTTTCATTATTTATAAGTTATGATAGTATTTTACTGGTCTGACCCACTTGAGTTGACCTACAATGATTTGAACATCCTTGATTGTTAATATCTTCAGTGTCATTTCTGCATTTCACAAATTCATCCCAGGGGCCGGATTGGACACTTTGGCGGGCCCGTTTTGGCCCCCAGGCCACATGTTTGACACCTGTGCTTTCGGTGATTATGTCTTATTTTAAGTGTAATGAGATATTTTGACTAGAAATGAGAAAAATAGACTTGGTAAGATTTAGATTTTTGCAGTGTAGAATACCAGAACATGTCCTTTAACTTGTAGAAAACTGTAGGAACCTTTGTAAATAGTGACGAGTGATGTAAGAGGTTAAAAAGCATTTCTTGAGTGAATCAGCAGTTTAGAACGCACATGTTCACCAAACCATGAGTATATTTATTACATAAGTCCGAGCGCAGAGCTGCCCTGTTTGGGTGACCTCCCTGCTTTGTTTTTGTTCCCTCAGGTACATGTCCATTCCTGTCGCACTGAGGGCATTGTACAGTAAACTGGAGGAAATCACCTCTGCCCCAGTTTCCACAAGCCACCCGGCCGCCACAGAAGCCCAAAATGACCATCCGGCTCCCTTGAACCCCGCTGTGATGGACACTAACAGCGCCTTGACCACATTCTCCCACAGTGCAGCTGTGCCAGGGGACAGCTGTGGAGGCTCTGGATCAGCCTGCTATGCTACGCCTGCAGCCAAATCTGAGCTTCTTCCTAAAATAAGTCCAAATCCTCCCGTCAGCCCGTAGCCGTTACCTCCCGTGGCCGTGTTTTCAAAATGGACGACGACAAACTTTCAGAATTAATTTGAAACTGTAAAGCTAAGCCTTTTAAAATGTTTGATTTGTAGATGTGAGTACATGTTTTGGTAAAGCACTAGTTTTAGATCGACATAGCCATCATGTACAGTCGCGGCAAAAATTATTAGACCATCAAAAGTCATCCAAAACGATGGTTATGCAATCAAGTACTAACTCCTGTGTGTATCATGTGACTAAAACAGACACAAAAGAAAACATGGAATGCCTAAAAGCACTGTTTTTGTCAGTACAACGCAATAGCACCAAGGTTGAAATAGTTTTGGATTTTTCATTATAGTTTAGTTTTATTTAGTTTTGACTTTTTTTCTCTAATTCAGTTAGTTTTAATTAGTTTTTAAAGCAGGTTTGCTAGTTTTTATTAGTTTTCATTTTTTTCCAAACGCTTAGTTTTGTCGTATCTTTTCTCTTCTTCACCGTCGTATTCAAATAAATCCCAGACAGGACTCTGCTGCTTTCTCCCAACTTTAGTCTCCATGTTTCCAGGTAGAATGGGGACCAGAAGATGACTCTAAACCACAAGTGACGACAAGTGACGGACGCTGAAGTGCCTTATGGTGCCGCTAGCTAAAATTGCTAGAGTGAAATAAATCACTTTCATATCAATCCGACGCTTACAAACGAGGAAAACGAAGGGAATTTTATCCATAATTTTTATCCGTTTTAGTTTCATAAGCACACAATACAGTTTCAGTTATCGTTTTTTTTTTTTCTTTTAATGATAGTTTTTATTTATTTCAGTTAACGAAAATGTTTTTTCAATTCTAGTTTTCGTCATTTCATTAGTTTTCGTTAACGATAATAACCTCGGTAAATACTGAAGTGATTTTGGTTATTATCAAGAGAACATGGAAAATGGATAGATATCAGCTCTGAAATTAAACTCTTAGGAGCTATTTTTGTTGTTATCATTATATTTGTCCAAACAAATGTACCTTTAGTCGTACCAGGCGTTAAAATGAACAAGAAATTGAAGAAAACAAGGGTGGTCTAATATTTTTTTCCATGTCTGTATGTACTCTGTTTGGTCGTTTTCAGTCTGTTTGTGCATTTTCAACTAGAAATGCCCCACAACTGCTGAAGTGTACGTTGATAATTTGCTAAATGTATATCTGAATCAAACTCCAGCAGAACGCTAAGCTGCTGCTGTGCATTCCAGTGTGGCAGAGATAGCTGGTTGTAAAGGTTTGAGGTTTGGCATTTGACCTCCTTCAGACAGCCAAGAGCCCGGTTGATTGGTACCATGTGAGCCAATCAAACATTGTTAAAGCGCATAATGCATTCTTGACGGTTTGTAAGAATAAACTACACTAAACATTCCAACAACACAGACATATGAATACCACTGAGGATATGAGTTGACTGTATATATTAACTGCAACAGTCTGAAAATGGATGTTGGCTCCTGGCGCACTTTTTTTTTTTTTTTTCCCTTCGGGACAAAATGTTTTGTACAATAAAGAAATTGCATTTGGCGTCAAAGCGTAAGAGCGAAACCTCTGTGGACTGGAAAGTGGAGTGTGTCTGAAATCTCTTATTGAACACTTCGTGAACAATACCCAGTGCTTTTCCTGGGCACAGACCAGAGCTGCTACCAATAAAGCAGGAACGTGTCAAGTCGGTCTGGATTTAAGATGAAACCAGTCCTATTAGAGAAATTAGACCTTCACTAGACTAAAATAGAACCTTCTCCCAGTGGAAGGATCCCGATAAATCAATAGGTTCTGTACACTTGGAAGGGATTTCCAGAATATTAAGTCGACTGTCAACGGCGGCCAACTGGGGTTGTCCACTGACTTAACTGGTACATATCCGATGGCCTGTGTGTCTGCTATTCATAGAATGGCTGCAGCATGTGTGCTTCAGGCATTCTCTTGTTTCAGTCAGCCTCAGAATATGTGAGATTACATGTTCTCGCCTCTGATTGGTTGAATCTGTATCTGCATCCGACACATTTTTACCTGCAATGACATTAACCCTCCGCTATCCGGGTGCGCCTTTTAGGCACACTTTGCACTTCGTTTTAAAAAAAATTCATATTATTTTTTACAATTTAACCCATAAAGACCCACACATCCATCACCGACCAAAGGCATCTACTGATCTAAACTGTTTAATACCTATTGATCCACTAATCCTATCAATCCATGTAAATAATTGGTGTAAAATACAGTTTTTCATCTTTTCATGGTCATCAGATATGACCCATTTGGACGTTCAGGGGCTCTGTAGTAACCGTGGAAACACTGTCATCTTCTCCAACATTGATTCACCAGTAAAACCGATGGAGTTGAATCAATGACAGTGGATGGAAATGCTTGGTTTATGTTCAGGTAGTGACATATTTTACCAAAAAAGTCACTTTTTCTGCAGTTTTCGCTGTTTTTTATATAATAACCTTCAACTTTGATCTGAGCTTTTATGAACATCTTCATGATCAGTAAATTAAATATAGGAAAATACATTATTTATACTGATAAAATGCAAAATACAGAAGATAATATTATAATAAATGGTGATAAATAACTTAAGACAGGTTAGATATAGAAAAAATTTCATTTGGGAACTGACACAAAAGTAGTGCTGGGTCTTTATGGGTTAAATAAGGTTAGAATTCAAAAGTTGTTCATTTTTGCATGATCTTTAAAATTCTGGCCACCAACTAAAATGTGCACATTGTAAACAAAACAAAATTACAAGACTAGCATCTGTCTCCCAAGTGTGCCTAAAATGCACTATTTCCTCCATTTGATATGTATGATTAGGGCTGACCTTGATTTACAAAAATAAAATCAAATTAGAGCAGAAAAATAAATCAATATATAATATTTAATAGTTTGATTTATAGGTGTGCATTTTACGCACACTTGGTGACAGATGCTAGTATTTTTGAACATTTGACCTAGCGCCAAAAATAATAATGCAAATTAACCAGTGTTGGAGTTAATCACTGACATATGCCAGGATGAAAAAAATCAAATAATATGTGATCTACTTTTTATGGAGTATATTGAAAAAAAAAATATTTTTTTTGTTTTTTGCATTTTAAAAAATGGTTTGTTTACATTACAAACACGGCATTTAAAGGGTTAAAAAAAAGTAACAGTTATTGAGTATTTGGTGTTTTTATTTACGGCTCAAGTTGATGAAATAGAAAAAAGTGTAAAAGAATTAAAAACAAACTGTATGAAAATTTTTTTGACATTATTCCACAAGTGTGCAAAAAAAGGCACACTTGGTGCTTAGTAAGAGCCTTGCTGGACAAGATACCGGAGGGTTAAACCGCCTGAACCTCTTAGGGAGTTTCCTAAACCTTATAATATATATTCTTATGTCGTCATTCGTAGACATCTTTTTTGTCTTTTTGTGGCAGCAGAAGCATGATACTCTAACCGACACCCAAACAAGAAGCTGTGAAGCTTAACCCATAAAGACCCAGAGCTACTTTTGTGAAATTTCCCAAATTCATTTTTCTCCATATTGAACCTTTAATAAGAGATTTATCATAATTCATTATAGTGTTATCTTCTGTATTTGGTGTTTTTTCAGTGAAAATCATGTATTTTCCTGTATTTAACCCTTTCATGCATAGTGGTCACTACAGTGGACAGCTATTCTACAGCTGTTCTCTTGTATATTCATGGGTTTAGTTGTTTTAGTTCCATATCAACCAACACAGTGGACACTTATGCATCATCTCATAAACTGCAGTTCATACCATTATTGTAACTTTGCTGTTCTTGATTGGTTCTTGAGTGGAAATCAATTATTAATCGTTATTTTTTGCATATTATCTCCATGAAGTGAGTAATAACTAGTATTAGAATATGTTAAAATGTGAGAAAACATTAGATTAGCACCATTAAACATGGTTTCATTTCACTATTTTCATATCACTTTATGATATTGGGTTTTAAATACATGTTTCTTTGCTTCAAGAATAAAATTCATGGTGTAGCTGAGTGGACATTTTTGTAAATCTATAAAAAAAAACCAAAACATCAATCTCATTGTTTTTTTCATGCTTAAGGAGGAATAAAAACACTCAAAAAAAAAAAAAAAAGCCTCAATTAAGGTTCTCATAATTCATGCATGAAAGGGTTAATTTATTCATCATGTAAAAGATCAGTTTAAAGTTGAGGTTTATTCGATCAAAAACAGAAAACTGATGAAAAAGTGTCTTTTTCTGCAAAGATATGAATAATTGAATGTAAAAACAAGTGTGTCCATGCACTGTCATTTACCAAACTCCATGATGGTGTTTCCACGGTAACTGCGGAGCCTCTGAACGTCCAAATGGGTCATATCTGATGACCATAAAAAGATGAAGAACTGAATTTTCACCAGTTATTTACAATGTATTAATAGGTTTAGTGGCTCAGAAGTTATTAAACATTTTAGATCAGTAGATGATTTTGGCAGCCAGTGGTTGTTTGGGTCTTTGTGGGTTAATTCAGGGGTTCCCAGAGTTCCCAGTGGGGTACACGTACTCCCAGGGGTACTTGCAAGAAGCCCAGGGGGTACTTGAAATCTTTTTGGAAAAATACATTAAATAAATCATCATGTACTGAATAGAAACTAAATAATGAGAATTAATGCTGAAATATAAAACACAATAAATACATTCATATAATAGTTGTCTTGTCAATCATCTTGTTTAAGCTTTGGTAACATTTTAAGAACATTTCTATTTTATATTATTTAAAATGAGTTTATTTTAGATATTGTTGATGAAAGGTTCATTCATTCATTAATGACCAATTTATTTATTTTTCTTACCAATGAAAGAGGGCACTTTTCAGTTTATATTTTGCACCCAAAATGTATTTTAAAAATGTTGTTTTTTTTATATATATATATATATATATTACAGTTAAATATATGTTGTTTGTTTACAAAGTTTTGAAAATATAAACAAACACCTTTGGTACAGGAACACATTTTGCCTTATTTTTTTCAATCAAAAATGCTGAAGCGAGAGTTGGGGGTACTTGGATAAAAAAAAAGTATATTTCAGGGGGTACTCCACTGTAAAAAGTTTGGGAACCACTGGGTTAATTCATTTTATGAATGTTTTCTGTATACTGTACTATAATTCACTGTAAAGTCATACTTGGAAACTGTTAATTGAATTCTATCTATCTATCTATCTATCTATCTATCTATCTATCTATCTATGAATGACTTCACTGAGGACATAAATAAGTGTGAATGCATAAACAGAAAAACCTATTGTTTTTCAGCATAATCTGTAAAACATGTCACATATCACACAGTTTGCAAACTGAACACAAGCGTCCTTTATTTCACACAAGACACTGTGTGTTACAGAATCATCCTACAGACAAAAAAAAGGAAAATGTATTAACTTACACCGAAGTGTTGAACAAACCATTTGTTTGCTTGTTCATCCATGTTCAGGCATTAAAATACACAGTTTTAATAGCAGGGCTGCACTATTTGTTTTGCTGTTGTTTTTGCAGAACTGAAAAGGTGATACATATTCATTTCTCATTCTCTTTTTCTTTTCTCAGATACAACAAGAAAAGACAATAAATATGTACCTTAAAAGAAACACATGAAAAAAAAAAAAAAAAAAAAAAAACTGAGCTAAATGGGTTGTAAAAGTTAAAGTCACTATTTAGTTTCACCTTTGACCCCATGACAAGAAGCAGCACAAACAAAAACCTCAGACATGTGTTGAATGAAACCTGGTATAAAACATAAGAAAATTAATGCAATAAATCTCATATTGTCTGAACAAATGTGTTACAGACGTGTTGAGTGCAAAGGGAGGCCACATTAACCCTTTCATGCACGAATTATGAGAACCTTAATCAAAATTTTTTCCTGAGTGTTTTTATTCCTCTTTAGGTTTGAAAACAACAATGCGATTGAAAATTTTCTTCTGAAAAACAAACAAACAAACAAACAAACAAATAAATAAATAACTAAACATAAAAAATAATGAAAAAAAAAAAATCTTATAAACCTATTTTTCTTGAAGTTGCAAAAATGTCCACTCAACTGGACACCACGCATTTAATTTTTGACGCACAGAAACATGTATTTACTGATAAATTATGTGAAAACTATGGGGAGGTCCTGTGATTCTCGGGGTTTATGCTCAGGAGAGATCTACATAATGTTACCAATTCATGTCAGAAAAGATATGTAATGTCTTAAAACTTTAATAAAGATATGTGTAAAAAAAATTAAAAAATCCATGAATATACAAGAGAACAGCTGTAGAATAGCTGTCCACTGTAGTGACCAGTATGCATGAAAGGGTTAAATACTGACACTGGTTTATAGAAGCTGTTTTTTCCCTCATATCTTTATTTTTGTTGTTGTACATACTTCACATACGTCCAGAAAATGACAAATGCAGGGTGGTCTGGTGAAAAAACTATAAAAAAAAAAACAAAAACAAAAAAAACCCCTCCTATCTGGTGATATTTCTCTATTTTTTTTCTTTGATTTGATGAATTTCACCATCTATAATTGGATGGACATGAAGAGACGTACTGTGTACACCGTGGAAAATGAAAACACAAAAATTTATATATATATTTGGTCATTTTTATGAAAGTTTAAGTGTCTCAGTTCAAATTCACTACCGTCTGCAGCACTATTTGCTACACATACTAGAGTTATTCTGTAAAACAAAACAAAAATTCTCCGCAATATTCCATCACAAGATACTTCAGGACTTTATTTCTATACTGATCTAGTCGTAATAATGTAAACAAGCCAGGAGATATTAAAAATAAGGCTCAGAGCTTAAATAATCATAACTACTGTGTTGACCCGGGTTCTAGATGTCGTAGTTTTTATGCTGCTGTGTATTCGTACGTGCTCCAGCAGTCACCGCCAAAGTGTTCTGGCCATAGTATCATGATTGTAAGGCTATTGTATTCCCAAATTACTAATATCTCCCAAAATATTGGTCCTATCAACTTGCCGTTTTCACTAGTCTGTTCCTTGACCACAAACACATAACTATGCCAAACTGCAGCAGTCAGCTCTGAACGGATTTTATGTGAATCCTGGGACACACATACACACACTGTGTCCGTGTGTGTATGTGTGTCATAATGTAATTTGACTTTTTTCACTGGTATTATTTGACTGGTCCGGCCCACTGGAGATTATATTGGGCTGAATGTGGCCCCTGAACTAAAATGAGTTTGACACCCCTGCTCTAAACTATCCAGGGGACTTTAACCCCCTCTACAGATGAAAGGTTGAGGGGGTTCAATAATCCTAACATGTGCTCTATATGTGGATGACTCATATCTTTCACCTTCTGTTATACAGGATGGATCAGCAGATGCTTTATGTTCCATTTTTTAGCTTACCGGCTGACAGGCCCTAAGCCAGGGGGTGTCAAACTCCGGTCCTCGAGGGCCGGTATCCTGCATGTTTTAGATATTTCCCTCTTCCATCACACCTGGAAGCCATTACATCGTTATCAGGCTTCTGCAGAGCATGTTGATGAGCTGATCATTAATTGAACCAGGTGTGCTGGAAGAGGAAAATATCTAAAACCTGCAGGAAAGTGGCCCTCGAGGACCGGAGTTTGACACCTGTGCCCTAAGCTGTTGTCGTCATGCGGCGTCTGTTACGAAAATTTCAATTGTCTTCTTCTCCAAAACTACAGGGTGTCCCATAAGTCTCCATACATAGGAAAAATAAACGTTTCTTGACATAAACCACTTTTATTTATATACTAGAAAAGCACTCGGAGAGCGCAGACCTCCGCCAAGCGCAAAAATTCCCCACATAATCGGTGATACAAATCCTACATTTATTTTTAAAAATAAAATCTGCCTTCTGGATCAGATCCGGATCAGCCTTTGAAATGTGATAGAGGACCCCATTGTCAATTCCTGAGTTAAATTTCATGAGTTTTGGTCAATAATTAAGCGAGATATTGGGAAACGAAAATTTTGGCCCAATTTACCACAATGTTAACGAAAATTTCAAAGTGATCCAGAATCCAGGATTTCTTCCGGATCACCCCCAAAAGTTAATCATTTCTTCCTTATCCCATTTCCAACAAACCCTGAAAATTTCATCCAAATCTGTCCATAACTTTTTGAGTTATGTTGCACACTAACGGACAGACAAACAAACAAACAAACAAACAAACAAACAAACAAACCCTGGCAAAAACATAACCTCCTTGGCGGAGGTAATTATATTTTGTTGATTTTTTAAGGTGTTTCCATTATTTTGTCCAACCCCTGTATATGACTGCCATTTTGTTGGGAACACATTTCAATGCGTGTCCTCCACTGCTGAAGAACTATAAAGAAGAAATATAAAGAAATACATGTTAGAACCGTATATGTATGGAATGTATTATGTCTCCTATGTATGGAGACTTATGGGACACCCTGTACAATTCCGATTAACTTCAAACTTGGTATACAGCTTCTTTATGATGATGTCAACAAAAGTTAGTGAAATTATTTGGATCCGGATCTGATTCTGGATTTGGTGCCACTTTGAAAAATGTCCCCATTATAAGAGATAGGAAGTGGATCGATGCAATAACTCAGTAAATATAAATGATATCCAGTGTAAATTTCTACAGTCCAGCCCTGATGGGGAGATGACCAAAACATAATGGCCACATGCTGATCAGCATCTTCTTCTGGATCTGGAACTTATGGAAAATTTAACATGGGCTCTTATGGGGAAAAAATTTCAATCATCTTCTTCTCCGAAACTCCAGTTCTGATTGACTTCAGACTTGGTATACAGCTTCTGTATGATGATGTCAACACAAGGTATTGAAATTATTTTGATCCGGATCTGATTCTGGATTTGGTGCGACTTTGAAAAATTTTCCCATTATAACAGATAGGAAGTGGATTGATCCAATAAATCAGTATCAATGATATCAAGTTGGAATTTGAATTTTTTACAGATGTGATTGGAATATGACCAAAACATGGGCTATTTCTGTAATAGAATAAATACACAGAACTGGGTGATAATAAATGGCATCTGGATACATTTCCCAAAGCTT
This sequence comes from Sphaeramia orbicularis, assembly GCF_902148855.1. Lineage (NCBI taxonomy): Eukaryota > Metazoa > Chordata > Actinopteri > Kurtiformes > Apogonidae > Sphaeramia > Sphaeramia orbicularis. Next base: position 16,667,437 of record NC_043976.1, on the reverse strand, counting down.
TTAATTTGGCCGGTAAGCTACAGGGCCATTGGTCCTATTTTTTCTCTTCTGGTTCCTGCATCTCTCAGTTGTGTTGTGGTAGTAGTGTCTCAGAGACACAGGAAGGGCCTGTCTTCGGCTTATCTTTTTTTTTTTTTTTTAATTTATCTTTGTTGTCATTTTTTTTTTTGCACCTCACAGTTTAATAATCAAGGGTTTATTTTTATTTTTATGTAGGTCTGTTTTTATACTTCAAATTTATTATGTATTGTGTTTGATCTCTCTCTCTCTCTCTCTCTCTGCTTTATTTCTACTCATACTAATAATAATACTAATTTGGTCATATTACTCCAAACCACAGGTGTCAAACAGCCATTATAACAGATAGGACGTGGATTGATCCAATAAATCAGTATCAATGATATCAAGTTGGAATTTGAATTTTTTAACAGATCTGATTGGAATATGACCAAAACATGGGCTATTTCTGTAATAGAATAAATACACAGAACTGGGTGATAATAAATGGCATCTGGATACATTTCCCAAAACTTCTGATTTGGCCGGTAAACTACAGGGCCATTGGTCCTATTTTTTCTCTTCTGGTTCCTGAATCTCTCAGTTGTCTTGTGGTAGTAGAGCCTCAGAGACACAGGAAGGGCCTGTCTTCTTATCTTTTTTTTTTTTTTTTTTTTTTTTTCTACATATCCACATCAGCCTCCCTGGTCTGCGGTCTCTTTAAATCCAGATCCTCTGACCGGGGCTGCGCGTCCTCACCAGCCCGTCTGGCCGCTCCGTTTGTCCCCCTCTGATCAACAGCTGCGGACCTTTTACGCACACACCAAACTTTGTCCAAACTCCTCCGAAATGGATTTGTATCTTCTGTAAATGTGCGTATGAGCCGTTCAGTGTCTCCTGCGGATATTCGGATATTCCAGGACCAGTGTGCACCGCTGGAAGGAGCTGAAGTCTGGGTTCTGGGTTTGCGTAATGTTGAGGCGTCCTCTGTTCAACATCTGGATTAACTATTTGGAGTCAAGACTTAGCGGCCCTGCACAAACCTCTGACTGTCTAGCCTATCTTGATGGAAAGACTGCCTTCTCCCCTGGAATTTAACTCCCTTTTGATAACCCGGGTTTTTTGCGCGTAGATTATGTATTCTTTAAAATGGGTGCGAACAATGGAAAACAGTATGGAAGCGAGGGTGAGTACTGGAATACACCATGAAATACACCATGAAACACGTTTTTCTTTTCTTTTCTTTTTCTTTTTTTTTTTTTTAATTCCTGTTCCGATCAGATGGACCACTTTGTAAAACGCGCACCGCCGCTTTGGTGCGTTCAATGAACCTATTGTGTTACCGTTAAATACAACAGTTTGTCACTAGTGTTCAGTTACACTAAAAATACACAACATTGTGCAGTTTTTTTTTTTTTTTTGGTCCATACTTGGGTTTAGTCCGCCAGTAGAAAAGTACAACAATTCCCTCTGATTCTTCACAGTTTTCAGTCTGTATAAACACTTAAAGTTATTCCATGCTACTTTTTTTTTAATATAATATTCATCAGATTATTTGTAGTTTGTGTTGATGTGACTATTGTGTGTGCGTTTATGTCTTTTAAAAGCATTTTAAAAGATGTGCTACGTCCATATTCCTCCTATAGGACAGACAGGGACATCTGGTGGTCATATCTAAACGTGTAATATTCATTTTATGTGTCATAAAGTAAAAAAAAAAAAAAAAAAAAAAAAAAAAAAAAGCACAATTAAATTACTTTTTCCTCTGTATTTCATCCACACCTTCTTATTGTCCAAATATCCAAACTTAACAGTACTTTACTCATGTGGGGGAAAAAAAAGTAAAGGTTGTCAGGTAATGGGGTCACTTCATTTATGCATTAATGCTTTCAATAGAATGACACGACTGTTGGAAATTGTCAGTAATTACTCATTCAGATTTTCATAATAGTCTTTTTTTTTCTTCTCTGGTTCACCACAACCCCCCAGATGCCTCTGCTGATTCATCTGAGCTCTATTGTGTCCACATGAGTCATAATACAAGTTAAAGCTCTGGTGTGGAAGATTTAAAGGTGGAAGGGTTTTGAAGGTTTAATGTCAAAAATGGAATGTAATATTTAGTACTCATAATATTTTCATTTGTGTAATTAAATAAAAATGAGAATGTGTGTTTTTGGGACCTTAGGATCATCTGTTAGAGAGTGAGTTGCAATATTTCTAAATTATTTCATTATTATTATTATTATTATTATTAAGACGGTCATGAACCTTTAGTTCCTTATCCACCATCCAGTTATTAACCCATAAAGACCCAAACATTCAAAAACATCTACTGATCTAAACTGTTTAATACCTGTTGATCCACTAATTCTATCAATACATGTAAATATTTGGTGTAAAATACAGTTTGTCATCTTTTCATGGTCATCAGATATGATCCATTTGGACATTCAGAGGCTCCGTAGTTACCGTGGAAACGCCGTCATCTTCTACAACATTGATTCACCAGTAAAACCCATGGAGTTTGATCAATGACAGTGGACGGAGAAGCTTGGTTTATGTTCAGTTAATGATATATTTTACTGAAAAAGTCACATTTCTTTAGTTTCCTCTGTTTTTGATTTAATAACCCTCAATTTTAATCTGAGGTTTTATGAACGACTACAGCGTGGGGAAGCAAAATTTACAATGAACATTTAATTGTTTTTTCTCAGCAGGCACTACGTCAGTTGTTTTGAAACCAAACATATATTGATGTCATAATCATACCTAACACTATTATCCATACCTTTTCAGAAACTTTTGTCCATATGAGTAATCAGGAAAGCAAACATCAAAGAGTGTGTGATTTGCTGAATGCACTCGTCACACCAAAGGAGATTTCAAAAATAGTTGGAGTGTCCATAAAGACTGTTTATAATGGAAAGAAGAGAATGACTATGAGCAAAACTATTACCAGAAAGTCTGGAAGATACTATTAAAGAAGAATGGGAGAAGTTTTCACCCGAATATTTGAGGAACACTTGCACAAGTTTCAGGAAGCGTGTGAAGGCAGTTATTGAGAAAGAAGGAGGACACATAGAATAAAAACATTTTCTATTATGTCAGTTTTCTTGTGGCAAATAAATTCTCATGACTTTCAATAAACTAACTGGTCATACACTGTCTTTCAATCCCTGCCTCAAAATATTGTAAATTTTGCTTCCCCACCCTGTACATGATCAGTAAATTAAATATAGGACAAAACCAAATTTTCATTGAAAAAAGAAGCAAAATACAGACAATAATATTGCAATAAATGGTGATAAATCATTTGAAAAGGGTTACATAAAGAGAAAAAAACTCATTTGTAAACTGCCACAAAAGTAGCTCTGGGTCTTTATGGGTTCAGTCTGATGTCTTGATGCTGTAAAACTAATTTCTGAGCATGTATGTTTGTTTACTTGAACTTATTTCTTTAGCGAGGCACCAGTTTGGGTTCAGATAGGGCCAAGTTCATTTATCATTTATTTTAATCAAATGTAGTTATTAGTGCAGTTTTCCTTAGTACCAGTATTTATCTGCAGTAGATCATGGTTTTAAGAATACTGTTTAAGTCCATTCGTAGTTGTGCATCGCTTCTGTGTGTTATCATCTATGACTGTTTTATTTTCCTTCACCTGAACTGGACAGCACAGATAACGGACTGACACATTAAACATGAAGCACCTCGTAGAAGCTTTATAATAAACACCATGTTTAGCAGATGCACTGGCAACTATAATGTAACTTTGCTAACATGCTAACATTAAGTAGCATCAAGCTTAATTATTTTCCTCCGTATAGTCAGATATGTAACTTTACTTATCGCCTTTATGCACCTCCTCTGGGCTTTATCATCACATGTGTGTTATGGACTCAGGGACACAGAACTGCAACAGATTGAATACCTAATAACACTAGGTTACGAAAAAATGTTTTTTGCAAGTTGTCTAGGTTTTTTCAGCTGAATTAGTACCATTTTGCACCGCTAAATCCAAAAATGACATCTGTTTTTCTATATCAGGTCAGGTTTTTTTGCTAATTTGATTTTGAAAAATTTGATCTTCTCACAAAATTGATTACATTTTTGTGACTTTATCCATTGATTTTTTTTATATAGTTCTCACCCAAAATAGGTTTTAAGAGAAAAAAAATCATTTTCTAACAGGATGTATTTATCATTTATTATGTATTCACCGCAGATGTAGCAGAATACGTCAGGCTTATTTTTTGCAAGATCTTCTAGTCGAAGCCATTTCATTCATCTGTAATATTAAAAAAAACATTAATCATAAATTGGCAAAAGTAAAATGTTCAGAACTCGTTTATTGCAAGAAATATGAAAGAATTTTGTATCATATGATGTGAAAATGCCCATAAATATAAGCAAAAATGTTAAAAAGCCAATATGTAGCATGGTTCAGAAAGTTGACCTGATTGAGCAAAATTAATGTGATTTTTGGATTCAGCACACCAGAATTATCCTAAATCAGCTCAAAAAACTTAAACAATAAATTTGTTGTTGACCAGTGTAATAAACAAAACCCGGAAGGAGGAAGATGTTATGTGTAACCTTGGGTGTTTTCGACATGGGCCAGGTAGTGTTGATTTAAACTAGTGGTTCTCAGTCTTTTTCTGTCGGGGCCCCCCTTTGGAGCATGAAAAATCTCCAAGCCCCCCTCAACCCCAACAACATTGTACCTGTGGTGCAATTATTACTTTATTGAAAGAAACATCAATATTGTAAGAATACTTTTTGCTTTTCCTTGAATAATTTGTTGTGCAAATTAAAATAACGTAGATTTTTGATTGAACAATATAAATGAACTCAACAAGACTGCTCCCTGAGACATTATTTTTCAAAATAAAAATAGGAAATGTGTAATTATCTTACAACTATGACAATAAGGTAAAATTTTTTTTCGAACAACAAACACATTTTGATAACAAAGATGAACATTTTAACAATATCAGTGGCTGCAATGAGCCCGTTTACATTGCACATCTCAGAACATCAAAGTGCAAACTGTACAAACTGTGCAAAAACAGAAACATTGCACATTTTTCTTTTCCAGTTCAGTCCTTGTCCATTGTCCAAACCTAAACTCTTTGTCTAGTCTAGTGACAGATCACCATGGCAGTAGATTTGTTTGTTGTACGTCCCTAAAATGAGTCCAGGGTGCTCCAACGCTAAAACATTAGTTCCACCTGATACATGTTCTAACCTGAAGAAAAAATAAACACCTAGGAATGATCCCATGCCCCCCCGGCAAGCCTTCACGCCCCCCCGGGGGGGCCCGCCCTACTTTTTGAGAAACACTGACTTAAACCGATGCTTGGGGTAGTTACCAATGTTTGTGGACCCTAGATCCAGGTCTATGGTTCTGCATCATGCTGTGTTTTTATTGTTAATCCTTCACAATTTAGCGGTTTTCCCAACCCTTACCACAAGTTTTTTTCCTCAACCTAACTATGTGTATAATAATAATAATAATAATAATAATAATAATAATAATAATAATAATAATGATGATGGATTAGATTTCTATAGCACTTTTCAAGGCACCCAAAGCACTTTACATTATTGATCCATTATTCATTCGCTCTCACATTCACACTCTGGTGGTGGTAAACTACATATGTAGCCACAAATAAAAACAAAAACACCAGTCATACATCAGTGTGAGGGACAGTGGAGACAAGATGGGTGAAGTGTCTTGCCCAAAGACACAACAGCGTGATTCGAACCACCAACCCTTCAGTTATTGGACAACCCGCTCTACCTTCTGAGCCATGGCCACCTCATATGTTATACCTTAACCTAGCCAAACTGTGGTCATGGCATTGTCTAAAATAAGATATAATAATGATAAAAATAATAATTATTTTCAGTGCCCCTTAATGTGACAACTGTGTTTTCAATGATTCAAGTAATTGTTTGTCTATAAAATGTTGGAAAATGATGAAAAAACACTTCCCAAACCCCCAATATGATGTCTTCAAATTCCTGTTTGGTCACGAAGCTAAAGATATTCAGTTTACGATAACAGAGAATGAAAATAAAAAAAAAAGACATTTAAAAAGATGGAATATACTTAGTTTATTAATAGTAGCCTAATTAGTCATTACAGCTCTTGTCTTGGATGTTTCCTTTGCATTAAAATGTGACGATGAGTTGGTACAATATAGTAGAAAAAGCCCAGAATGTACAAAAGAAACTCTGGCTGCAACAAGAAACTCATACATGTCTTTTGGGCCAGGTGATGGTGAGGGGGGTTTCAGTTGATTACAGTCTGCAACTTCACCACTAGATGTCACTAAATAACACACAATGGAACAGTTCAAACATGCTTGATACACTTATGTAAGAACACTGACCTTAAAGGAGGGATATTTTGCTTTTTTAAATGGAATTCTGCATTTTCAAACATTTCCCTGTGTTCTACATAAACTGTAAATGCTAAACTTGGGTCTGAATTCTTCATTAATTCAACTCCACAGGTCCATCTCCAACCCTATTTCTGAGTAATGACACCAGAAAGGTTGTTCTGAGTGCTGGTCCTTTAAATGCAAATTAACCACTTCAGGCCCCACCCCCTCCAGGTTGTTGACTGTGCTGCTCTGTCTGTTCAACCAACAACTGAACATTTTAGGTAATCATCTTGAAGTTTGGACATATTTTTAGTTTTTACTACAACCGCTGCTGCTGATAAACAATTATGTCGTGCTCAGAGAAATGTTCGTCGGAAGTCTTGACCTTATATGTGCAAATGTCATGATGTAATTAGTTATAGACGTAACAAATTAAGCAGGAATTACAACAGGTTGTAGAAATCTGCTTGATTTTTTCCAAAATGAATATAAAGATAGCTTTGCAGCACCTGGAGGGTTCAAATTCAAACTTTTTGAACTATTCGAATCCAAATACACAAAAAAATGAACCAAAGACTAATAAAAGTGGGTTTAGCAAAATATGACCCCTTAAATCAGGGGTGTCAAACTCATTTTGGTTCAGTTCCATATTCAGCCCAATTTGATTTCAAGCGGGCCAGACCAGTCAAATAATGACTTAATAACCTATAAATAATAACAAATCCAAGTTTTTCTTTTTGTTTTAGTACAAAAAAATCCCAATTAAATTATGAAAATATTTACATTTTACAAAAAAGATGTGAATAACCTGAAAAAACTGAAATTTCATTTGAAAAATTTGTGCAACTTGAACAATATTATGCCTCCACTTATTATTTATACATATACATTGCACACAATGTTACATAAACATTTGGTAACAGGCAGAATATTGTTAAAATTTTGGAGTTTGGAACTAAAATTTGAACAATTTCTACAATATTCCATCTCTTATAATTAACACAACTACAGATCACAGTGGACCCATAAATGCACAAATATTTAATGACAGGCAGAATATTGTTCAAATTGCACTATTCGGGTTGTTCATCTTTGGTTTTATTTATGTATTTATTTGTGTTTTATTGTGAAAGAATAGTTTTGTAAATGTAAATATTTTCACAGTGTAATGTTATTTTTTTCACTTCAATGTTTTCCACATAATTTTTCACAAAAAAAAATTGTAGTTGTCATTATTTATGGGTTATTGTGTTGTTATTTTTACTGTAGATCTCATAGGTCTGTATGTGGAACCTGACCCAAAATGATTTTGACAGCCTGGACTGTTCAGGTTCATTTTTGCACTTTCATCCCGCGGGCCGGAATGGAACCTTTGGCGGCCCAGATTTGGCCCCCAGGCCGCATGTTAGACACCTGTGCCTTAAATAGTAAAACTGACTTCATGGCAATTAAAAAACAACTAAACTACAGTTCCTAATAATGTGGGACAATACTGCGTAAAAAGAGTCATTATTATTATGAATAAAGTAGGAATTCTGCCCATTTAGAGTGATGCATTCACTGTCCATCTCATTCTACCAGCAGATACATACAGAAAATTGCTTCACCTAACTGGAATGCGGCTTAAATCCAGGTAAAGACAACATTAAACGGTTCTCCTTTGTGATATTACAACCTCCAAAATCCATGTCTGCTGACTCTCATACCGAAATATTGATAAAATCTCCAACCCTAGCATTAAAGAGTCCTGGAATGTTGAACTCACCTCCACTTTTTCATCTTACATCTAATCTCAGGCATTACTTATTCAAAGAAACGTACTGGGACTTTAGCAAAAAAAAAAGATTATTTCTGTCTCCGGAGTAGAAGTGTTTGTATAAATAACATTCCACTGTGCTCTCTGTCAAAGTCAATAACTGGAGAGACAAAGATTGGATCTTATGATGGTAGAAAAAACATGTGGACAAACTCCACCCAAAAGAGCAACTAGGAATCAAACTGCCTGAGAGAAAAAGAAGAAGAAGAATAAACAGGTTGTGGCACCAGTGGGATTTTTATTATCACATGCTCATGAGGTCAATAGAAATGAAAGATGAAGGATAATTGTTGGTCAGTTTGACTATTTCAGTGTTAAAATCACACAATAGTTGCCATTAAAGTTGGTCTGGTTGCTCTTCTTTGGTATCAACAACGCAATCAGACTTTTTATGTGACATCACAGATGTTTTCAGGATGATGTCAAACTCTCCACTCCCAACCACAGTATCAGTTTTATTTCTTTTTTTTTTTTTTCCCACAAAAACTCCCTTATGACTTGTAGTTGGAATCAGAGTTCAATACTGACAAAATCACAATATTAATGCGATATTTAATAAGACAAATATAAGATACATCACATTTTGTGTAACAGGCAGAAAAAAAAAGCCTCTATATTTTAATAATTCCCCTGTAAAGCACATTGTACTCTGCTTGTAAAGTGCTCTATAAATAAAAATGATGATTATTAATATTAAAAAGGAAAAAAGAGGAGTTTCACAGACTTTGACAGTAGATGAAACAGTAAAATAACACATGCATTCTACGGAAACAATTGAGATAGATTCTTGCATCGATATTTTTTCCCATTTCTAATGACAATTGAAGAATTCTGTCATACTGAAATATTACCAGAGAGTTATCTACAATATATCATGATGCTTTGTTCATTGTGTTAAAAAGAAAAATGTACTGGATGGACAAAAAAATGAAGATACTATCCAGTTGTATTTTTTATTACACACAAGAAAACGTGTTATTTTAATGTTTTTGCTTAATAGTTTGTGTTGGAGTCTGTTTTCTGTTAACGTTAGCCAACTCCATTTCTTTTTTTTTTTTTGTTTCATATTTTTATTGGTGTGTATACAAGAAAATGTCAGGTACATGCCAACACCATGGCACACTGATGTCAACATTAACCAGGTTTGTAAACACCATTACTTTTAGATTTGCATTTTTTTTTTTTTTAGGAAAAAATATCAATGAAACCTGACAAACAATACAATGAAAAGAATACTAACACATAGTCTGAATAAAATAATTAAATTGGTGACATAAACATAAGAAAATACATAAATAAGTAAGTAATAAGGGAAAAAAAGGGAGGGGGAAGGGAATTTCATTGTCTCAAAAAAATCTATAATTAGTTGCCATTTATTGTAGAATTTGTTCAAGTTTCCCTGTTTTGAATATCTAATTTTCTCTACTTTTAAAAAGGACATCACCTCATTAATCCATTGTAGATTTCCAATTAAGGAGGAGGTGGCGTTTAGTGTTCAGGGAGGTAAAAGCTATTACTTCTAATTCTTTTGCAGAGTATTGGGTATACTCATTCAGGAGACCAAAAATACCAATGTGTGGTGAAGTGTCAATAGTTTTCAAAAATATCTTGGAGATGGTGTTGAAATAAATTAGCCAAAAATTTGTCAGGGCTGGACAAGAAAAAAACGTGTGTAAGTTTGCAGGGTGAGCCTCCACATTTTTCATAGATATCTACCGTATTTGCCAGGTTTGCGTTAGCCTATCGCCACATTGCCATTGGTGATGCATTTTCCTGGTTGGCGAAGTTGTTTTCAACCCGTGTAGCCACAGTGGCGAAGGTATTTTTCAGTAAAATCAGCCAACTTACATCTCTGATCGAAAATGTCCGAGTGATAACCAAGGAAAATAACAAACGCGGTCTCCACTCCTGAAGAGCGCTGCCGAGAGCGACCGAACTCACCCGAACGTTTCCGATTTTTTACGAATTCACACTGCACAGACAGAGAGGGGTACGGAGCGGTGCAGACCGCCACCAGCGGAAGTGAAAACGAAACTTATGGCTCATTTCTCTTTTCTCTACCTGCTGAAGCTAAGCTTTTAAACCTTACCAACGAAAACGCTGCAATATTAGTATCACATTAGTGTTACCTCTGTCGTCTCCATGTTTGTTATTACTGACTTTCTTCTTCTTCTCAAAAAACCTTCCTCTTCTTCGTGGTATTTGTCCAGTATGGTTAATTCAGAGCGGCGCCCCCTGGTGGATTAATTGACAAACGCTCATTCCAACACATTAATTGTCAGTAGCAGCGCTTTGTTCCAGTCAGACTAATGACAACGACAGTAAAGCACATTTACAAAAGGAACTAAGAACTGGAATGGGATTATTAAGTACTCGTATCGGTACTCGGTATCGGCAAGTACTCAAAAGTAAGTACTATGGATCTGTCCATTGTCAAATAGTTGAAAAGAAGTCAATTATCTGAGGTATCTAAGTTTAAATCAGTACTCAGTCCATGCACATTCTAATCTGGGCAGGAGTACTTTCTTGTCTAAATAAAATAATTTCAAGAGTCTATATCTGTCCTTATTTAATTACCAAATGACTTTATGATAAATCATGTCTCACTGGTAAATTTATTTATATTGAATCTCATATTGTGGCGACACGGTGGTGCAGTGGTTTGCACTCGTGCCTCACAGCAAGAAGGTCTTGGGTTCGATTCCAACACCAGTCGACAGGGGGCGGGACCTTTCTGTGTGGAGTGTGCATGTTCTCCCCGTGTCTGCGTGGGTTCTCTCCGGGTACTCCGGCTTCCTCCCACCATCCAAAGACATGCACTGATAGGTTTATTGGTTAATCTAAATTGCCCATAGGTGTGAATGTGAGAGTGATTGTTTGTCTCTATATGTTCAGCCCTGCGATGAACTGGCGACTTGTCCAGGGTGTACTCCGCCTTCGCCCTATGTAGCTGGGATAGGCTCCAAGCGACCCCCGTGACCCTAGTGAGGATAAAGCAGGTTCAGAAAATGAATGAATGAATCTCATGTTGAATCTCATGAACATCAGTGGTCAGAATAATTGTATTTATAAGTCTATCATTTATTGTTTTGTTATACATTAGATTAGAAATAAAAATAGTTTCGATGAAAATGTTGACTTAAGTTAATTTTTTATGATTTTTTTTGTATGAAACTGAAGCCAGATTGAACATATTTTTAAGCTCAAAATGCACCAGAATGCAGGAAAAAGACTTTATTTTTCCCAAAATTTCCTGGGGGAGCTATGCTTGTCGCTGCGGTCTGCTATGCGCCCTGCTGCAGGGACCCAGACTGGACCCAGACTGGACCCAGACTGGCTGTGGCTTTTTGTGGCTACACTCATTTCTACTAATGTAGCCACAGTGGCTGTATCTTTCATTTTCCTAGTGCAAGCACAGATTTGGGAAAATCTGAGCCAGGCTTGTCTTTGAATAGTGACATCTAAATACAACTTTAAACTGTATCAAGGTCAAACCGGCACAAATAGAGGTTTTGTGAATGACCGTCAATGCAGATTCCCACCAATGTTCCTCAAAAACCAGTCCTATTTCACGCTCCCAAGTTTCTTTTGTATCGTAGGTAAAATAACCATCATATGACTGAATAGTGTTATAAGTTTTCAAAATAAAGACCTATGTAAAGGATTAATAATAATAATAATAATAATAATAATAATAATAATAATAATAATAATAATAATAATAAACTTTATTTGTATAGCACCTTTCATACAGAAATTGTAGCCCAAAGTGCTTCACATTGATTGAAAAATACAATATTAAAATACATTAAGATTTGATTATACATCAAGAAATAAAATGAAATTTGAGAGAAATACAATAAAATAAAAATAAAAACAGCGCACATTAAAATATTTGATTATACATAGAATTTTTGAAGTGCAAGAAATAAAATGAAATTTGAAATGCAATAAAATAAAAAATAAAAACAGAAATACAATAAAATAAAATAAAAATAAAAACAGCGCACATTCCTTGTTCCTGAATTGTGACCCCATTTTTATCTCCTTTCAAAGGCTGATGAGAATAAAAATGTTTTTAATTTGGTTTTAAATATATTCAGTGAACTAGCTTCTCTAATGTCTTTTGGAATTGTATTCCATAACTTTGGTGCATAGTTAGTAAAGGCTGCGTCCCCCATTTTCTTTGTAATATTTCTGGGAGTCGCTAGTAACCCTGCGTTTGATGACCTCAGTGTTCTAGTTTGTACATAATCGATCAGTGAGTTTGCAATGTAACTTGGTCCGGTTCCATTTAGAGCTTTATACGTGAGGAGTAGTATCTTAAAATCAATTCTGCAGGTTACCGGTAGCCAGTGCAGGGAAACCAACACTGGAGTAATGTGCTCTCTCGTCTTGGTTTTGGTTAAGTTGCAAAAGTTCACCCCACGGTTGCTCAGGTGGAAGGTGAGGGAGCCAACTCCATTTCTAATCGAACTTATTTTCGCACAGATCCATGAAAACAGCCTGTATGTAACATTAGCTACCGTTGGCTTAAAAATAGAGTTTCCAGCTTCTAGCACAACACAGACTCCAACACAAACATCACACAAACACCCTCAAAACTTACATATTGACCCTTTAAGTTACCATCACCAGTGCCAGAGATCAGTATCTTACAGTTACAAGTGCAAAATCCATTATTCCATCTGTCCACATCTGTTTTCAAGTGTGACTCCGAAATTAATTACACACTGGTCACAACTATGCGGCAGTCCTCCACCAGCACGTTATATAAGCATAAGACAGGAAGCAGGAGCTTTTCAGAAAGTTGTTTTTCCGTGAAAGACAAAAAACAATTGGCTTTCCACAGCTCCACATGCGTCAAAAACCAGAAGGCCCTGCAGAGTTCTACAGCCGTTCTACTTTCTGTTCTCCTTAGATGCTTTGAAAAGTGCACTCCAGTCGACATCTGCAGCCTTCTTATGAATATCTGAGTCATTTCTGAGGGCTGAAGCAGGAGCCATAGCAGATGTGCTGGCTCAGTGATGTCACCACAAAATGTCATTTAGACTCTTACCATATGAGCCGCTTTGGATGGAGATATAATACACAGTGTTGTGCAAGTTACTTCCAAACTGTAATACATTACAGATTACTTGTTACTGTTGTTTAAAAGTAATTCCTTACCTTACAATATTACTGTCTCAGAACTGTAATGCGTTACATGACTTCTGTATTACTTTTGAGTTACATACAGACTCTAGTCATAAATGGCATGTGGACAGTAGAACACCCCCTCCCCCAATACAAGAGACAGCAGAGCCTTGAGACGTACACTGTAAAAAATGACTGTAGAATTAACACCAAAAAGTTGTAAAATTGCAACATAAAAAACTGTAAGTGACAATACAATGCAAAGTTGTTTATTTGAAAAGATTTTTGTGTTAACGATTAAATCAAATATAGCTGTAGTTTTTACAGGAAGAGAATGTGAACAAAACCAGATTTGGATGTAGAAATAATGTATTTCTATTGTTTTTAGAAAATAAAATTGTAAATTGAAAAACAATGTGGTGCCTTTTAAATTGCAAGACCGTAATGTTGAAATAACGGCATATTTGCTTTAAAAAAAAAAAAAAAAAAAAAAAAAAAAAAAATATATATATATATATATATATATATATATATATATATATATATATATATATATATATGTATAAAGTTATAAAAAAGTAAACATTTAACAATGTAACATTTTAAACTTGTTAATGAATGGGTTGGTAGAGTTGGTAGAGCGGCTCGTCCAATAACCAAAGGGTTGGTGGTTCCAATCCTGGCTCTGACTGTCCATATGTCAAAGTCTTCATGGAAGACACTGAACCCTAAATTGCTCCCAGTTGGACCTGGTGGTTTTGGAAAGTGCTTTGGACACCATGAAGGTGGAGAAAATGTGCTAAATAAGTGTAGTCCATTTACCATTTAAATCCAGTGTTAAATCTACATGTTTAAAATGTTAAATCTACATGTTACTCCGTAAATATGTTTACAGTTGGATGTGTTTTTTACAGTATTGTTCTGGAAACCACAGCTGCCAGTTTTTTTCCGTAAAAACAACAGGATTTTTTTTTTAGTGTAGAAATTTGTGCCTCTAAGTCAGTGGTTTTCAACCTTGGGGTCAGGACCCTGCATGGGGTCGCCTGGAATTCGAATGGGGTTGCCTGAAATTTCTAGTAATTGATTAAAAAAAAAAAAAAAAAATACTGATAAAAAATATATGTTGAGTTGAGAGACAATCCCAATCCATAAAAGACATGACAAACTGAAGCTGAAACTGAAACTGAAGCACTGTGGTACTGTTTATCTGTCAAATGTTCATTGTGGTCAGTTTCAGATGCTGCAGCTCTTTCATAATTCATAGTTTGAGTTCTTGTTTGTTCAGTATTAATTGTCAGCCTTGTAAATCCAAGCTGGACTGACTGTACATATCCTGACCAAGGAAAATCAAATTCTCCCTTTGTGCAGTAATCTACACCTGGCTTTTCTGCCTCTGTCCAGAATAATATACATTATATAGAATAAATGTTATCTAAAATTAATGTTTATTTGCAACATAGTATAGCAAACTATTACATGATCAAACCAAATTAATTTTAGCCAAAAAAAAAAAAAAAGTCTCTGTTTTGAATGTCTGGGGTCGCCAGAAATTTGTGATGTTAAAATGAGGTCAGGAGCCAAAGAATGTTGGGAACCACTGCTCTAAGTACATATGGACAGATAGCTCAGTACGTAATGCTACAGTCTAAGATGTTCGAATCCCAGCTGGAACGCTCACATTTTTTTAAACATTTTACATGTTCAAACAGGGGGCGCAACCAATAAAGAATTCTAACTCGGGTTATAGAAACGTTAGCTTAGATGTTAGCTTCTTGAGAGCAGGGTTAGGGTTAGTAATGAGTCCATGTGACCAGTGTACTGTCGTCTACTGTCTTCACCCATTGAGTGAACACCAACAGGAAATAGAACTTTCCAACCACAGTTTTGATTCCTTAACGTCTCACAGTCTTGCTGTTTTTTTTTTGTTTGTTTTTTTTTCATTTGTGCAATAAATAATGGGCGAAAAGTGTACTGTAACGCAAGTACTATCTAACATGTACCGAGTAAAATATCACTAAAAATTGATTAGTTATTCCTTACTTTACTGCGTTACAGCAAAAAAGTAATCAGTTATTGTAATGCAGTACTTTTGTAACACGTTCCGATTTTTTTTAAATGGCTGAATATGAAGACACATATTGTCTCCGTGCACAAGCGTCCATATTTGTTGCCTATTTTCAGAACTGTCTGGTTCATTTAGATGGTTGCATTTGATGTGCATTTGGGTGTGACTGTTTGGGAATACCTCTTCAGTTTGTCGTGCCGAGTGAAAGGCACATACTTAAGTCTCAGGAAAGCCACAAAGCTGCATTTATGATCTGACAGAGGAATGAAATGCCATAAACAACTGCTCCACAGGCAGCCTGCAGTCACCATGGCAGTCAAGCCTGGCGTACTTCGGCAGCAAACTTAGAAGAGGGCGCCTTTGAAATCCAGAACTCCTAAATCCAATGATACAAGCATAACCCATAAAGTAAATGTTTTAAATGAAAGCAATAAAAAAGAGCCTTTCATGTGGCACTTGTGAGACTGTGCACAACAAAAAGTACGCCGCTGATACTGCAGTAATGACTCATTTAAAAAGAGTCATTGCTTGTATCTTGTCCAGGACTCTTTCCTCTCCCATTCTCCATAAAAGTGACCATTGAAAGAGATTTTCTGAAGGACTTATTCTTCAAGACGGAACAGTTAATCAAACAAACTAGCAGACCCTTTGTGCAGGTGCCAAGGCCGACTGTTCATCCAAAAATTAAGGAACATAAAAGTCATAAAAGCACAGATTGAGTGGGTTTATATTTCCTTACACATCGTACATCCTCACATGTACCTTATCTTGGACGAACACCCTTTGGATTAAGTTCAACCCTCAGAGGTCTAAGGGTGTTTTCTCGATTTTTACACACTTTCTTAAAGGAGTGATATTTTGCTTGTTTTTTTGTTTTTTTTTAATGGGATTATACATTTTAAAATATTTCCCTGTGTTCTACAGGGTGGGGAAGCAAAATTTACAATATTTTGAGGCAGGGATTGAAAGACAGTGTATGACCAATTAGTTTATTGAAAGTCATGAGAATTTATTTGCCACAAGAAAATTTACATAATAGAAAATTTTTTTATTCTATGTGTCCTCCTTCTTTCTCAATAACTGCCTTCACACACTTCCTGAAACTTGCGCAAGTGTTCCTAAAATATTCGGGTGACAACTTCTCCCATTCTTCTTTAATAGTATCTTCCAGACTTTCTGGTAATAGTTCTGCTAATAGTCATTCTCTTCTTTCCATTATAAACAGTCTTTATGGACACTCCAACTATTTTTGAAATCTCCTTTGGTGTGACAAGTGCATTCAGCAAATCACACACTCATTGACGTTTGCTTTCCTGATTACTCATATGGGCAAAAGTTTCTGAAAAGGTATGGATAATAGTGTTAGGTATGATTATGACATTAATATATGTTTGGTTTCAAAACAATTGACGTAGTGCCTGGTGAGAAAAAACAAGTAAATGTTCATTGTAAATTTTGCTTCCCCACCCTGTATATAAACTGTAAATGCTACACTTGGGTCTGAATTCTACATTAACCCTTTCATGCATAGTGGTCACTCCGGTGGACAGCTATTCTCCAGCTGTTCTCTTGTACATTCATGGGTTTTGTTGGTTTAGTTCCATATCAGCCAAAACGGTGACATTCAGACCATTACTGTCACTTTGCTGTTCTTGATAAAACTGATCTGCACTAACATGTTTGAGTGTAAACCACTTGTTTTTGTTAGACACGAAGGTTTTTTTGCATGTTATCTCCATGAAATGAGTAATAACTAGCATTAGAATATGTTAAAATGTGAAACATCAGATTAGCAGCACTAAAAATGTTTTTATTTCATTGTTTTCAAATCACTTTCTTACAGAAGAGGATTAGGGCCACTGGAAAATAAAAAAGGTGTAATATATATATTTTTTATTATTATTCTGAGAAAAAAGTCAGAATTCTGACTTTAAACTCCAAATTCGGACTTTTTTTTTTTTTTTTTCCAGAATTCTGACTTTAATCTCAGAATTCTTACTTTTTTTCCGAATTCTGACTTTAAACTCAGAATTCTATTTTGTTTTTGGGTTTTTTTTCCTCAGAATTCTGACTTTAAACTCAGAATTCTGACGTTAATCGCATAATTCTAACTTTTTTCTCAGAATTCTGACTTTAATTTCAGAATTCTGACTTTTTTTTCTCATAATGACAATAAGAAATACATATTGGACCCTAGTTTATTGTATTTTTTTTCCAGTGGCCCTAATTCCCTTCCATACTTATTGGGTTTTAAACACACGTTTCTTTACTTCAGAAATTAAATGCATGGACATTTTTGTAACTCCATGAAAAAAAAAAAAATCAATCATATGTTTTTTTCATGCCTAAGGGGGAATAAAAACACTCAAGAAAAAAAATCTTACCTAAAGGTTCTCAGAAGTCATGCATGAAAGGGTTAATTCAACTCCACAGGTCCATCTTCAACCCTATTTCTGAGTAATGACACCAGAAAGGTCGTTCTTAGCGCTGGCCCTTTAAATGCAAATGAACCACTTCAGGCCCCACCCCCTCCAGGTTGTTGGCTGTGCTGCTCTGTCCCGTTTAGCCACTTGTATTTGCTAATACAACTACCAACTGAACATTTTAGGTAATCATCTCGAAGTTTGGACATATTTTCAGTATGGACTACAACCGCTGCAATAATGTCGTACTTAGAGAAATGTTGTTAAAGTCTTGACCGTATATGTTCAAATGTCATGACGTAACTAGTTATAGCCAGAACAAATTAAGCTGGAATTAAAGCAGGTTGCAGAAATCCCTTAAATTTTTTTCCAAAATGAATATAAAGATAGTGTTGGAGCACCTGGAGGGTTCAAATTCAAACTTTATGAACTATTAAGGTCTAAATACACACATAAATGAACCAAAGACTAATAAAAGTGGGTTTAGCAAAATATGACCCCTTTCAATTCACCCATTTAAGGTACTTGCAAATGAAACAATACTAAAGTGTTTTAGCTTTACAAAAGTAGTGGAATATATGAATAAAATAATAAGTAAGTGTAGAAAACAAGTCTAAAAGGAAATTTTGTAATACTGTTTTTACGCATAAATGTTGTTTGTCTCTATTTTCACCAAATGTGACATAAATGAGGTTGAATAATGACTTCATATTACACATTATTAGCCTCATAGCATAATTGCCTAACTCATACACTGTATGGACAAAAGTATTGGGACACATTGAATTCAGGTGTTGTTTTCTAACAGGGGTCTGGGATTCAAAACAATAATGACAAATGTCATAATATAGATTTATATTGTGATAAATATTATACTGATTATTAATATAGATGTTTATATCTCAAATCACCATCAACTGGACATCTGTCTCAATATTTTTGTCCATATAGTTTATAAATATTAATATTTCCTTAAAGTTTAAGTGAGATGTGAAGAAAGTAGATGGTTAGTTGTGGTAGAAAATTGTTATGATTATTTACAGTCAGAGCGATAACAATATTTTAGAAATTTAGAGGTAGAACATTTAAAATCATAGTCATGGATAAAAAAAACATCAATGTGGAGAGACATTTTAAAAAAAAAACATCTCTGAGGCGTTTTGGAAGCAAAGCTAACAATTTAAACCAAACTAACCAATGTAATTATATTTAACCCAATATAAAACTATATTTGTGACATTTGTCATTATTGTTTTGTATCCCAGAACCCTGTTAGAAAACAAACACCTGAATTCAACATGTCCCAATATTTTTTTTCCATTTGTGTGTGACTTAGACCAGGGGTGTCAAACTCATTTTAGTTCAGGGGCCACATTTAGCCAAATTTTATCTGAAGTGGGCCGGACCAGTAAAATAATAACATAATAATATACAGACAATATCAACTCCAAACTTTTCTCCATGTTTTAGAATGAAAAAGTAAAATTACATTATAAAAATGTTTATATCTACAAACTACCCTTTAAAACAATGTGAATAACAGAAACAAACTGACATTTCTTAAGCAAAATAACTGCAATTTTAACAGTTTTATGCTTCAGCTTATCATTTACACATGTACATTATAACTTACAGATCACAGTGGATCTACAAATACACAAAACTTTTAATAACAGACAGAAAATTGGTAAAATTGCACTTGTTAAGACATTTCAGGTTCATACTTGTTCAGGTTATTCTTTTTTTTATGAGAAATGATAGTTTGTTTTAGTATAAACACAATAAAATGACATAAAAATGTTTACGTTTACAAAGAGAAAATTTTCGAGTTGTCATTATTTATAGGTTATTATAACCGTATTTTACTGGTCTGACCCATTCGACATTAAATTGGTCTGAATGTGGAACCTGAATTAAAATGATTAATATTTTCAGTGTAATTTTTGCATTTCACAAATTCATCCCGCGGGCCGGAATGGATCCTTTGGCGGGCCGGATTTGGCCCCCGGGCCGCATGTTTGACACCCCTGACTTAGATAATTAAGCTAGGAGGCTAACTATATGAAGCTTTATTAGAAGTGTGCAAATGTGAAAGGAGCGTTATGTGTTCTAAGCGTGTTCTGGAATGGAAAGAGTGATTTTCAAAGGTTGTGGGGGTTGAACGACACAAACCATTCAATCATACATCTTTTGTTGCTCCGCTGTGTCCCAGTTTTGTTTATCCTTCTATTTTCCCTGCAGGTAAAGGGAGCTCAAGCATATCTTCTGACATAAGTTCGAGCACAGATCACACACCAACTAAAGCTCCAAAGAATGTGGCTACCACCGAAGGTAAGGCATCTGGTGCTCATTAACCAAACTCCCCTCCCTTATTTCCCTCCTATCCCCCACTACCCCCGCCTTCGTCCACTTTCTGCACTGCCTATTTTTGGAGAGAAACCTGCGTGTTCCTGGGATAACCCTAAATTGAAAACAAACTCACTGCCTTGCATCAGAGCCCAGAAACCAAAAGCATTTCTTGGGCTTTGTTTGAGGAAGAAAAAAAAAAAAAAAAAAAAGAAAGAAAATACACTTCTGGCTTCTCATTGTGGAAGAATGCTTATCTAAACTATAGTCGTATCAGGCTCAAAGTGCTGCCAGGGAGGGAGGTACGTGAGCTCCGGAGAGGACGGAGAGAGGGATTTGAGCTGGAGATTGGAGAAGGTGCGGGAGTGAAAATGGGAATGGCAGGCAGTCTTCCAACCTGGCAGATGTAGAGTCCGGACCTGCACTTCTTTGTCAGGACTGTATGTGTTACCCGTGTAAACTGTATGTTCACCGTAACGGTTCAGAAACCCTTCACAGCTGATGAATGCCTTTTGAAGCCCCCCCCCCCCGTTGACAGCTGTCTCCAATGAGCACAAGTCTGTTACAGTTTTAACAATCTGTCCATCAAAAACGGTGTCGTTTTCCCCTACTGTGCACGATAAAACCAGACGTTTTTTTTTTATTTTTTATTGATTTATTTCGAATATGGATATGATACAAGCTTCCTGATTGCTACTATATGACTTATTTGCACAACATAATATAGAAATGAAAATTCAAGGAAGCATAAAATAATGATACATGTAAAAGAAAAGAAAGGGAAAAAAAGTCATGTTCAAAAAGGAGTGAGAAGAAGCATAGCTTATTAGCTCTCACCCCTTTGTCTAAACCAACAATATGTACATAAATACATACATACGTATACACCCATAGACGTACACATCTATCCATACATACACATATACATACATATATACACACATACATACACATATACATATTTATATACACATACACTTACATATACAGGGTGGGGAAGCAAAATTTACAATGAACATTTAGTTGTTTTTTCTCAGCAGGCACTATGTCAATTGTTTTGAAACCAAACATATATTGATGTCATAATCATACCTAACACTATTATCCATACCTTTTCAGAAACTTTTGCCCATATGAGTAATCAGGAAAGCAAACGTCAAAGAGTGTGTGATTTGCTGAATGCACTCGTCACACCAAAGGAGATTTCAAAAATAGTTGGAGTGTCCATAAAGACTGTTTATAATGGAAAGAAGAGAATGACTATGAGCAAAACTATTACCAGAAAGTCTGGAAGATACTATTAAAGAAGAATGGGAGAAGTTGTCACCCGAATATTTGAGGAACACTTGCGCAAGTTTCAGGAAGCGTGTGAAGGCAGTTATTGAGAAAGAAGGAGGACACATAGAATAAAAACATTTTCTATTATGTCAATTTTCTTGTGGCAAACAAATTCTCATGACTTTCAATAAACTAATTGGTCATATACTGTCTTTCAATCCCTGCCTCAAAATATTGTAAATTTTGCTTCCCCACCCTGTACATATACATACATACATGCACACATGCATACACATACACCCACATATACACTGAACAAAAATATAAACGCACCACTTTTGTTTTTGCTCCCATTTTTCATGAGCTGAACTCAAAGATCTAAAACTTCTTCTGTGTACACACAAGGTTTATTTCTCTCAAATATTGTTCACAAATCTGTCTAAATTTGTGTTTGTGAACACTTCTTCTTTGCTGAGATAATCCATCCACCTCACAGGTGTGGCATATCAAGATGCTGATTAGACAGCATGATTTTTGCACAGGTGTGCCTTAGGCTGGCCACAATAAAAGGCCACTCCAAAATGTGCAGTTTTATCACACAGCACAATACCACAGATGTCACAAGTTTTGAGGGAATATGCAGTTGGCATGCTGACTTCAGGAATGTCCAGCAGAGCTTTTGCCTGTGAATTGAATATTCATTTCTCTACCATAAGCCATCTCCAAAGCTGTTTCAGAGAATTCATGAAGAAGACTGTGCGAGGAAAATGGTGGTCACACCAAATACTGACTGGTTTTCTGACCCCCCTGGACCACCCAATACAGTAAAACTGCACATTTTAGAGTGGCCTTTTATTGTGGCCAGCCTAAGTCACACCTGTGCAATAATCCTGCTGTCTAATCAGCATCTTGATATGCCACACCTGTGAGGTGGATGGATTATCTCAGCAAAGGACAAAGGAGAAGTGCTCACTAACACAGATTTAGACAAATTTATGAACAATATTTGAGAGAAATAGGCCTTTTGTGTTTGTAGAAAAAGTTTTAGATTGTTGAGTTCAGCTCATGAAAAATGGGAGCAAAAACAAAAGTGGTGCGTTTATATTTTTGTTCAGTGTACATACATACACATATATGCATATACGCACATATACATACCCATGCTCATGCACTTACATATACATGTACAAATTCATATAGACATATTCAGTGTTAGTGCTCGGAATTACTGCTAGTGATGGGACTTTTGATTCTTTGAAGGGAGTCGTTCAATCAGGAGCCATTCACTGAAAAGAGCCGTTGAAAAGACTGGCTCTTTTATGTTTTTTGCATTATTTTGAAACACCAATGTTTTAATGACTGAATAGGCTACACGTGATGATTGACATTACATTTTAAAGGTTTTTAATTGGCGTGGCAGTAAACATTATCTTACTGTAAAAAAGAATAGTTAGTTCAAATGTGTGGGCTAAATCCATGACATGAGAGGTGACATTAGGCAAATGCTGGAATTTGACCAAAAACATCACGGTACATTATGTGGACTAGTCTGTAGCCTAAAAATGAAGAAGAAAATAAAACATTTTCTTATGAAATAACATTTTATTTTCCTCAAAACAAGAACAATAAATGTGTGTAAACATACAGAAAAAAATTGCATAAAACACAACAGTGATTAATCACTGCAGTTACTTAAATACCTGAACTATAGTGCATTTTCCCTCAGAACAAGAACAATAAATGTGTGTAAACTCTTTTTGTTCTGCTCGAACATTCTCCTCCTGCCCAATGCCTCCCCAGTGACGCTAAATTGACAGGCAATTGGACACTCCCTCCTTAAAAGTAAAAAAAAAAAATGAATGGCTCTTTACAAAGACTCGGTTCCCATTGTTCATTTCAAAGAGCCGTTCAAAAGATTCGATCGTTACTTGCTGCTATTTCATTTGAAGGTTAGTATTTTACATTTTGTTAGCTAATGTCTTTCATTAGAATTATACAATATAACCTGAATATAACTATGTACTTACCTCTACAAAAATCAACTCATCTAACTCATTAAGTTGGTATTTAGCATCACATTAGCTCATGTTAGATGCTGTAAATTAATTTGAAATTGATACATTTAATATGAGCATTATGTTGGCTAACATTAAATGTTAGCATTATGTTAGCTAACATTAAAAGTTAGCATTATGCTAGCTAACATTAAACAGTACTTGCAATTGCGTTAGTGGAATGAAATGACAGAAAATGAACCAACATATCTAATTAAATGATTAAAGTTAGCATTTTGAATTGTGTTAGCTAATGTTATAAGGATGTTTTTTTAACTGTGGCAACATTAGCATTTAACATTACACTAGCTAATGTTACTTCCATCTGTTTCATTTGAAAGAAGTCACTTCACATAAATAATAATGAATATACAACATGTATAAAACTTAAAGTGACGGAAACATCAACTCCAATGATCCCATGCTACTTTTCAATGACTCCTGTTGATAGTTTTGTGATTGACAGGAATGATACACTGTGTAGTTACTATTTTCACTGTGATGATGCACTTTATTTTCTAGCTTTAACAGCCATCATTTTGTCAAAAACACCTCCCTAATCATCTTGTAAAGAGGATTTGGCTAATGTGTTAGCAAATAGTGGAGTTTCCAGAAGTCTGCCTTCACCTCATTAGTGTCAGTCCAGCAGGGAGTTGAGAAGTTGGGGAAACTATTACATGATGTTCCTCTGGTTCCTGAAGTGAAATTAGTTTTTGTGTTATAATGTAGAACGGTTGTCCAGTGGGTCGGACTTTGGCCCTGAAGTCTGTAAAGCTGACACAAGAGATTAACGACTCTATTAGTTTCTTTGACACAAATTCAAAGGTACAAGACTGTGGACATAAAAACGTAGACTCCCAATGTGCTAAGAAACGTTCAATCACAGAGACCTCAGAGGTTTTTTGCTAGAATGTTAACAAAACAGAAAAGTTTTCCGGATTTGAGTAAGAATCCCTAATGGATATGTCCTGGTCTTTGTGTGTCTGCGTTTACCTTTGTGTATACTGTATGTAACGTACACAAAGTACACAAAGAGGCCTAAACAGTTTGATAGCTGTCCTAACATAAATCATTGGGTTAATTTTGTTGTCAATGTTGCGCTTCAGTTTGTTAAAAGAGAATACGAGTTTGCTCTCTTGTTAATGTTGCACTTCATGTGGAATTTTTCATTGTTATTTTTATGAAGAATGTGAACTGACAGAACTGTGATTAGATTTTCGTTGTTTGTTCAAAACTACCTGTCAGGGAAAAATGCAATATTAATGTTTAAAATACATTTAGTAATATTAATAATTTGTTTTATTTTCTGTTTTATTTATAGCAGTAGAATTACATTATTCCTGTTTTTCTACATTCTATTGTGTCCAAAAATTGGGGGAAAAATGTTCAAAAATTCATAAATGTATTAAAGACATTTTGAGGGGTTTTCTTTCTTCCCGTACCGAACTGAAAAAAAAAAACAAACCTTGGCTTTCAAAACCGATAACACCGAACCGAAAATTTCGTGTACTGTTCCAGGCCTAACGTACACATATACTGTACACTCAGTGCGTTCCTCTCATGCATTGTCATCACCAATCTTAAATTTGCTCTGGCATGATGAATGTAGTATTCTTGTGGTTTGCAGCTCGCCACAAGAAAACAAATAGCAGCTCCAGCCTGTGTTTAGATCTGTCAGTCAGCTGAAGACTTAAAGGTGTTGTGGAGAGAAGAAAAGCAGTCACCAGACATCAGATATGCTTTTGGTTTCATGCAAGATGTGTGTCAATTAGTTTGTTTAAGTGAGGTTAATGCAGTGATTAACCTTGGTGGGTATAGAGAGAGCGCTGCCTCTGTGAGTGTGCATTACCAGACGGTACATTACTGTTACTCATGGAAACGCTGATTCACTTGGATGTGTTCGCTGAAGAGCTGCTGGGAGCGCACCCAGGGTATTTTAGGGAAATTGATAATTGCACTGAATGTGTCCATTTGGAGAACAACCTGTGCAGATAGAAAATATATAAAGAGACTATAGGCCATGGCCAGTGGCTTCCCAGCCATAATTTTCCTCCTGTGTTATGACTGAAATTGTTATTTTTTTCTCCATGCTAAGTGGGAGTAATTACATGGTCTGGAACCACCACAGCCACAGTCAAATCCCCCCTCCTTAAAAAAAACACACACATGCATACAGATTCAAGTTCACATGCTTACACACACGGGGGCAGATCACACAGTCCATGCCCCCCCACCCCCCCACCCCCGTCCGTCCTGTGGTCCACTAAACTAATCAGGAAGTAGTCTGGGCCGTTTCCCCACTGAACACTGATAGTGTGTACACAGGACTCACAGTGACTCCCATTAATATTAGAACCACTCAGTGGGTTTTCATGCACAGTTAACTCAGACCACAGGTAGGCAACCTGTGTAGAGCTGGAACTATTGATTATTTCTGGAACTGATTAATCTATTGATTGTTTTCTTTGTTTCGATTGGGTTAAACCAGGGGTGTCAAACTCATTTTAGTTCTGGGGCCATATTTAGCCCAATTTGACCTCAAGCGGGCCAGACCAGTAAAATAATGACTTAATAAGCTATAAATAATGACAAATCCAAGTTTTTCTTTTTGTTTTAGTCCAAAAAAAACCCCAATTAAATCAAGAAAATATTTACATTTTACAAAAAAGTTGTGAATAACCTGAAAAAACAGAAAAGTCATTTGAAAAATAGTGCAATTTTAACAATATTATGCCTCGACTTCTTATTTATACATGTACATTTACACACAATGTTACATAAACATTTGGCAACAGGCAGAATATTGTTAAAACTTTGGAGTTTGGAACTAAAATTTGAACAATTTCTACAATATTACATCCCTTATTATTATTAACACAACTCCAGATCACAGTGGATCCATAAATGCACAAAATATTTAGTAACAGGCAGAATATTGTTAAAATTACACATTTCAGGTTGTTCATCTTTGTTTTTATTTATGTATTTATTTGTATTTTATTGTGAAAGAATAGTTTTGTAAATGTAAATATTTTCACAATGTAATGTTTTTATTTTCACTTAAATTTTTTTCCACATAATTTTTTCCCAGAGAAAATTTGTAGTTGTCATTATTTATGGGTTATTGTGTAGTTATTTTTACTGTAGATCACATTGGTCTGTATGTGGAACCTGAACCAAAATGATTTTTGACAACCTGGACTGTTTAGGTTAATTTTTGCACTTTCATCCTGCGTGCCAGAGTGGAACCTTTGGCGGGCCAGATTTGGCCCCCGGGCCGCATGTTTGACACCTGTGGGTTAAACGATTATTGGAATAGGTGACAAAAAAGTTGAAAAAATTTGAAAAAGAAATGTCTGAAAATGACAAAAAAAAAACACTTGTCCTTTATTCCAGAGCCAACTGAAACAACAAAAAAGGTAAAAGTAAAAGGATATGCAACAAATATCTATATAGAAATAACACCAACTATAACAACAGTATAAAAGTATGTAAAAAAAAAAAAATCTATAAACACAAACACAAACAAACAAGTTAAATGACTACAACCAATATGTTCACTGCAGTCTTCAACAGATTTGGATCCAACTTACAAACAACTTAAGAAGGAACTAACATTGTGAAATTATGTAAACAAAAGTTCGATTCATGAAAATTGTAGCTGAATTAATTTGTAATTGAGTTGAATAAATTCATTGTTTCAGCTCTAGTCTAAAGGGGGGAAATGTACGTACAAATACATCATAGAAGAAGAGTTTGTAGGCATCTGTAGAGCAAGGTCATTATTGTTAACGAAAACTAACGAAATAACGAAAACCAGAATTGAAAAAATATTTTCGTTAACTGAAATAAATAAAAACTATAATTAAAAGAAAAAAAACGATAACTAACTAAAACTGTATTGTGCGCTTATAAAAATAACTAAAACATATAAAAATTCTGGATAAAATTCCCTTCGTTTTCGTCTTTGTCAACGTCAGAATAATATGAAATCAATTTATTTCACTCAAGCAATTTTAGCTAGCGGCACCATACGACACTTGACGGTCCGTCACTTGTGGTTTCCAGTCGTCTTCTGGTTCCCACTCTACCTGGAAACATGGAGACTAAAGTTAGGAGAAAGCAGCAGAGTCCTGTCTGGGATTTATTTGAATACGACGGAGAAGAAGAGAAAAGATACAACAAATTTAAAAATAATACTAAAACTAAACTAAAACTAAGCATTTAGAAAAAAAAAAGAAAACTAATAAAAACTGGCAAACCTGCTCTAAAAACGAATTAAAACTAACTGAATTAGAGAAAAAAAAGTCCAAACTAAATAAAACTAAACTAGAATGAAAAATCCAAAACTATTAGAACCTTTCCGTAGACTAGTTATTTTTCTGAAAACATTTTACTTTGCTGCACTTACACGTCCTTACAGAGTCATTATTTTAGTTGTACAAATATTAGACTAATATGACTATTCTGCATCACTGTGCACCTTCCCATCTTTATACTTCACATTAAATGTATGGAACAAACACCTAGCATGTTACTCAAAAGTAAATATACTTAAATAATATATATAAAAAAAAAACCCGGTGCAACAAGATAAAACTATGTAAAACAAGTAAATGAAAATGAAAATGATGTAAAAGATGCAACCAGAACAAAATACGACAAAAAAAGTGTAAAACTGGTGAAAAAAGTAATATAAAAGACAAAACATAAAGAAAACAAAGCAACAAGACTAGAAACATACTAGCATTTAGCACAACCTGCCTTAAAATATACATATTTTATTTAATACTCCCTGTGGAGATAAATCTAGTTAAATGCATTTGTCAAGTCCAACCTCTCATTAGCTAGTATTGTTAGTTACATCATCACTAAGTCTAAATTCACTATATGGACAAAAGTGTTTGGACACGTTGAATTCAGGTGTTTCTGTTCTGACAAATATAATAATATACTTTTACTAGTGCTTTGACCCGTGGGGATCCACAGGTTTTAGGTGTGGTAGTTTTTATGCTGTGGTGTATTTACGCATGCTGTACCGCATTTGTCCAGCAGTCACCGCCAAAATGTTCTGGCCATAGCAACATGATTGTAAGACTATTGTATTCAAAAATTACTAATATCTCCCAAAATATTTGTCCTATCAACTTGCCGTTTTCACTAGTCTGTTCCTTGACCAAAAATACATAAGTATGATAAACTGCAGCAGTCCGCTCTGTACGGATTTTGTGTGATTCCCGAGACACACATACGCACACAGAGGCCACTGGGTTTTTATAATATAGGTAAGCACTGTAATAACAAATAATGATTTTTTTTTTTTTAATCAGTTCAAATCAATTAATTGATTAATCATTTCAGAATCATTTCACATTTGGCTCTTGGGAGCTTTTCAAGCAGTTCAACACTTTTTTTTAAATTTAACATAAAGTCATTCTGATATCATGGAGTTGGAAAAAAAAAATTAAAAATTGGTAGTAGGCTAATAGTAGTAAAAGTAGACTACTTTTTTTTTTTTTTTTTTTAAATTTTGTGACACTGAGGGTATTCATGTGTATACAAAAAAAACTAGTTGCACAACACAATAATGACAACTGTCACCATCTTCTTCAGTGTAGTTCTGGAATTTGTTAGTTTTTCTGTAAATGCACCAAAACGTTGACTTATTCTCGACATATTCCGAACCATCTAATCCTACAGAGTGTCTTAAACAGTCACCACTGTGAGGTAAAACATATGAGGATATTGTTTTTTTACAGTTTTTTTCTATTTCTGTCCTAAAACGATTCTTTAGACGGTAAAGGTCACCGACCTGTGACTTCGACCCACGGGACGAGTCTATATTATGAAAAAAAAAAAAAAAAAAAAATCTTAAACAATCCATCCCACAAACGTACACAAAACCCAATGAAATGCATCCCAACATTATTCTGAATATCTGACTATATTTTCCGCTCTTTGGACAGACCAACGCTCTCTTGTTTCCTCTGGTTCTCATTGGCTCTGGGTGAATAACTAATGACAGGCTGTGGTATATTGCGAGGTTTGTTATGGCTACTTCATTAAAAATGTCAAGTGCAGAGCCTCCGTGACTGGTTTTTGTTGACAAAGAAAACAGCAGGAGCACCATTTAGAAATATTTTCCTTTAGTGTTAAATAAATAAAAGAACGGTGAAGGAAAGGAGGACGTGTACAAGTGATGCTA
This sequence comes from Sphaeramia orbicularis, assembly GCF_902148855.1. NCBI lineage: Eukaryota > Metazoa > Chordata > Actinopteri > Kurtiformes > Apogonidae > Sphaeramia > Sphaeramia orbicularis. Next base: position 16,637,724 of record NC_043976.1, on the reverse strand, counting down.
CAGAGCGGTGCTAGCGAAATGTGCTAACACAATGAATTTAGCTACGCAGTTAACCCTTTAACCCTCCGGTATCCGGGTGCACCTTTTAGGCACACTTTGCACTTTGTTTTAAAAAACTTCATATTATTTTTCACAATTTAAATAAGGTTAGAATTCAAAAGTTGTTCATTTTTGCATGATCTAACCAACTAAAATGTGCACATTGTAAACAAAAGAAAATTACAAGACTAGCATCTGTCTCCCAAGTGTGCCTAAAATGCACTATTTCTTCCATTTGATATGTATGATTAGGGCTGACCTTGATTTACAAAATCAAATTAGAGCAGAAAAATAAATCAATATATAATATTTAATAGTTTGATTTATAGGTGTGCATTTTTGGCACACTTGGTGACAGATGCGAGTATTTTTGAACATTTGACCTAGCGTCAAAAATAATAATGTAGATTAACTGATGTTGGAGTTAATCATTGACATATGCCAGGCTGCAAAAATCAAATAATATGTGATCCACTTTTTATGTAGTATATTGAAAAAAATAATTTTTTTGTGTTTTTTGCATCCAAAAAATGGTTTGTTTACATTACAAACATGGAATTTAAAGGGTTAAAAAATGTGACAATTATTGAGTATTTGGTATTTTTATTTACAGCTGAAGTTGATGAAATAGAAAAAAGTGTAAAAGAATTAAAAACAAACTGTATGAAATTTTTTTTGACATTATTCCACAACTGTGCCAAAAAGGCACCCTTGGTGCTTAATAAGGGCCTTGCTGGACAGGATACCAGAGGGTTAACAACGGTAATATCTCTGGCGCTGCATTTTGCATTTTAAAGTATACAAATTACTGTAACTCCTGAACCGTTTGTGCTAGCAACAAAATTCAAACAGCATCGGGGAGCGGAGATGTTGACTTTGTGTTACTCTTTTACAAGTAGAAAGGATTTCAGAGACTTCCACACAGGCTGGAAATAACAAAAAATATAAACCCATAACATGGACACTGAGTCTTCAAGACTAAAAAACATGTTTGAGCAGGTGTAAAATAGTTGAAAGTTTATTTTTTCAATCTCTAAAAGCTTCGTAATGGACATTCACAGTTGTTTCTGATAATAAATATGCTAAAAACTTCATGAACGTTTTTTTCTTTCTTACATAAACACACTGTTTTAAACATTTATTATTTATAATAATGATAACACTGGGTTACAAAAAAATGTTTTTTGCAAGTTGTCTAGGTTTTTTCAACTGAATTAGTACCATTTTGCACCGCTAAATCCAAAAATGACATCTGCTTTTCTCAATCAGGTCAGGTTTTTTTTGCTAATTTGATTTTGAAAAATTTGATCTTCTCACAAAATATAATAATTAATACCAAAATAAGATTGGTAAGCACACTATGAAACTTGTGACTTGATTCCTGTTAGGTACAATGGTGTATTCACCGCAGATGTAGCAGAATACGTCAGGCTTATTTTTGCAAGATCTTCTAGTCGAAGCCATTTCATTCACCTGTAATATTAAAAAAAACATTAATCATAAATTGGCAAACGTAAAATCTTCAGAACTCGTTTATTGCAAGAAATATGAAAGAATTTTGTATCATATGATGTGAAAATGCCCATAAATGTAAGCAAAAATGTTAAAAAGCCAATATGTAGCATAGTTCAGAAAGTTGACCTGATTGAGCAAAATTAATGTGATTTTTGGATTCAGCACACCAAAATGATCCTAAATCAGCTCAAAAAACTTAAACAATAAATTTGTTGTTGACCAGTGTAATTAATGGCCAGATATTGAAAGTTAAGTTCTTCTTGGCAAAAAAAAAAAAATTTCTGACACTTTAATTGCACAGAAAGAAAAACATGGAGACACCTCGGCAGCCTGTTATAATGGTGGTCTTAAAAGGGTTAAAGGACTGACACACAATAGCAGATCATCACAAAAAATAACCCAGTAAAATGTTTAGGATAAGTGTGTTGTCCTGTTTTTGGAACATGAGCTAATTTGGATTTTTTTTTTTTTACTTTATTTTTATTTGGTTTTGCTCATACAAATATACAAGACATTTTACATACATTAACAAATCTAATCAAACATCCTCATATGGCACACATGAAGAAAAAAAAAGTATATCTGCAATAGATATTGATTACAATTAATCACAAATTAAACGTGATTGGCAAAAAAAAACCAAACCAAAAACACACGTATACAACCACTTCTGAATGCTTATTGCATTGAAAGCTTCATCATGGGACTCCATCTCTTTGTAAACATCTCTCCCTGAATTCTAAGTGCATAAGTAATTTGCTCCATCTGATAGATTTCCCCCAAATGTTCTATGTGGGAGGTTCAGGTTTCAACCACTTGATAGTGATGCACTTAATGGCTGCCGTTAGTAAAATTCACAGGAGGTATTTTCGGTACTAATTAGGATTTTTAAACTAAGCTATGAGAATAATCTTATACAACACAGAGAGGCCTAGGTATGAAACAGAAAGCCAAAGTACTTAATGTAAATCTAATGTTAGCTTAGTTTATCTGACATTAAATTTCATTCATTTTCCTTAATCCTAGAGAGGATCATGGGGTGTACATTATGTTGTTATTAAGTTGTGGTATCATTACTATCACTACTTACAGCTATGTCAGTGGAATGACACAACAACAGCTTTAATAGATTCTAAGAGGTTGGTGACAGCACTGGTTTCAACACATTCACATTAACCCTCAGGAGTCCCTGAACGCACCCTCGTGTCCAAATCACAAACCACTTTAAGATGATGTATCAGCAGTCTTCCTTTAAACCTGTGAATAGTTGTATATAGATTTATCGTATTTATGTATATGTATATAGTTATGTAAATAGTTGCATATTACTTTGTTAGTGTTCAATTTATGTTATGCTCATTCTAAGTTATAAAACTGATTTGTTGAACATGTTTTTGGTTAAAAACAGTAAAGAATCAAACTTTTTCCTATGGAAATAACAACAATAAAAACAGTATAAAAGTACATAAAAATAATATCTATCTATCTATCTATCTATCTATCTATCTATCTATCTATCTATCTATCTATCTATCTATCTATCTATCTATCTATCTATCTATCTATCTGTTATTCAAAATGAGTTTATTTTAGATATTGTTGATGAAAGGTTCATTTATTAATTAATGACCAATTTATTTATTTTTCTTATCAATGAAAGAGGGCACTTTTCAGTTTATATTTTGCACCCAAAATGTATTTTTAATTTTTTTTTTTTTTATATATTACAGTTAAACATATGTTGTTTGTTTACAAAGTTTAGAAAATATAAACAAACACCTTTGGTACAGGAACACATTTTGCCTTATTTTTTTCAATCAAAAATGCTGAAGCCAGAGTTGGGGGTACTTGGATAAAAAAGTATATTTCAGGGGGTACTCCACTGTAAAAAGTTTGAGAACCACTGGGTTAATTCATTTTATGAATATTGTCTGTATACTGTACTATAATTCACTGTAAAATCATATTTGGAAACTGTTAACAGAATTCTATCTATCTATCTATCTATCTATCTATCTATCTATCTATCTATCTATCTATCTATCTATCTATCTATCTATCTATCTATCTATCTATCTATCTATCTATCTATCTATCTATCTATCTATCTATCTATCTATCTATCTATCTAAAGTAGGCCAAAGTCTTGTGTTCCTTCTCTGAGTCAACATGTATTCCCACAAAATCAACATTAGGAAGCTACACTCCTTCTCGAGCAGTCATCTGGCAAGTTTTTTTTTCTTTTTCTTTTTTTTTTTTTTTCTTCAGCATGTCTCTGTTTTCATTTATTATTTAGACAGCCTTGTGGTGGCCTGACCCACTTGAGTTGCTTGTGAGCTGCAGACTGAGAAGCACAGTAAATCCTTCCTGTGCGATGAAACTGAGCATCTCCCAGCAGGGGTCAAACTGTGACCCCCGTCTGGGCCTCAAGGGTCTGCTTTGGCACAAACACAGAAAACTCAGGCTACATAAAGAATGCAGAATGCAGTTTAGAGCTGGCATGAGTAAAACAGACAACACTCCGACGTATTTGGGCCTATGTGTTGTAAATCTGAAACAAGGTTATAATAGTTTTGGATTTTTCATTCTAGTTTAGTTTTATTTAGTTTTGACTTTTTTTCCTCTAATTCAGTTAGTTTTAATTCATTTTTAGAGCAGGTTTGCCAGTTTTTATTAGTTTTCTTTTTTTTTCTTTTTTTTTTTATTTTTTATAAAGGCTTAATTTTAGTATTAATTTTAGTTTTGTTGTATGTTTTCTCTTCTTCGCGGTTGTATTCAAATAAATCCCAGACAGGACTCTGCTGCTTTCTCCCAACTTTAGTCTCCGTGTTTCCAGTAGAGTGGGGACCAGAAGACGACTCTAAAAGACAAATGACGAGAAGTGACAGACCGTGAAGTGTCGTATAGTGCCGCTAGCTAAAATTGCTAGAGTGAAATAAATCACTTTTGTATTAATCCGACATTGACAAAGAAGAAAACGAAGGGAATTTTATCCATAATTTTGAATGTTTTCGTTAGTTTTGTAAACACACAATACAGTTTCAGTTAGTTATCGTTTTTTTCTTGTAATTATAGTTTTTATTTATTTCAGTTAACGAAAACGTTTTTTCAATTCTAGTTTTCGTCATTTCGTTAGTTTTCGTTAATGATCATAACCTTGGTCTGAAAGAGTGTTTTTTTTTTTTTTTTTTTTTGATGCTGCATTATCAGCTGGAACTGTGTCCAAGCTTTAACTGCTGATGTAATCCAGACTCACAGCGGTGTTGATCATGTCAGAGCAGCAGCAGCTTTGGGGTCGGATACTTCACCCGTTTATAATGGAACCAGGAAGGTAGATGTGGGACGGCCAAACGTGGGAACAATGCCAGCTTCCTTTCTGTCTGCCAAGGACCAAGAAACAGTGATAACAACCACCAGGAAACGCTCACTCTGTCCTTCCAAACCACGAAACACTGGAGGAACAACGCCGTAGTGTTTCTGTGCATTTCTGTATTTTAAGGCATTTATTCCAGAGCTGCAGTTGTCGATTATTCCATTAAGTGTTTATTTGAAGAGGCAAAAAAAAAGGGAAAGAGACAGGTCTGAAAATGACAAACCGCCTTTTCCTTTATTCCAGAACCAGCTGAAACAACGGAAGGATATATATATATATATATATATATATATATATATATATATATATATATATATATATATATATATATATATATATATATATGATCTATATAGAAATAACAACAATATAAAAGTATATATAACAATATCTATATAGAAATAACAATATAAAAGTATATATAACAATATCTATATAGAAATAACAACAGTATAAAAGTATATATAAAAATATCTATATAGAAATAACAACAATATAAAAGTATATATAAAAATATCTATATACAGAATAATATGAGTTATAAGAAAACCGCATTAACGTGAGATTAAAAAAAAAAAAAAAGTCTGTGTTATTTAATGAATGCGTTAACGCGGTAATAACGCATTAACTTGCCCAGCCCTAGTTAAATTACTTCAGTGCGTGTATAAGTACTTTTTGAACATTTTGAGCACATTTCAACAATAGTGCGATAATAATGATAACTGATAATTTTGGTCACAATAACCACGATATGAAATTTTCATATCATTGCATCTCTACTTATAACTACTTCACACAGAATCAATAGAAATCAGTAGATATGAATAAAACTAATACCTTTTCTCGTGGGTAAACATGTCACATCACATATCGTCAACAGTAGGGGTGTCAAACATGCGGCCAAAACCGGCCTGCCAAAAGGTCCAGTCCAGCCCGCGGGATGAATTAGTGAAATACAAAAATTACACTGAAGATATAAACAATCAAGGATGTTAAAATAATTTTAGGTCAATTCCATCTAATGTGGGTCAGACCAGTAAGATACTATCAGAATAAACTATAAATAATGAAAACCACAAATTTTTCTCTTTGTTTTAGTGTAAGAAAAAGTAAAATTACACAAACATAATAGCATACATAATAGCCTTTTACAAAAACTGCGAAAAACCTGAACAAATATGAACAACCTGAAATGTCTTAAGAGAATTAAGATAAATTGTACCAATATTCTGTCTGTTATTAAATGTTTTGTGTATTTGTAGATCCACTGTGATCTGTAAGTTGTAATGAACATGTGAAAATGAGAAGCTGAGGCCAAATAATGGCCTAAATTGTTAAAATTGCACTTTTTTTCTTAATAAATTTCATTTTGGTCATGGTTGTTCATGTTTTTCCACATTTTTTTAAAGGATGTAAAAATTTTGATAATATAATTTTACTTTTTTTCACTCTAAAACATAGAAATTAGACATACAAATTTTGGAATTGATATTATTTTTGTATTATTGTATTATTATTTTAATGATCCGGCCCTCTGCAGGTCATATTGGGTTGTATGTGGCCCCTGAACTAACATGAGTTTCACACCCCTGGCCAACGGTGAAGGAATCTCAATCCCTGACAACTGGTTTTATGTCTTTGCTAGTTCTGCCATTCTTAGCTGGATATAGCACGAAAAAAAGAAGAAACACAAGCGGGACAGAGATTTGTCATCTTTCCAGTATTTTCTGACATCTTCACTCACAAACAGCGAGGGTCAGCTGTGCAGTCTAAACACCTCCACCGAGAAAAAGCTCCTGTCTCCAACATCCCACAATCTCCCACAATCCCTCACACTTCATCTGTAAACTAACTTCACACTCTGATGACCCATTTAGCTGTGTTTACTCAACTAGATATATAGTGTTTCACTGTTGAATTTTCACTGCCAAATACGAAAGAGGCTACAGAGAAGGGATTGTGTGTGTCATCGCCGCCGGGACTGAAAGATTTAACTCGTTATCCTTAATTTACATCGTATTCGCAAATTCTATCATTTTGTCATTGCTGCAGTGAATCTTCCAACCCAAAACTCTGAGGCGGTGTCACGAATTTAACTATTAAGAGTCCTGGTGAAACTTAAAACTGCATTTATTCTGCAGTTGAACAGGCTGAAAAGTTTGTTTAGCCGAGGAAGCATGTGTTTTTGGGAGGAAATGTTTAGAAGGCGAGGGACATTAGACACGATCTGGTTGTTTATGGAGCATTAGAGGAAGGGGTTAGAGCAGGGGTGTCAAACATGCGGCCCGGGGGCCAAATGCGGCCCACCAAAGGGTCCGGTTTGGCCCCAGGGATGTTTTTGCCAAGTGCAAAAATTCCACAGTCTTAAATTGAATTAACTCTTTCGGTGCCAGACAGTTAAGGGGCTAATAAGCCTTAAAAGCCTTAAAAGTGCCACAGAATTTTTCAGTATTTCGCGTCGTTTTTATAATATTTGAAGAATCCTGCAGGAAACCGCTCGGTAACATCCGGCGTGTTCTCCAAAGCCGATCTGATCGGCCCGCGGCACTTCAAAGGTCGTATTCGTAAAGCCGATTTAATTGGCCCATGGCACTGAAAGAGTTAAGCAAAAAAAATTTAGCTTGAATTAAGGAAAAAATCTTGAATAAAGCCAAAAAAAAAAAATCTTCAATTAAATGAAAAAAATCTTGGATTAAGCTAAAAAAAAAAAAAATCTCAAATTTAGCAAAAAATCTTGAATTAAGCCAAAAAAATGTTCAACTAAGTAAAAAAAAATCTTGAATTAGGACAAAAAAATCTTCAATTAAGTAAAAAAAATCATGAATTAAGGTGAAAAAAAAAATCTTTAATTAAGTAAAAAAAAAAAAATCTTGAATTAAGCCAGAAAAAATCTTAAATTAAGTAAAAAAAAAAATCTTGAATCAAGCAAAAAAAAAAAAAAAAATCTTCAATTAAGCAAAAAAAAAATCTTGAATTAAGCCAAAAAACCTTCAATTAAGTAAAAAAGAAAAATTCTTGAATTAAAAAAAACCAAAACAACAAATCTTCAATTAAGTAAAAACAATCTTCAATTAAGCAAAAAAAAAAATCTCAAATTTAGCAAAAAATCTTGAATTAAGCCAAAAAAAATCTTCAATTAATTAAAAAAAAATCTTGAATTAAGCCAAAAAAAATCTTCAATTAGGTAAAAAAAAAAATCTTCAATTTAGACCCCCCCCAAAAAACATCTTAAATTAAGTTAAAAAAAAAAAAAAAAATCTTCAATTTAGCAAAAAAAAGTCTTCAATTAAGTAAAAAAAAATCTTGAATTAAGCAAAAAAATAAAAAAATGTAGAATTAACAACTTAATTTTTTTTCTTTTGTTTTAGTGCAAAAAATAACATTAAATTATGAAAATATGTACATTTACAAACTATCCTGTAACAATAAAATGTGAGTAACCTGAACAAATATGAACAACCTGAAATGTCTGTAGAAAATTCAGCCCAATTTGAACTCTTTTCTGCCTGTTCCTCAGTGTTTAGTGTCTTTGTAGATCTGATCCATAATGCACATGGACAACTGATAATATGAGGAATAATATTGTTAAAACTGCACTAAATTTTCTTACGTTTTTTAATTTAAATTTCACTTTTTTCTTTTCTTTTTTTTTTTTTTTTCTGGATAGTTTATAAAAGTAAGTATTTTCATAATTTAATGTTTTGGTTTTTTTTTACACTAAAACAAAGACAAAAATTTGGAGTTGTCATTTTTTATAGGTTATTCTGTTATTATTTTTCTGGTTCGGCCCACTTCAGATCAGATTTAGCTGAATTTGGCCCCTGAACTAAAATGAGTTTGACACCCCTGGGTTAGGGGTTTTTTTTTTGGACAATATATGCATATTCACAAACTCTGGACCCCATACAGTGTTGGGAACGAGGACAAAATGAAGTCACATTTGCCGTCACAAAACATTACAAGTACTTTCAACCTTTTTTTTTTTTTCACATCTATGGTAACTGCAGTGAGAAATATCAGCGGTTTTACTTCTAATCCTCCTTGGAAATTGTCTAAGAGAACACAGAGAGGAGAAGAATGCCAGCGCTATTTTCCACAGATTTTCTCCATCAGCTGTCCTCACTCCTCCCCCTTCCTTTTATTTTAACCCATAAAGACCCAGCACTACTTTAGTGGTAGCTCCCAAATGAAGTTTTCGCTCTATTTAATCTTTTTTTAAGTGATTTATCCTCATTTATTACAATATTATCCTCTGTATTTTGTATTTTTTCTGTGTAAATCATATATTTTCCCTTTATTTTATTCACTGATTGTGTAGATGTTCATAAAAACTGAAGCTGAAGGAGAAAACTGGAGAAAAAGTGACTTTTTCAGCAAAATATATCCATAACTGCACATAAAACCAAGCGTGTCCATCTACTGTCATTGATCAGACTCCATGGATTTTACTGGTGAATCAATGTTGTAGAAGATGACAGTGTTTCCATGGTAACTAACGTCCAAATGGGTCACATCTGATCACCATTAAAAGACGACAAACTGTATTTTGCGCCAGTTATTTACATGGATTGATAGATTTCGTGGTTCAACAGTTGTTAAACCTTTTCTCTCAGTAGATGAGTTTGTTTCCAGCGTCTGTTTGGGTCTTTGAGGGTTAAGCTGCCGCTACAGCCAGGAAATCTGAGCGAAAATGCACAGAACAGGGCGGTGAAAGAAAAAAGAAAACAAGTGAAAGCAGTTTTACCAAAAGGAGGAGGGGAAGGCGAGGCGGCTCCGTCTCATAACTCGTCTGTGATTACTACTCTGTCTTCCCGTTCTGCGTCTCGGGGAGGAAGCGTCCAGCCTGTTGTTTTGAATGCGTTTGGCGTTCGCTTCAACAGGGTCACATTTTTTCTGTTTTACTACACCAGCGTGTTTGACACTAGTTGGGAAAGATGCCATCTGGCTCAAACAGATGCTCGCTTCCTGAAAGATTCCGGCCCACAAGTGATGTTTTTACTGCGATACACCTGGGTCTTTAGGGTTTTGATGTGGCAAAACGACCGCTGAACTGACACATTAGACTTCCTCAACCTACTTCCATTCTGCAGCCGAGAGGCCATGAGCTGTTGTGAAGGCGCCGTGATTGGTGTCGTCATTCCGTGCGTTTACATGACAACTTTTATTCCTGGTTTAATCTGATTAAAGGTTAGATCCTATTTCAGATGCCCATGTAAACACTTTATTCCAGTTGAAAAAGAAAAGTTCGGATTAAATTTAAACCCGATTAAAGTCACTGGTTTAATCCACTTTTGAATCCGGGCTAAATTATTCCTGGGACATGTAAACCCTTTATTCCGTTTGGACTTTATTCCTGCCATTCTGCACATGCTCGTTGTCTTGTCCTGTCGCGATGACGCACACATTCTGCGCTGGCGGAAGAATATGCAATGCAGTCTAGTCAACCCAAACCGTTCCAGTGGGCTATTCTGATGGGATCTACCAGCCTGGAAAACCCTGAAGGAAGAGTTCACCACCTGTTTTTTATTCATTCATTTGTCATGCACTAATGAGTTCGATAACACTGGTCTACAATTTTTTAGAAATGATTTGCTTCAGAGATTAAATGTGCTAAATGTTACGTATTTTAATAAGATTAATTGGAAAATAAATGACAAAAGTGCCGGTTTGCTGATGTTTTCAAGGTATGTGATTAAGTGTTATTACACATATATATTGGTTTATGTACATTTATATAATAGTTTTATAAATCTTCCACTAAATAGAACCTGTAAAGTGAATGTATTCTAATGTGCAGACAGTGTTTTGAAGTAGATCTTGTAGCTCTGAGACAAATATTCCTTTTGAGTCAAACCCATTCTCTTGTTAATTCTTGAATTTCACATTTTGACCCAAGGCTGTATCTTGGAAAGTTCAGCCAACCAGCATTTTTGACTTGATTTTTCTTTATCAGTGCCTGTCATGTGGTAAAATTTCATTACTTTTATTCTGGAAGCATTTTCCTTGTAGACCAGTGTAAGTGGGCAAATCAGTTTGCACTGCAGTGCACCGACTGCCTTGTTCTCACAGCCCTTCCATTAGCTTAGCTTAGCCTAGCTTAGCATAATCGCTTCATTCCTATGGTCAGATGTAGCCAGGCTTTTATAAGTGATTTGTAGTATTTTATGAGTGATTTTGTGAAATTCAGTTCTCCCTAATCATTACTTTAGTCCGGTGGGGTCAATATGATCACAGATTGAGGCTCAAATCATGGTCATGTGACTTACTGCAGTAATAAAATCTTGGGAAATAAAAACTAATGCAAAGCTAAAACGGTAAAGCAAAGCTAATTTAGCGCATGCATCCCTTCCAACAAAAAGATTTTCCAACTTTCGTCAACACAACAGTCCCAAGATTGTATGATTGCAGTAAGTCGCCGATCTAAAGAAATAATTAGGGAGAATCGGATTTCAGAAAATCACTTACAAAGGACAACAAATCACCTTTAAAAAACTGGCTACGTGTGACCATGGAAATGCAGTGACTATGCTAAGCTAAGCTAACAGAAGGGCTGCGAGAACTGAATAAATGTTTCTCATGTAAACCTTTATTCGGGTTAACATTTCCATGTAAACAGAAGAGAAAGTACAGTAGTTCCAGATTAATTTCTTCTGGAAAAATAAATCGGATTTGAAAAACATCATGTAACCGTACCCATTGTCATTGTTGTCGTCTTTGTGAGATATTTAGATTTTTCAGTTTTTTAAATATTAATAATTTGTCTTTACTTATAATGGTCCATATTTTAATGGTTTATAACATGCAAATGGTGACAGATATCAGTATAGTTACTATTGAGCACTGATAGGAAGTCATATATGGACTTTGATTTGGGTCTGTGACCTTTGACCTTGAGTGACCTTGAAGGGTCAAACTCCAGGTCACCAATGTCTAAATTTCAATAATCTTCTACACTGAAAATAGTGGTCGGATTCATTTAAAAAATTTAAGTAGCTTCCTGGGACAATATCTACGGAGTTTCTTTATATTTTTGAATTTTTTACACATTTCGGAAATGTAAAAAATTAGTTTTTACCTATAATGGACCATATTTTGATGACCTATGAAATGTAAATAGTTAGAGTTATCAGTATAGTTACTATTGAACACTGATAGGAAGTCATATGTGGACCTTGATTTGGGTCCATGACCTTTGACCTTGAGTGACCTTGAAGGGTCAAACTCAAGGTCACCAATGTCTACATTTCATTACATATCTTCTCTGAAACTACTGGTTGGATTTATTTCAATTTTTTTTTATATACCTTTCCTTGGGACGTTTATAAAGTTTGTTCACAGTTTTGAGATATATTGAGTTTTGAATTTCTGACACATTTTTAAATATAAAAAAATTGCCTGTACTTACCTAATGAGCACCGATAGGAAGACATATATGAACTTTCATCTGGGTCCATGACCTTTGACCTTGAGTGACCTTGAAGGTTCAAACTCAAGGTCACCAATGTCTACATTTCAGTAATCTTCTACTCTGAAAATAGTGGTCGGATTCATTTAAAAAATTTAAGTAGCTTCCTTGGGACTATATCTACGGAGTTTCTTTATATTTTTTAATTTTTTACACATTTCTGAAATATTAAAAAATTGTTTTTACTTATAATGGACCATATTTTGATGACCTATGAAATGTAAATAGTTAGAGTTATCAGTATCGTTACTGTTGAGCACTGATAAGAAGACATATATGAACTTTCATTTGCGTCCATGACCTTTGACCTTGAGTGACCTTGAAGGGTCAAACTCAAGGACACCAATGTCTACATTTCAACAATCTTCTACACTGAAAATAGTGGTCGGATTCATTTAAAAAAAAAAAAAAGTAGCTTCCTTGGGACAATGTGTATGGAGTTTCTTCATATTTTTGAATTTTTTTTTACAAATTTTTGAAATATTAAAAATTATAATGGACCATATTTTGATGGTTTATAACATGGAAACAGTTACAGATATGAATATTATTACTACTGAGCACTGATAGGAAGTCATATATGAACTTTCATTTGCGTCCATGACCTTTGACCTTGAGTGACCTTGAAGGTTCAAACTCAAGGTCACCAATGTCTACATTTCAATAACCTTCTACACTGAGAATAGTGGTCGGATTCATTTAAAAAATTTAAGTAGCTTCCTTGGGACAATATCTACAGAGTTTCTTTATATTTTTGAATATTTTACACATCTATGAAGTATTAAAAGTTAGTTTTTACTTATAATAGGCCATATTTTGATGACCTATGAAATGTAAATAGTTAGAGTTATCAGTATAGTTACTATTGAGCACTGATAAGAAGACATATATGGATTTTCATTGAATTAGTTGAGTTCTCCTCCAGTGAAAGTACCACCTCCTTCTATTGGCAGGTTGATCTCCTGCATCAACACCACAGGACTCTAACATAGAGACAGAACCTGACAACCTCACAAATTCAACTTGGTATTGATTCTTGATAGAACATGCTGGTGAGATACAGGGACATTGCTCCTATTTATTTATTTATTTATTTTCATGACATAAAAGCGACTGCTGTGCCTGGAGCTGCGGCACAGAAATGAAGGAGAAAATTCAAAGTCTGACCAGAAAAAGGGTTTGATCAACAGGACGACACATGGCAAATGACTGCATGACTGATTCATACGGAGCTAAATGATTATTTGATCGAGGGTAGAAACATTTGTTGTGGTTGTCAAAGCTGTCAGCCTTTCTGATGCTCGACTCAGGCTCCAATCTTCCATCCTTACGCTTCATGTGTCAGGTCGTATAACCATCATGAACGCAATATTTTAGAGCCTGTGGTGTCTTTAGGGAGAATAGTGTTATTTATGACACTGTATCTCAACACCAACGCTAAGTGTTGTGTGGATACAGCACTGGAAAGTGTTGTGTGGTGTAACTTTTTAACGATGAATAATGTTGAACCAACTAAAACTGGGTGTTAATTTTTAAACATTTTCAAAAGTGTTACCTCGACACTGTACAGCAGGGGTGTCAAACTCATGTTAGTTCAGGGGCTACATTAAGCCAAATTTGATCTGAAGTGGGACAGACCAGTGAAATAATAACATAATAATATATAAATAATGTCAACTCCAAACTTTCCTCTATGTTTTAGAGAGAAAAAAGTAAAATTAACCCTTTCATGCATAGTGGTCACTACAGTGGACAGTTATTCTACAGCTGTTCTCTTGTATATTCATGGATTTTGTTATTTTAGTTTCATATCAGCCAACGCAATACACAATACACTGCAACTGATAACACTACTGTAACTTGGCTGTTCTTGATAAACAAAATCTAACATGTTCGAGTGTAAATCAATTCCTTGTTATCATTATTAGACTGTAATTAACAACAAAAGTTTTTTTTTTTTTTTTTTTTTTTTGGCATATTACCTCCATGAAGTGACAAGTATTGGAGTTCACTACAAACAAAAAGTTAAGGATATTTTTTTGTGTGTGTGTCATTTTTGCCATTTGTAAATAAAACTATGTCTGGTCATTAAAAAAAATGTGTTTCAATTCACTTCACACACACAAAAAAAGTAAAAAGCGTTATGCAAAAATCCCAACTGAAAAAAATATGCCCCCAAAATTTTAAATATCCATAACTTTTTGTTTGTAGTGTGTGTTAAAATGTGAGAAAACATCAAATTAGCAGCATTTAATGTTTTTATTTCATAGTTTTCACACAGTATATCAGTAAATACATGTTTCGTTGCTTTAAAAATTAAACGCATATTTTTGCAACTCCATGAAAAACAGCTTCATATAAAAAATAATAATAATAATAATCTCATTGTTTTTTAAATGCCTAAAGAGGAATAAAGAAAGGTGAGTCACTTCGCAGGACAACTTCAAAACTTTATTTTTAGTGCTGGTAGACATAATCCGTTACTCATTTGTTTGTTTGTTGTGTTGCTTTTGCCGTCCACCATGGCGCTGAACCCCTAATTACGAGATAACTGTGACGTCGGTGCAAAGGGTCAATAGACTTCATCAAAGAAATGGATGTCACTGTGTTGTTGAGTTTGTGTATTAAAGTTTAAATTAGCCTTTAACACTATGTTAGTTTACATCACTTGCCACTATTTCATTTTACTAAATTGTAATGTCAAGATAGGTCATTAAATACATATCTAACGTTGTGTGTAAACATGATTCCTGCCAAATGACCCTTTGCACGTTACATCATGCTCTGTTCACGCTGCAAACGAGCGCCATGATGGACGGCGGAAGTATGAATGGGACAGTTTGTGTGCTTCAAGACTGGAGGATTTTGCTAAACACATCAGGAGGGAGAAAGTATGGGTTGGTAGCTAGCCCTGCTATCGCTAGCTTCTCCAAATAGCATTCTTTGTGCTCTCCAGTAAGGTGAGTCACTTCGCAGGACAACTCCAAAACTTTATTTTCAGTGCTGGTAGCCATAATCCGTTGCTCATTCGTTTGTTTGTTCTCAGATAGCAAATATTTTGGCAGTATTATGGTGTACATTTGGAATTTTTGGCTTTCTTTTGGCATTATGAAAACCTTTAGGCTTAACTGTGGTATGATTAAGGTTATCTATAATAGATATGGAGGCGCCAGCAATATATGGCTGAGATATGGTATATGTGTGGTTAACCAAAAGACTGGGCAAAGAGCGGGATCAAGTATAGGGATGGTATGGCATGTTTATGGTAAGCCAGAAGATTGACTAAAGAGCGGCAACATTGGCAATAAATTTCATCTTATTTCTTGCACTTCAAAAATTCTATGCATAATCAAATATTTTAATGTGTGTTGTTTTTATATTTATTTTTATTTTATTGTATTTCTCTCAAATTTCATTTTCTCTTGATGTATAATCAAATCTTAATGTATTTTAATATTGTATTTTTTCAATCAGTGTGAAGCACTTTGGGCTACAATTTCTGTATGAAAGGTGCTATACAAATAAAGTTTATTATTATTATTATTATTATTATTATTATTATTATTATTATTATTATTATTATTATTATTATTATTATTATTATATTTCTGTAAAGCCAAAACACTGCGCAAAGAGCGGGAATTTCTACCCAGAAGAAAACCCCACTTCATTTTAAAAGCATGATCAACCCATATTTTGGGGGAATTTTGGACTCCTTTTGGCCTCTGTTTGGCTCAGTTTTGGCTACTATTTGGCTGGATTATGGGGATTTGGGGCTTTTCTGGGACAATTATGGCTGTATTTTGGAAGTCCGTAATTAGTTTTGGGTGAATTTTGGCTTCCTTCTGGTTTGATTTTGGCTTGCCTATTTTGGGCCATTTAAGGCCCATACATCCGCCCAGAACTTTACCAAAATGGCATACCAGTTTTGGGCCAGATTTAAGCCATAATGATTTTGCTATCTGGGTTGTGTTGCTTTTGCCGTCCACCATGGCGCTGAAACCCTAATCACGTGATAACTGTGACGTCGGTGCAAAGGGTCAATAGATTTCCTCAAAAAAATAGATTTCATTGTGTTGTTGAGTTAGCGTATTAAAGTTTAAATTAGCCTTTAACATTATGTTAGTTTACATGACTTACCACTATTTCTTTTTAATAAACCGTAATGTCAAGATAGGTCATTAAATGGTGGTTTTCATGAACACACAAATCCACTGTTTTTACAATCTAAAACTTTAAAAGTCATTGACTTGTAGAATTCAAAACTATTCAAATAATGTATAAAGCAAAGAATAACTTACTGCCGGGCAATATTCAAGAAATGTTTTGTGAAAGAGAGGGAATCTATGATTTAAGGGGAAAGTTAAATTTAAAGATTCATAAAGTACGCACTACGTTAAAAAGTTTCTGTATCACCATCTGTGGAGTAAAATTGTGGAACAAATTGTGTGTGGAGATAAAACAAATATCAAACATAATTCAGTTTAAAAAAAAGATATTAAAAAAAAAAAGATTCTTGAGAGGTACAGTATGTAATAATGACAATGAGGCCTGTTTGTTTATGGATGTTGTACTGATAAATCTGCTGTAATTATTGAAGAAAATGGTTGAATTGTTGAGTCTGTTTGTATGAGTGTACTGCCATGAACATTTTGTTGTGAACAATTCAGTTACTGCATTATGGATTTGTTGTGGTTTGATGTTAAAATTAGGAAAATAGTATTGTTTGACTCTTGTATCAAGTTAGTGATAAAGGTGTAAAAGCACTGAGGGGTAGGATTAAATAAGTTTGTACTTCTTCCTACTCCTTTTCAACCATGCAAAATTCAGACTTCTATGTGCCTGAAGATAGATTCTGTCCATTTGAATGTTTTATTTTGTTTTTTATTTTTATTTTTTTACATGTTCGAAATAAATACATACATACATACATACATACATACATATCTAACTTTGTGTGTAAACATGATTCCTGCCAATAGACTTCATCAAAGAAATGGATATCATTGTGTTGTGGAGTTACGGCCATATTCTGCTCAGAGTTTAGAGCTGGAGAAACATTGGATGGGATTGGAAGATGAAAAAAAATGATTGCGGCTACCATACATAGTAAAAAAAAAAACCCAACTTTATAAAATATTTACTTTTTTCACTCTAAAACAGAAAGTGGAGTTGACATTATTTATGGTTATTATGTTATTATTTTACTGGTCTGGCCCACTTTAGATCATATTGGGCTGAATGTGGCTCCTGAACTAAATGAGTTTGACACCTCTGCTTTAAACAGATCAGTTATTTTTTTCTAATAACATTTGATTTCCATGGCAAGAACGAAAGGAAAAATGTTATTTAAAAAAAAAAAAACTGGTTTCAACTCAATGTTTCTCAGTTGGTAAGTGGTAATACTTTCAACAGAATCTCTAATACATTTGTAGAAATAATATTTTTGTTGCTAAGAAGATAGCGATCCGTTTCATTTGTAAGTCCTCCTTTCTTAATGTGACACTTTAATAAGTATGTGGGGAGGCTTCGTCTCTGAAAAGAAGGCATTTTTCTTCTGTCAGTGAACTCTTTTTTTTTTTTTTTTTATCCAGAGTTTATAACCACAGACGTTCCAGCACTTCCCTTGTTCTGTTGCTTCAACCACATGAGATCATTACATTTGCTCCTCATCACAACCAAATCAACCGTTTGGGCCAACACTTGCTTTTCCATTCCTTCCTAATGTGCAGCTTTTGCAGCTTTACGTTGCCAGTGTTACCCCCCCTTCTGTCGTTTAACATGACCGTCACTTT
This sequence comes from Sphaeramia orbicularis, assembly GCF_902148855.1. Lineage (NCBI taxonomy): Eukaryota > Metazoa > Chordata > Actinopteri > Kurtiformes > Apogonidae > Sphaeramia > Sphaeramia orbicularis. The sequence goes on along the minus strand of NC_043976.1, from coordinate 16,619,537 downwards.
ACACCCTCACACGCCACTGCCAGTGCGGATAAACTGTACCGAAACACAACTCGTGCACGCTTTAAAAACTCCGTCGCCCCTTGTTTGACATCATGATTTAACAGCTCGCAAAAAAAAAAAAAAAAAAGGAAAAAAAAAACATGACATCACCTTCGTTTTCTGTGTTTTGCCAAAGGCCGGATGACTTTTGCGTCATGCCAAATTGCTCTTGGATTGCGAACTGTCATGTCTATTATGGAAAATGTGCACTTTGATGATCAGACGCACAAAAAGGCTCAATTCTGGAGGATCTGAAGGAGTGAATGAAACCAGCTCATGCTTTTAAACGTAAGATTTCTGCTGTCCTCCTCAGCTGCTGATTTATAAAGTGATGAGGGCAGAGATGTTTTTGTCCTTGGAGCCGACAGAAAGACCTAAAACTCCCCCAAGGAAATTAGCGGTGTTGTGGGGGAAAGTGCGTGTTATAGTTCCTGGCACACACATGTATGTATCTGAATATGGTTCTGTGTGAGCTTCGAAAATGACTCCTGAAACTGAGTGAGTGTGAGAAGAACTCCGGTCCAGCGGTAAAGGGGAGTGATGGGGGTTGATTGTGTGGAGCTCAGGAGTCTGTTTCCTGTCCGAGTGTGCACATTGTAAAGGAACCAGGCGTCCCTATTGTCTTTCAGGGTGTCCAGTGACGTAACGCCTTCCTGTAGCGAAGGCTTCGCTGATAGCCGAGCTGCCACACTGTACGCTAATATCAACTTCCATGTATTCAATAAAAGTCAAGCCCGACCCAGATGTTTTTTTATCCCAGGAGTTCTCTGGTTTCCTTTTGGAAAACTAAGGCACGTAGCAGTTTAATGATGATAAATCATTGTTGTGTTTTTTTGTTCCTCTTCACTCAAATACTCTTTTCCTTTCGTATATTAATCTGAGAGTTGATTTCCTGATTTATTACAAATGAAGCACTTCAAATTACAGCTGCAGCTATTGGTTATTTTTGTAATCAATTAACCCTTTCATGCATGAATTATTAGAATCTTTGTCGAGATCTTTTCTTGAGTGTTTTTTTTCCTCATTAGGCATGAAAAAACAACGCAAGTGAGCTTTTTTTCTTTTACGGATTTACAAAAATGTCCACTTGGCTACATCATTCATTTTATTCTTGAAGTACAGAAACATGTATTTAAAACCCAATATCAGAAAGTGATATGAAAACAATGAAATAAAAAGATTTTTGATGCTGCAAATCTGATTTTTTCTCACATTTTAACATACTCTAATACTAGTTATGACCCACTTGATTGATTGATTGAGGTATTTATTTCAAATATGAATGTCAAAACAGAAGAAAATAAATAAACAAGACACTTAAACATAAGACATATAATACATATTCGAAAAGGAGTGAGAAGAAGCATTACTTATAAAATCTCACCCCTTCTTCTTAACTAATTAATAACAGTAATAATCTTCCGAGTTCATGGAGATAATATGCAAAAAAAAACAAAAAACTTTTAGTTTTTTTTAAAAAACTGTTAATTACAGTCTAATAATTAACAATTGATTTACACTCAAGCATATCACTGCAGATCAGGTTTATCAAAAACAGCAAAGTTACAGTAATGATCTGAATGTCAGTGTATTGGATGGTGCATAAGTGTCCACTGTGTCGGCTGATTATGCAACTAAAACAACAAAACCTGTGAATATACAAGAGAACAGCTGTAGAATAACTGTCCACTGGAGTGAACACTATGCATGAAAGGGTTAATATATCAATTATTACCCCGGCCCCCAAAGGGGAGGCAAGGGGTATTGTTTCTGGTTCGGTTTGTTTGTTTGTTAACACTCTAGCAGCAAAACTATTGGTTAAATTCATACTAAATTGGGTTTATAGATTGATAGTGACCCAGAATAAGTCAGATTACATTTTGGGAAAAGTTGGTCAAAGTTTCAATTTTTTATGAATTTTTAAAATATTTTTTTCCCCCCATTTACTTATAATGGGCAACATTTCACATGTCTGTAGCAGCAAAGCTATTGGTTTAATTCATATCAAATTGACTTTATATATTGCCAGTCACTCAGAATGGATCTCATTTTTGAGAACAGTAGGTCAAAGTTAAAAAATTTTTTATGAATTTTTAAAATCTTCCCATTGACTTATAATGGGTGAAATATGTGCAAGGGGCGGGTTCAGATTGGAACCTTTGGCGGGGCCGCATTTGGCCCCCGGGCCACATGTTTGAGACCCCTGTTTTTAGGTATTTGTTCAAATGCTGATATTGTAGAGGTTAATTTTTGTTGTTTTGCTTTTATTTTTTGTTTATATTTTATTTATTATTATTTAACACTCTTTTATTAAATAGTGTTAGTTCCTTTGTTGGGATTGCACAAAAATAATGTTATGATGTTAGTTATGAACTAATAGAATATGAACATTTGAACAGGATCTTAAACTGTGATGTCTGTAAAACAGAATTTAAGTTTCAACACAGGAAAATTTTGTGATATAACATTAGATACTGTTCTGATCCAATAAAAATGTGTTTAGTATTTGTGCATATTTCTAGGGTAATTACATTTTTCCAGGAAATAATCATTTAAAAAAAGAAACAAACAAACAAACAAAAAAATTGCCTTTTTAACAGTATCATGATATATTGTTAAGTTTATACTTCTTCCTACTCCTTTTCGACCATGCAAAATTCAGACTCGTATGTATTTGAAGAAAGATTCGGTTCATTTAAATGTTATTTTGTTTTTGTCTTAATTTGCTTCATTTTGTTTTATTTTGTTATTTACATGTTCAAAATAAATAAATTTTAAAAAATCAATCAATAAATAAATATATCGTGATGTATCATATCGTGATCCTAGTATTGTGATTTGTATCGTATCGCCAGATTCTTGTCAATACACACCCCTATGAAACACAACAGTGGAACCAAAGTTTAGCAGCTGCAAAATTAACCCTTTCGTGCATAGTGGTCACTCCAGTAGACAGTTATTCTACAGCTGTTCTTTTGTATATTCATGGATTTTATTGTTTTAGTTCCATATCAGCCAACACAGTGGACACTAGTGCATCATCCCATACACTGCAATTCATACTATTACTGTAACTTTACTGTTTTTGATTGAAAAATCTGATCTGCACTAACATGTTTGAGTGTAAATGAATTGCTTGTTATTGTTATTAGATTGTTTTTTTTTTTTGTTTTTTTTTTGCATATTATCTCCATAAAGTGAGTAATAACTAATATTCGAGTATGTTAAAATGGGACAAAACATCAGATTAGCAGCATTAAAAAAAAATGATTTCATAGTTTTCACACAGTATATCAGTAAATACATGTTTCTTTGCTTCAAAAATTAAATGCATGATGTCCAGCTGAGTGGATATTTTTGCAACTCCATGAAAAATAGGTTCAAAAAATTTTTTTCAATCACATTGTTTTTATCATGCCTAAAGAGGAATGAAAACACTCAGGAAAAAAAATCTTGATGAGGGTCAAAACACAGTAATCAAAATCTCTCTGACAGGACATTTTAGAGACAATCTGACCCAAATTTTTACTTTTAAAATTATTTTTGCTTTAGTTGGACCATAAGGGATTATCCAAAACAAGGAGCTACTTTATAGTGAAATAAACATTGGAATGGCAATCAATTACACTGGGTTACAAAAAAATGTTTTTTGCAAGTTGTCTAGGTTTTTTCAACTGAATTAGGACCATTTTGCACCGCTAAATCCAAAAAGGGCATCTGCTTTTCTCAATCAGGTCAGGGTTTTTTTTGCTAGTTTGATTTTGAAAAATTTGATCTTCTCACAAAATATAATAATTAATACCAAAATAAGATTGGTAAGCACACTTTATGAAACTTGTGACTTGATTCCTGTTAGGTACAATGGTGTATTCACCGCAGATGTAGCAGAATACGTCAGGCTTATTTTTGCAAGATCCTCTAGTCAAAGTCATTTCATTCACCTGTAATATTAAAAAAAAACATTAATCATAAATTGGCAAAAGTAAAATCTTCAGAACTCGTTTATTGCAAGAAATATGAAAGAATTTTGTATCATATGATGTGAAAATGCCCATAAATGTAAGCAAAAATGTTAAAAAGCCAATATGTAGCATAGTTCATAAAGTTGACCTGATTGAGCAAAATTAACCCTTTCATGCACGAATTATGAGAACCTTAATCAAGATTTTTTTCCTGAGTGTTTTTATTCCTCTTGAGGCATGAAAAAAACAATGTGATTGAAAATTTTCTTATGAAAAATAAATAAAATAAATACTTTTTTAAAAAAGTAAAAAAAAAAAAAAAAGTAATAATAATAATAATGAAAAATTCATATGAACCTATTTTTCATGAAGTTGCAAAAATGTCCACTCAGCTGGACACCATGCGTTGAATTTTTGAAGCAAAGAAACATGTATTTACTGATAAATTGCGTGAAAACTATAACTATTACGCTCAGGGGAGATCTACACAGTGTTACCAATTCATGTCAGAAAACATATGTGATGTGTTAAAACTTTAATAAAGATATGTGCAAAAAAAAAAACTAAACAACAAAATCCATGAATATACAAGAGAAGAGCTGTAGAATAGCTGTCCACTGTAGTGACCAGTATGCATGAAAGGGTTAATGTGATTTTTGGATTCAGCACACCAAAATTATCCTAAATCAGCTCAAAAAACTTAAGCAATAAATTTGTTGTTGACCAGTGTTAAAGTTCGCTCTCTGATGGGATATTACTGTGTTTTGACCCATTAAGGTTCTCATAATTAATGCATGAAAGGGTTAAAGAAACAAAGCTTTGATTCAGGAAAATTATAATCAAACATTTTTTAATCGCCTGGAGTTGATAAATCGATAAATCGTCTCAGCTGTACTTCAGACCCCGGCCCTCACACATCCCACCCTTCAGCCTCGGCAGTGACGGCTGCAGAGCGTGGAACTTGTCACACACCTAAATGCACTGAGGTAATGGATCGGTCTGTCCTGCCAGATGCAGTGATAATAATCCTTGGAGCTCCAGACAGAGTCTTTGCAGAGTTTCACAGCACTGAGAGATCCTGAAGAGAATCCCTATAGCTTAAGTTTATGACCAGAGTCTGGATTGACCCTGCTGGTGCACTTGTCTCTGTCTCTGCTAAAGTCTGCAGACTCCTTTGCCAATTTATCTTCCCTCTTTTCTTTTCCTCTGGTCCCTTATTTTCTTTTGGAAGCCTTCGGATGGTTCAGTTAGATCTCTTTTTAAAATGCATCAGGTTTTTGTCATTATAGCGACATCATCCCGGACATCCAGCTGCACGTCTTCATCACGCATCCATCTTGTCTTTTGGGTGATCACCCGAATTGATTTACATTCAACTTGTGGAATCAAAGCCCGGTCCAGATGTGTCTCTGAAATAAGGCTAAGCTGATGTTAATGGGATCCTGCTGCTGCAGCGCTGTGGATCAGCATAGATTTGGGTATTAGTGGCAAATGATTTAAGCCAAGTATGCCTTGCTGTGGCTATATGCACATTCACAATGCATGAGTTTCTCTTTCATTTCACCACTGCCTGTTGTTCTTCGTCCAGAGTAAAGACCAGATGTTCCACTGTTTCTCCTCTGATTTCCTAAACCAAACTGAATCTTCCACCATATGCACTCGCAGTGCCTTCGAGAGAAGTTTAACAGCTGCATGGAATTTGTTCTTTTAATGATAGGTTTGCAAGTGATATGGGAACATAAAACACAGCACTGCCTGGTAACTTATTACCGCAGTATCCGAGTTACAGGAAAATGCATTGTTTTATGCAGTTGTAGGAAAATGTTCTCAGCTTATTCATAATTGCTGCAAAACAACAGTAAATACTGACAAAACAATCCAAATCCTCTGTTTTTTTTTCTGTTCCCGCTGTCTTTATCAGGGACTGGGGTTTAGTCAGTTGTCACGGAAACACATCTGTTGACATGTGAGGTCAGTGGACCTTGAAGGACCTCTTACTCATATTGAAATGATAAATAAAGAGAGCAACAACTTCATTCTATACATTGAAAACAGCAGACACAATAGTTCCACCACCTCATGGTCAACATACTGTACATGTGATAGGGGTTAGGGTTAGGGAAAAAAAAAAAAACAACAACCTGGATATAACGAGCGAGCCAGTACGAGGCAGTATGCAGCCTTAGGTCCTCAGGCAGAGGGCTCCTGGCTGTTCCAAAGTCGAGGCTTCAATCAAAAGGTGACCGCACTTTTTCCATCAGGGTCCCTCGACTTTGGAACGGCCTTCCCGAGGGGATAAGGCTTGTGGAATCAGTGGCATCTTTTAAATCACTTCTTAAAACACATTTTTATAGACTTGCTTTTATGTGATGCTTTTCCCTTTTAATTTTTTATTTTAATGTTTAAATTTGAATTTTATCCCGTTTGATTATTAATTTATATTCTCATACATGATGTGGTTTTATCTCACTCCTTCATTTTAACATTGATTTGACAGCATCATGTTACGTTATCCCTGCCCTCTTTACTCCAATTCACTTAATTTATTCGAAGTGACATGTTTTTGCATTTGTTGTACACATCTCTCTTATTATGTTGCTTCTGTTTTAGTGTTTTTACTTGCATCTTGTATCCTGCTGTTGTGCCCTCTGCTTTGTCTGTCAAAAGCACTTTGTAAACTTCGTTTTTAAAAGGTGCTATATAAATAAAGCTATTATTATTATTACTGCAGGCAAATGGGGCCCAAATCCATTTTTTTCCCCATACGTGACCTGTATCCAATCTGTTAAAGACAGTTTGAACAGCACAAATCCATTTTTTTCAAATCCAACCCAGGCCACTTTCATATGTGGTCCTAAATCTGATATGTATCTGATATTTTGCAATGTGACTTCAGTCTGAACGGCCAGGTCGCATTTATCTGACCTTTACGTCATTGAAATGCAGCAAACGTCACAATTCTGCATCCCATGGGGAAGAGAAAATAGATTTACTTCTGTAAACACAGTGCGTGCCTGTGTGGTCATGTAGTAATACATGACTGGACCTCTTTAGTGCATGTGGGTCACTTCAGGGTTGAATTCAATTCATACTCAAAACTGATAGAAGTCGCATTTAATGTGTAATATGAACGAGCACACAAAAAAAATCGGATTTTGCCAAAAAATCCGAATTGTGCATTAATTGTGCTGTCTGAACGTATTCCAACTGATGCAGTAGGTAGCTTCTCATTTGATCAACAATGATCAGTTTGATAGAGAATAAAGACTGGACTGTGTTTCAGTGGATAAAGGTCATGTGGTCTGATGAGTCCATATGATGGGCCATCAGGAGGAGAAGAGAGGAGGATGAAGTAATTACCCATCATGCCTAGTGCCTCCAGTACAAGCCTGTGGGGGCAGTGTTATGATCTGGGGTTGGTTCAGTTGTTCAGGTCTGGGTTCAGTAACATTATGTATATTTACTGAATGACAATGGCCTCATATATGAATTGTGCGTACACATGAAAATGTGGCGTACACAATGTTCCACGCACATGTTGGGATATACAAAACTGAAGTTTGCATGAAAATGTGCGCACCAGGATGTAAACTTTAAACATGCCTTGAGAACGTAAACTCTGTCATTTCAAGTACTAAAACTTGCTGAAATACATCAGAATAATTTCCACTCAATTTTCTGACTGAACGTTATGTCTCAAGCTGAATTGATTAATCGACTCGAATTGATTAAAAAAAATTATTCTATTAGAATTTTCCAGAATCGAAGCTTTTTGTCCTTAACTTTGCTGCTTCTAAGCATTGGTTCCACTGTTATGTTTCACACGGACGCTTATTGTGACGCACATGACACCAGGATCAAAACAAAGTTGTGTTAGTTCCATTTTAAGTTGTCAGTAAATTATGCAAATGTGATGGAGACTGCAGTGCACATAGATACACTGAACAAAAATATAAACGCACCACTTTTGTTTTTGCTCCCATTTTTCATGAGCTGAACTCAAAGATCTAAAACTTTTTCTGTGTACACACAAGGTTTATTTCTCTCAAATATTGTTCACAAATCTGTCTAAATTTGTGTTAGTGAACACTTCTTCTTTGCTGAGATAATCCATCCACCTCACAGGTGTGGCATATCAAGATGCTGATTAGACAGCAGGATTTTTGCACAGGTGTGCCTTAGGCTGGCCACAATAAAAGGCCACTCCAAAATGTGCAGTTTTATCACACAGCACAATACCACAGATGTCACAAGTTTTGAGGGAATATGCAACTGGCATGCTGACTTCAGGAATGTCCAGCAGAGCTTTTGCCTGTGATAAGAATGTTCATTTCTCTACCATAAACCATCTCCAAAGCTGTTTCAGAGAATTCATGAAGAAGACTGTGAAAGGAAAATGGTGGTCACACCAAATACTGACTGGTTTTCTGACCCCCCTGGACCACCCCATACAGTAAAACTGCACATTTTAGAGTGGCCTTTTATTGTGGCCAGCCTAAGTCACACCTGTGCAATAATACTGCTGTCTAATCAGCATCTTGATATGCCACACCTGTGAGGTGGATGGATTATCTCAGCAAAGGACAAAGGAGAAGTGCTCACTAACACAGATTTAGACAAATTTATGAACAATATTTGAGAGAAATAGGCCTTTTGTGTACATAGAAAAAGTTTTAGATCTTTGAGTTCAGCTCATGAAAAATGGGAGCAAAAACAAAAGTGGTGCGTTTATATTTTTGTTCAGTGTAGATAGATAGATAGATAGATAGATTTTGTATATACTTTTATACTGTTGTTATTGTTGTTATTTCTCTATATATATTTTATATATCTTTTTACTTTATACTTTTAGTGGTTGTTACCTCCACCAGGAGGTATTGTGATCACTTTGCTTTGTGTGTGTGTGTGTGTGTGTGTTTGCTTGTTTGTTTGCTCGCAACTTTACGGGAACACTATTCCACCCATCTTTACCAAATTGTACCCACAGATAGGCCTAGGCCCTGGGATGAACCCATTAAATTTTGGGCCAAGTAGGCCAAAGTTCAAGGTCACAGCAAGGTCACAAAATCTACAATTTTCCTGTCTCTCATCATTGAGCAATTTTCGAAAATTCATAAAAAATTCAAAACGACTCCAGTTGGCCTCCAATTTGATCCACCCGTAGCTTATAACAATATCTTGTATCTGGCACAAAATTGTCCACATCCACTGTGGAATGTGGACTCTGTGGACATTTCAATTTAACACTGAAAATCCCATTTACGACACATTTTTCATTATAACTCAACAAATATTGATTGGAATTGAATATAATTTGACGTACACATGACTGGTACCAAGCTTCAACTTTTTCTGCTGTATGGAACAACCTGGAAACTGTTGAATTTAAAAAGAAATAGTCAGTCACACCGCACATGCACACCATTCGGGGTGCTTGGTGGAGGTTTGCGTTCTCTGTTTCATTCGGTTCTGGACAATCGGACAAGTTGTCATTTTCAGACATGTCTTTATCACATTTTTTATCTATTTTTTCGCCTATTCAACTTATCGATTAATCAAATTCATTCAACGACAATAATCTAAAGGTTAATCGATTACATAAATAATCAACAGCTGCAGCTCTAGTTATGATGATGGGAATAAAAACTGTGTCACTGCATAAGCTCATTGAAATGATACCATGGTGAATGTGTGAAATGGTCCAGAAACTGGTCCTGAATTACATTTTAGTTCGTGTGGTTCCCGATGCAAACATTTCCTAACATCTCAGTCATGAAAACATATGTCCTGCACCTGATAAATCATGAACATTTATTATTTTGCGTACTGCTTTTTGGCTTTGGTTTCCCTTTGTCACGGCTGGCAAACATTCGTCGCTGAGCACACCGACCAAAAACTACAGAAGGCTCTTCCAGTATCGTAAGGAATCAATTTACTTCACATCCCAACGGGACAGAATGTGATTATGTTTAATGTTAATCTCCAACACAACCCTTGTTGCTTTTTGTGTGCGTCGAATCATCACTCACTGTTGATTTAATCCAGCAAGAAAACATGGACTAATAACACTTGGACTAATTTAAAAAAAGACCAGATTGTTATCTATCCAACATGTATTACAGTAAACCGCTGAGAGGCTGTGTTCGTTTAACGTCTCAGCTGTGTGAAAGTGTGACTGGAAGGGAAGCCGGGGTGTGTATGTCGTCTAATTAGTAGTGCTGTGTTTTTCCGGGCTTGGAACAGTCTTCTGATCATTGACACATGTAATTGCGTTATTTGGAAGTTGCTTCTTAGCCAGTGGCAGATGAGTCGGTCTTCTTTGTGCGGAATCCATCACATTAGCGTGGACTTCGGTTCTGAAGCGGTGCCTCGTTCATCCATCAAAACTAATGACTCAAGAATTGTGTCCGTGTCGCGGCCGCACGGGGATTCATGGAAAATCTGAGCTCCCTCCCGGATGTCGCCATTTTGGCATCGCAAGACCATGTTGTTACACAGCAAGTAATATTTTTACCTCCACCAAGGAGGTCTGTTTGTCTGTCTGTGTGCAAGATAACTCAAAAAGTTATGGATGGATTTGGATGAAAATTTCAGGAAATGTTGATACTGGCACAAGGAACAAATGATTAAATTTTGGTGGTCATCAGGGGTGGGGGGGACCACTGATCTGGCTTGGCAGAGGTCAGCGCTCTACGAGTGCTTTTCTAGAAAAGACAGCGCAGACCTCTGCCAAGGCAGATCAGTGGCCCCCCCACCCACCCCAGATCACCACCAAAATTTAATCATTTGTTCCTTGTGCCAGTATCAACATTTTCTGAAATTTTCATCCAAATCCGGGGCACTGACCTGCCTTGGTGGAGGTCTGCGCTCGCCGAGTGCTTCTAGTTTATTACTGTATTTTATATAGTCAACTCAAATTGATTAAAAAAGTATTGGATTACAATTTTCCAGAATCAAAGCTTCATTTTGCTAATTTTGCTGCTTCTAAGCATTGGTTCCACTGTTGTGTTTCACACGAACGCTTATTGTGACGCACATGACACCAGGATCAACACAAAGTTGGATGTTAGTGCCATCTTAAGTTGATAGTAAATTACACAAATGTGTTAAAGACTGCAGTGCACATAGATAGATAGATAGATAGATAGATAGATAGATAGATAGATAGATAGATAGATAGATAGATAGATAGACTTTGTATATCCTTTTACTTTATACTTTTTGTGGTTGTTTTTTCAGCTGGTTCTGGAAAAAAGGACAAGTTGTCATTTTCATACATGTCTTCATCACATTTTTTATCTATTTTTTCATCTATTCAACTAATAGATTTATCAAATTCAATCAAAGACAATAATCAAAAGGTTAATCGATTACAAAAATAATCAACAGCTGCAGCTGTAGTTATGATGGTGGGAATAAATTTGCATAAGCTCATTGAAATGATACCATGGTGAATGTGTAAAATGGTCCAGAAACTGGTCCTGAATTACATATTAGTTCGTTTTAGTTTTTTTTTTTTTTTTATGTACTTTTATACTGTTGTTATTATTGTTATTTCTATATACTGTATTGTATAATGTATAAAATATATTATTACTGGATTTTATACAATAATATTTGCTCTCACTGTCCTACCACTGTGACAGTATTTCATATCTTGCACAATCAATCTTTATTTTTTTTGCACCTTGATACGCTTTGTCTTTGCACAGAGTACGCTATTTTATTTTATTTTACCTTTTTGCTTTTCCTTGCTTAGTGTAGAGTTTATTTCCTTTATTTCCTTTTAGTTTAGTTTCAGTTATTTTAATTGTACTGTTTATTTCCTTTATGTCATTATAGTTTAGTTTAATTGTTTACATTTGTCGTGTGAAGGGAACTTGCAAAGTACGAATTTCATTGCTCAGTATTGCTGTCAAACTTCTTGAATCTTGAAGAAAAATTGATCCCTGGGCGAGGTCAAGGGCGTCACAGATGGACGGACCACTACTTTAAGATTCATAACTTTTGAACCAGACAAGTTTAAGACAAATATTACACATAATTCTAAATGCAAGGTCTAAATGCCATCTTAAACATACTCAAAGGGCAAAATTTTGTTTAAAATATTTTTAAATGAAAAATTTCAAAAACTACTGCGTCACAGATGGACAAAAAATTAACGTCTATTTTTTGCAAGATTTACAAAGTTCTCAAAAGTGAAGTTCTTATGACATTTTCATCCTAAAATATATTCAGTGTAAACTTTAAACCCTCTATTTTACAACCTAATAATTGGTTAGAGGAAAAAAAAAAAATGTGATCATACCTAAATAGCAAGAGCTTTGACAAAAGGCAATGCCACAGATGGACAAGAAAAGTAAATATGAAATTAAACATTTTTATTTCAATTATCAATTATCATATACTTTTTTTTTAAAACAATATTTACAACATACAAATAATATTAACATTATATTCAAATGTATTTTGCATAGATATATGCATTTATTAATTTTAAACACTCTGTGTTTAGAATATGACATTAATAATATAATAGTCCATTATCAATGTATTTGGAATAGATTTTTTTATTAACCCTTTCCTGCACGAATTATGAGAACCTTAATCAAAATTTTTTCCTGAGTGTTTTTATTCCTCCTTAGGCATGAAAAAAACAATGCGATTGAAATTTTTCTTCTGAACAATAAATAAATAAATAAATAAATAAATAAAAGTAAAATAAATAAATAAAAATACACACAAAAAATAATAATGAAAAAAAAAAAAATTTCTTATGAACCTATTTTTCATGAAGTTGCAAAAATGTCCACTCAACTGGACACCACATGTTTAATTTTTGACGCACAGAAACATGTATTTACTGATAAATTGTGTGAAAACTATGGAGAGGGCTTGTGATTCTGGGGGTTTATGCTCAGGAGAGATCTACATAATGTTACCAATTCATGTCAGAAAAGATATGTAGTGTCTTAAAACTTTAATAAAGATATGTGTAAAAAAAAAAAAAAAACAACAACAATGAAAAGAACAACAAAACCCATGAATATACAAGAGAACAGCAGTAGAAGAGCTGTCCACTGGAGTGACCATTGTGCATGAAAGGGTTAATGACAGTTTGTAAAATGAACCCAGAATGACAGCAGAAAACTGTCACTTTCCAAACACTTACACTCATAAAACTCCTAAAAAAAAATATTCACAAATTTATTCTCATTTCAAAATACATTTTCCTGAAAATATAAGTAATTACCTACCCAAAAATATAAGTTAGGTGTAGATTATTGTAATTTTTTTGACCAAACCTTCCTTTGACTTCGCCCCCCTACAGCTGTAAACATGTCCACTTATTCTATTAATATGATGCACAAAGAAAAAGCCACTTCACGCTAACATAATACACTGATTCCCACTTGTTTGTCTTGAATAAACAATGAAAGCACCACTTACTGTCGTGCATATTTTTATTAGTGTGTAAAATGTGAAGTAGACAGGCTGTTTATAATGACCTCAGACCGTTAAATCCTTTTATTATTAAGTTCCAAAATGCATCATGATCAGAGAAAGACATTTTTCTAGGAACCCAGGCCAACATAAACTAAATGACCTCAAAGAATTAATCCCACCTCTGTTAAATGCGAAACAAGACACATATTAAAACTGAAAACATCGTAGACAAACAACCCGCAGGAATGAGATGAATTAACCCTAAACTGAGGTTAGCCATATCCCACAGGAATGAATAAACCCCCTCAGTGTCTGATTTAAAGCAGAATGTATTGTGTTTGTTGGAGGTTTTTTAACATGAAATGCAGTTTTGACACTCCTTATTTTATTCAGATGTGACTAAGTATTTTAACCCTTAAAGACCTACAACTATAACAATGGTGACTTCTAAATACATTTTTCTCTACATTGAACCTTTCCTAAGTGATGTATCCCTATTTATTATAACATTATATTCTGTATTTTCGGTGTAAATCAGGTATTTTCATGTAGATCACAGGTGTCAAACATGCGGCCCGGGGCCCAAATCTGGCCCGTCAAAGGTTCCATTCCGGCCCTGCAGGATGAAAGTGCAAAAATGAACCTGAACAGTCCATGTTGTCCAAATCATTGTGGTTCAGGTTCCACATACAGACCAATGTGATCTACAGTAAAAAATAACAACACAATAAATAACCCATAAATAATGACGACAAATTTCCTTTGTGAAAAATTATGTGGGAAAAGAAATGTGAAAAAAAACATAACATTACACTGTGAAAATATTAACATTTAGAAAAGTATTCGTTCACAATAAAATGCAAATAAATTCATAAATGAAAACAAATATGAACAACCTGAAATGTGCAATTTTAACAATATTCTGCCTGTTACTAAATATTTGTGCATTTATGGATCCACTGTGATCTGGAGTTGTGTTAATAATAATAACAGATGGAATATTGTAGAAATTGATCAAATTTTAGTTCCAAACTCCAAAATTTTAATAATATTCTGCCTGTTACCAAATGTTTATGTAACACTGTGTGTAAATGTACATGTATAAATAATAAGTCGAGGTAAAATATTGTTAAAATTGCACTAATTTTTCAAATGAAATTTCAGTTTTTTCAGGTTATTCACTTCTTTTTTTTGTAAAATGTAAATATTTTCATAATTTAATTGGGGGTTTTTTTGTACTAAAACAAAAAGAAAAACTTGGATTTGTCATTATTTATAGGTTATTAAGTCATTATTTTACTGGTCTGGCCTGCTTGAGATCAAATTGGGCTAAATATGGAACTGAACCAAAATGAGTTTGACACCCCTGATGTAGATGTTCATAAAAACTCGGAGTAAATTCAAAAGTCATGTCAAAACAGAGAAAAAATTAAGAAAAATGGAATTTTCACCAATAAAACCCATGTAGTTTGACAAATGACTGGTTGAAGACACTAGTTTTTATGTTCAGTTAATGGTATATTTTGCTGAAAAAGTAATTTTTTCTCTATTTTTAATATAACCTTTGAATTTACTCTGAGCTTTTATGAAAATCTACATGATCAGTGAATCAAATATAGGAAAATACATGATTTTCACTGAAACATGCAGAGGATAATGTTGTAAATCTGTACTTTCTGGACTGTTGGCTGCACCCACCCTGTCTCCAACGTCTCACCATTGATTCATTGATGCCAAGCTTACGTGCAGCAGCTCTATTTCCTTCTTCGACAGCCGGATCGATCGTTAGCCTGGAAAACATAAATTAGCCGCGTCGTTTTTGAGTGTGTGGAAAAAAGTAGCGGCTTATAGACCAGAAATTACGGTAAATGGTGATAAATCTCTTGGGAAAAACAAAAAAAATCATTAGGAAGTAACTTTATACTCACTAAACTACATGTCATAGGGAGTATTGCACTTTTTACTTCACCATATTTATATGACAGCTTTAGTTACTGCCCTAAAAAAACAGACTTTTCTGCAAAAATATATCGTTAACTGACCATAAAAGTAAGAGTCTCCAACCACTGTCATTTGTCAAACTACATGGGTTTTACTGGTGAATCAATGGGTCGTATCCGATGACCATGAAAAGATGAAAAACTGCATTTTACTTCAATTATTTGCATGTTTTGATAGGATTAGTGGTACAGTAACATTTTAGATCAGCAGATGCTTTTGGTTACTAATGGCTGTTTAGGTCTATGTGGGTTAAGACACACAGGAGGGAGTTTTTTTGTTGTTTTTTTTTAAAGTAGCCCTGAATCGGAGGACATGTTCCCAGAAGGACGAGCAGTCTGTGGATGTCATCAGAGGCCGACCGAGAGTTGAGACCGAGCCAAGGTCTGGAAAACACATCTGCAGGACAGTCAGTCGTAAGGACTTTGTCACTGCCCAGCTGTCTGTCCCTGCGCACAAATCCACTCGACAGGCAGGATGCCGTCCATTTGTCGTGCAGATGCTGAAATATGTCGTACCGACTGATTCGTCTGTTTGGAAGCGTCCGTTAAACCAACACGGTTCAGCAACACGAACGGCATTACAAAGTAAACACAGCTTTGACAGGACATTGCCGCACATTGCCATATAAAATATTCACAGGGTTGACTCACTATCTCCTGGCAGTGGCAACTAAAAGCAACATTACACACTCTTACAGGACTGCCGTGCATATTTGACTAAATATTTCCCGGAGTAAGTGGGAACACCATACAGGGGTTAAATAAGACTACATAGAATAGCATTCTTTATACATGTCTGCCAGATGTGGAAATGAGCAGCTGTTTGTTAATGTAACACATGTGAATGCAAAGTTTATATGTAAATATCATGTTTACAGCCTTTTTACTGCTCTGTTGTGGAAAAGAAATCCATTCAGCTTCAATTTATCTGATGTGTAGTGTGAGTAAGAATCTGTAAGAACTGCACCAATTATTGCACTAGACTTTAAAACTACATTAACCCTTTCATGCATAGTGGTCACTACAGTGGACAGTTATTCAAGGCCGTTTCCTTGTATATTTGTGGGTTTTGTTGTTTTAGTTCCATGTCAGCCAATACAGTGGACGCTTATGCATCATCTCATACACTGACATTCACACCATTACTGTTACTTTGCTGTTCTTGATAAACCTGATCAGCAGTGACATGTTTTAGTGTAAATCAATTGTTATTTGTAAGACAAAAAGAGGTTTTTTTTGCATATTATTTCAATGAAGTGAGTAATAACTAGCATTAGAATATGTTAAAATGTGAGAAAACATCAGATTAGCAGCATTAAAAATGTTTTTCTGTCATTGTTTTCATATCACTTTCTGATATTGGGTTTTAAACACATTTCTATACTTCAAAAATTAAATGCATGAACATTTTTGTAACTCCATGAAAAAAAAAAAACTCGGATCACATTATTTTTTTCATGCCTAAGGAGGAATGAAAACACCCAAGACAAAAAAATTTAGACTAAGGTTCTCATAATTAATGCATGAAAGGGTTAATATAAGTTACGTCTAAACTTATCCTTTAAAACATTGCATTTGCACCAAAACTAAACTGTTAAAAGTGTAGTTTCAAAGGTAACTTCAAAATAATACTTAAAAGTAGATGCGTTTTTGAGAAGATTTAGCAACAGAACTAGTTTACGCAAGGAAACTTAAGGGTTAAATGTAAACATGACCTTGAAAGACATGAAGCTGTACCACCAATGCATGAACGGCATTACAAAGTAAACACAGCTTTGACAGGACATTGCCGCACATTGCCATATAAAATATTCACAGGGTTGACTCACTATCTCCTGGCAGTGGCAACTAAAAGCAACATTACACACTCTTACAGGACTGCCGTGCATATTTGACTAAATATTTCCCGGAGTAAGTGGGAACACCATACAGGGGTTAAATAAGACTACATAGAATAGCATTCTTTATACATGTCTGCCAGATGTGGAAATGAGCAGCTGTTTGTTAATGTAACACATGTGAATGCAAAGTTTATATGTAAATATCATGTTTACAGCCTTTTTACTGCTCTGTTGTGGCAAAGAAATCCATTCAGCTTCAATTTATCTGATGTGTAGTGTGAGTAAGAATCTGTAAGAACTGCACCAATTATTGCACTAGACTTTAAAACTACATTAATATAAATTACATCTAAACTTATCCTTTAAAACAGTGTTTTTCAACTTTGGAGTCGGGAACCATGTGGGGTCGATTGGAATTCAAATGGGGTTGCCTGAAATTTGTAGTAACTTATAAAAAAAAAAAAAAAAAAATATATATATATATATATATATATATATATATGGTGAGTTGAAAGAGACAATCACAAAACATAAAATACATGACAAACTGTGGTTGTGAAACTGCAGCACTGTGGTTCTGTTTATCTGTCAAATGTTCATTGTGGTCGGTTTCAGATGCTGCAGCTCTTTCGTAATTCAGAGTTTGAGTTATTGTTTGTTCAGTTTTAATTTGCAGCCTTGTAAATACCTCAACCTGGCTTTTCTGCCTCCGTCCATAATAATATACATTATATAGACTAAATGTCATCTAAAATTAATGTTTATTTGCAACATAGAATAGCAAACTATTACATGATCAAAACCAAATTAATTTTACAAAAAATATATATAAAAAAAAAAAGAAAGTCTGGGGTCAACAGAAATTTGTGATGTTAAAATGGGGCCACGAGCCTAAAAAGGTTGAGAACCACTGCTTTAAAACATTGCATTTGCACCAAAACTAAACTATAAAAGTGTAGTTTCAAAAGTAACTTCAAATAATACTTAAAAGTAGATGCTTTTTTGAGAAGATTGAGCAACAGAACTCGTTTACTCAAGGAAACTTAAGGGTCGAATGTAAACATGACCTTGAAAGAAATGAAGCTGTACCACCAATGCTCCACCTGTTTAGCTAGCATGCTAACTGTTTAGAATGAGTACTGTTTTTTCCCTCCTTTTACATCTAAAACTTTATACGTAAGAACATATATACTTAAAAGGGGTAATAGTATAATAACGCTGTGTCCTGCACAGTGTTATAAAGCACTTTTCTTATGTAGCCTGAGGACTTAGAGTTGGACATCTGGGTGGGACTACTTGAAATGCTTTTAGTGATGACTATCAATCCAAGTGAAGTCTGGACAAGGTGAGCTAAAGTGATGATGAGGAAACGCAGATAGGATCAGAGAGACGCGCTCAGTGTCCCGGTACGATCGTTCGAACCCGGGAATCGGATCCAACAGAGAAGACAGAGGTCTCCGCCGTCTCACGCCACGGTGATGGGATCCAGCCACCGCTTCTCACAGCTGTGGCTTCAGATGTGGCGGCAGTCGGCGCACATCTGTGAGGAGGGCCTCCGTGTTTACACAGAGCTAATGGTACGATGTCAACCTCAGCACCGCGCTCCTCAGAGTTCATCTGATGAAGAGGCCGTGCGACTCTTACCCAAGCGTCTGCGAGATAAACGTGACACATTTTTTCCCAAACATCCCAAAACATGATAACAACATCCATGGAAACTCCTCTTCATTGATGATAAAAGCTGGTGTGGTTATGGCAACATCTTCACAAACCTTTTACGCTCCTTTTATTGTCCCCGTTGGACTTATTCCCACGGGTAAGTCACAAATGTACCGTGACGTCTTGTCATTTCAAGCGCAGATACAGTGAAGATGAACTATTTTAGTAACTTGAAATAATCATCTGGAAAGGTCGGGGTTTTGGTTTCGGTCCTGACAAAAATGAGTCACAACAAAACGAAGAGAAAGTCATCAAAGAGGAGGCGACTCCCCGGACAAAGGCCTCGTAAGGACAGCATGAAACGCAACCACGTGTTGTTCTCATTCGCAAAGAAAATTTTTCTTGCATGGAAATTCTCACAGTTGTTAGTATCAGGCTTCATCCACATCAGGAAACTCAGCAGAGCACAACACAGTCATTGAACTCATGCTTCTTCTCAAAAGTCACACTAAGAAATGTAGGGAATTACAATCTGTGAGTAAAAGTGCATGAGTCAGGTTTAAGGAAAGTGCATTAAAAAGTTATATTGCGGTGCTTCTTGCAAAAATTATTCCTGGAATGCATCGAACGTTACTGACTGATGGTATTAAACGCTCGTGTCTGAGGGTGGATTTTTTTTTCCTTTAATAGAGCTTTGTGTGCTGAGAGGTTCAGATGACAAATCACTTAGAGGTTCCCAGCCTGAGAAACTGCCTGTAACTCACAAGAGGATCTCCAAAGATATTAACACATTTGGGAATATGAAAAAAACACATTTCTGCTACATATCTTATTGTTATCGAATCATTTCTTTTTTATTGCTTAAGATCGGAGAGTTTTGCCTTTTTGGGCCCATACAAGGTGGAGACTGGAACGTCATTCTTGGTAGAGTTGTAGCACATATACATATGTTATAGGGTAAGGTATTCATTTAGACCGCAAAGCATCTGTTGATCAAAAATATTCAATAACTTTTCAACCATTATATTATATTTTATATTTATATTTATGTAATTGCACATCATAGACAACAAGAGAAAAATGTAAAAAACAATTTTCATGCAAGTAACACCATTGTGCAGGAGGTAGAAGCCAAAAAAGGCTTGTGTAAATTTCTCCCCAGAAATAAACAATACACAGGAAAAAAAAAAAAAAAGAATTAAAAATACGATAGAACCGAATAACAATCTAAAGTAAAAACAATAGAAACACAAGTGTTCAGAGAACGCAAACCTCCACCAATCAACTATTTCTTTTTAAATTAAACAGTTTCAAGGTTGTTCCATACAGCAGAAAAAGTTGAAGCTTGGTACCAGTCATGTGTATGTCAAATTATATTCAATTCCAATCAATATTTGTTGAGTTATAATGAAAAGTGTGTGGTAAATGTGTGGAGTCCACATTCCACAGTGGATGTGGACAGTTTTATGCCAGGTACAAGATATTGTTAGAAGCTACAGGTGGATCAAATTGGAGGCTAATCGGAGTCATTTTGAATTTTTTATGAATTTTCGAAAATTGCTCGATGATGAGAGATCGGAAAATTGTCGATTTTGTGACCTTGCTGTGACCTTGAACTTTGGCCTACTTGGCCCAAAATTTAATGGGTTCATCCCGGGGCCTAGGCCTATTTGTGGGGACAATTTGGTAAAGATGGTTGTAATAGTTTTCCCGTAAAGTTGCTAACAAACAAACAAACAAACGCACAAAGCAAAGTGATGACAATACCTCCTGGCAGAGGTAATGATATACAGCCTTACATTTTTTCGTAGATTAGAGTCATTTTCAGATGCTTTTTAAATACTGATAAAGATATTTTAGAGAATACTGACTGACAGAAGTTCGGCAGTACGGTAGATAAAACTTGATCATGTAGGATAATTGTGAATAACAGAAGACGACATAAAAAGTTCTGGAAAACTTTAGGAAGAACATGAGTTAAGTGAACATATTTGGACATGAAGACACAGGTCTGGTAAATATTCCCATCAAAAACTGAGAGAAGTTTGAATTTTTTAAATTAATCCTATCAATATCATTAAATAATCCAGGTAAAATCCAGTTTGTCATCTTTTCATGGTCATCAGATATGACCTATTTGGACGTTCAGAGGCTCCATAGTGAATGTGGAAACACCATTATATTCTGCAACAATGGTTCACCAGTAAAACCCATGTAATATAACAGATGGCAGTGGTTGTAGACGCTTGTTTTTATGTGCAGTTAATGATATACTTTGCAGAAAAAGTCCGTTTTTCTTCAGTTTTCTCTGTTTTTATATCACCTTTGAATTTACTTTAAGCTTTTATGAAGATCTGCATAATCAGTAAATTCAGTATGGGAAAATACCTGATTTTCAGGGGGGAAAAATGCAAAATAGAAAGGATGATAACATAATAAATGGTAATGAATCACATAGGAAAGGTTAAATGTAGAGAAAAATTAATGTGGAAATCACACACACAAAAAATATTTCTATGTCTTTATGGGTTTTAGAAGTAAAAGTACATAAATTTGCAGTAAAATCTAGCTTAAAAATTCAAGTTAAAGTAGTGGTTTGCTCTGACGTATTATTAGATTTGGCAGCATATGATTACTAATAGTGAAACATCAGTGTTAAAGGTTAAACTTGACTCACTTTATTATCCATTTTTTGGAATAATTTATATTTTGATGTGGACTGGGAAAAAGTATGGTTGCTACCTCGGAAGTTCTTCATTTCGAATAAGGTGAGAGAGGTATCTGTAAAACTGTTTCACGGGTGTTATCCAACTAATTCAGCTCTGATTAAGTATAAGATCGATGTCAACCCTCTTTGCTCTTTTTGTCACAATACGGATGAAACATTAACTCATCTGTTTTGGGGATGTGCCTTCAGTCAAATTTTTTTGGTGTGATATCAGTCTTTTTTTAAATAGAAAACTGGATATTTCTTTAAACTTTAAAATTGAAAATATTTTATTTGGTTTCTTTATTAATGATTTGCCTGTTATGAAATTGTTTATTGTTAATCTTATTTCATTATTAGCAAAATTTCATGTGCATACAAGCAAATTTGCCGAACAGAAACCCAGCTTTGTATTCTTTCAATCTTACTTCAAATCCTACTCGGACACTCTTAACTTCTGCACGAACTCTAAAGCTACCTCATGTAAGGAATTTAAGTTGTAATTTTTTTATTTTTTAATATTGTTTATTCTTTTACTTTTATTTATTTAATTTACTTACCTATGTATTATTTATTTATATTTAATTTCTTCCTGCCTTACCTCGAGCATGTATGTTTTTTTTTTTTTTTCTCCATGTTCTGTTGTTCTATTTGTATACAACATTATGTAAATAAAGTTTTGGGAAAAAAAAGAGACAGGACAGAAAAAAAACAAAACAACAACTTTATTATCCATGTAGGGAAATGTGGCCTCTGCATTTTACTCATGTGATATACATACAGTACCTAGCATTAGCATTAGCATTAGCATGAGGTGCTATTGAAGGTGCTCTGGGACAAACTCCAGATCTACATCAGTTGTTAGGGTCACGATTTTTCAGGGTATGTTACTGTTAAAATTGCTGGAAATGGTGCTAGTTTTAAGTACTTTACTTTAGAGATAAATGATAGAATATTTAGCAAACTCACTATCAAAGAAGTTGGTGCTTATAATGGCAAGTGGCTAATATTAGGCTTCAAAAGTAGGAAAAATAGAAAAAAAGGAAAAAAAAAAAAAAGAAAGAAAAATCTCTCTCACCAATATCTTTTTTTACAGTTCTATTCATCTTACTTTCTACAGTTATTAATCAGTTACTTGGAGTTTCATACTCGGTGGTTCAAATGTATTTTTAACTATTACTTTGGCTTAGATATTCAGTTTAACTGTCATTCTGTTTCATAGAAAAAAACAAAACAATAATTAGTTTTCAGTGTCAAAACAATACGGATGAAACATTAACTCATCTGTTTTGGGAATGTGCCTTCAGTCAAATTATTTTGGTGTGATATCAGTCTTTTTTTTTTTAAATAGAAAACTAGATCTTTCTCTAAACTTTAAAATTGAAAATATTTTATTTGGTTTTCTTTATTAATGATTTGCCTGTTATGAAATTGTTTATTGTTAATCTTATTTCATTATTAGCAAAATTTCATGTGCATACAAGCAAATTTGCCGAACAGAAACCCAGCTTTGTATTCTTTCAATCTTACTTCAAATCCTACTTGGACACTCTTAACTTCTGCATGAACACTAAAGCTGTGAAAACTAAAGCCTTATGTAATGAATTTAAGTTGTAATTTTTTTATTTTTTAATATTGTTTATTCTTTTACTTTTATTTATTTAATTTACTTACCTATATATTATTTATTTATATTTAATTTCTTCTTGCCTTACCTCGAGCATGTATGTTTTTTTTTCTTTTTTTCTCCATGTTCTGTTGTTCTATTTGTGTACGACATTATGTAAATAAAGTTTTGGAGAAAAAAAAGAGACAGGACAGATAAAAACAACAACTTTATTATCCATGTAGGGAAATGTGGTCTCTGCATTTTACTCATGTGATATACATACAGTACCTAGCATTAGCATTAGCATTAGCATGAGGTGCTATTGAAGGTGCTCTGGGACAAACTCCAGATCTACATCAGTTGTTAGGGTCACGATTTTTCAGGGTATGTTACTGTTAAAATTGCTGGAAATGGTGCTAGTTTTAAGTACTTTACTTTAGAGATAAATGATAGAACATTTAGCAAACTCACTATCAAAGAAGTCGGTGCTGATAATGGCAAACGGCTAATATTAGGCTTCAAAAATAGTAAAAATAGTAAAAAGGAAAAAAAAAAAAGAAAAATCACTCCCACTAATATTTTTTTTTTTACAGTTCTATTCATCTTACTTTCTACAGTTATTAATCAGTTACTTGGAGTTTCATACTCGGTGGTTCAAATGTATTTATAACTATTACTTTGGCTTAGATATTCAGTTTAACTGTCATTCTGTTTCATAGAAAAAAACAAAACAATAATTAGTTTTCAGTGTCAAAACAATACGGATGAAACATTAACTCATCTGTTTTGGGAATGTGCCTTCAGTCAAATTATTTTGGTGTGATATCAGTCTTTTTTTTTTTAAATAGAAAACTAGATCTTTCTCTAAACTTTAAAATTGAAAATATTTTATTTGGTTTTCTTTATTAATGATTTGCCTGTTATGAAATTGTTTATTGTTAATCTTATTTCATTATTAGCAAAATTTCATGTGCATACAAGCAAATTTGCCGAACAGAAACCCAGCTTTGTATTCTTTCAATCTTACTTCAAATCCTACTTGGACACTCTTAACTTCTGCATGAACACTAAAGCTGTGAAAACTAAAGCCTTATGTAATGAATTTAAGTTGTAATTTTTTTATTTTTTAATATTGTTTATTCTTTTACTTTTATTTATTTAATTTACTTACCTATATATTATTTATTTATATTTAATTTCTTCTTGCCTTACCTCGAGCATGTATGTTTTTTTTTCTTTTTTTCTCCATGTTCTGTTGTTCTATTTGTGTACGACATTATGTAAATAAAGTTTTGGAGAAAAAAAAGAGACAGGACAGAAAAAAACAACAACTTTATTATCCATGTAGGGAAATGTGGTCTCTGCATTTTACTCATGTGATATACATACAGTACCTAGCATTAGCATTAGCATTAGCATGAGGTGCTATTGAAGGTGCTCTGGGACAAACTCCAGATCTACATCAGTTGTTAGGGTCACGATTTTTCAGGGTATGTTACTGTTAAAATTGCTGGAAATGGTGCTAGTTTTAAGTACTTTACTTTAGAGATAAATGATAGAATATTTAGCAAACTCACTATCAAAGAAGTTGGTGCTGATAATGGCCAGTAGCTAATATTAGGCTTCAAAAATAGTAAAAATAGTAAAAAGGAAAAAAAAAAAGAAAAATCACTCCCACTAATATTTTTTTTTTTTACAGTTCTATTCATCTTACTTTCTACAGTTATTAATCAGTTACTTGGAGTTTCATACTCAGTGGTTCAAATGTATTTTTAACTATTACTTTGGCTTAGATATTCAGTTTAACTGTCATTCTGTTTCATAGAAAAAAACAAAACAATAATTAGTTTTCAGTGTCAAAACAATACAGATGAAACATTAACTCATCTGTTTTGGGAATGTGCCTTCAGTCAAATTATTTTGGTGTGATATCAGTCTTTTTTTAAAAAGAAGACTGGATATTTCTCTAAACTTTAAAATTGAAAATATTTTATTTGGTTTTCTTTATTAATGATTTTTTCCTGTTATGAAATTGTTTATTGTTAATCTTATTTCATTATTAGCAAAATTTCATGTGCATACAAGCAAATTTGCCGAACAGAAACCCAGCTTTGTATTCTTTCAATCTTACTTCAAATCCTACTCGGACACTCTTAACTTCTGCACGAACCCTAAAGCTGTGAAAACTAAAGCCTTATGTAATGAATTTAAGTTGTAATTTTTTTAAAAATTTTTTAATATTGTTTATTCTTCTACTTTTATTTATTTAATTTACTTACCTATATATTATTAATTTATATTTAATTTCTTCCTGCCTTACCTCGAGCATGTATGGTTTGTTTTTTTTTCTCCATGTTCTGTTGTTCTATTTGTGTACGACATTATGTAAATAAAGTTTTGGAAAAAACAGGACAGAAAAAAACAACAACTTTATTATCCATGTAGGGAAATGTGGTCTCTGCATTTTACTCATGTGATATACATACAGTACCTAGCATTAGCATTAGCATTAGCATGAGGTGCTATTGAAGGTGCTCTGGGACAAACTCCAGATCTACATCAGTTGTTAGGGTCACGATTTTTCAGGGTATGTTACTGTTAAAATTGCTGGAAATGGTGCTAGTTTTAAGTACTTTACTTTAGAGATAAATGATAGAATATTTAGCAAACTCACTATCAAAGAAGTTGGTGCTGATAATGGCCAGTAGCTAATATTAGGCTTGAAAAATAGTAAAAATAGTAAAAAGGAAAAAAAAAAGGAAAAATCACTCCCACTAATATTTTTTTTTTTACAGTTCTATTCATCTTACTTTCTACAGTTATTAATCAGTTACTTGGAGTTTCATTCTCAGTGGTTCAAATGTATTTATAACTATTACTTTGGCTTAGATATTCAGTTTAACTGTCATTCTGTTTCATAGAAAAAAACAAAACAATAATTAGTTTTCAGTGTCAAAAATTAATTGGCGTTTGGCTTTTTCTCGCTCCAAACTGTCATTATTATCAGCCTTTTTATAATAAAGACCCCCAGATTAACCAGAGGCAAGTCTGTTTTTACTTTTGGGGATTTTTCTGTCCTTTGATACTTGAGATATTGGATGAGAACGGTTCAAAGATTGATTGAAATGAAACCATGTGAGAAGTTTATAGGGAAAAAAAAATCACTATTTGATGGAGCTGTTAACAACCTCTAAAATAGCAGAAATGTGAGCCAACAGACGTCAAGTGCCAAAAAAAAGGATGGAAACCATTGGTTTAGTCTTTAATGTTTAAAGCTTTTTATATTATCTATTGTGTAAAATGTTAAGAGTAAGCAGTAACTAAAGCTGTCATGTAGATATGGTGAAGTAAAAAGTACAATCTCACTATGAAATGTAGTTTAGTGAAGTATAAAGTTACTTCCATATGATTTTTTTCTTTTTCATAAGTGATTAACTTTAGCCCTATCAGCCCACCTGTGGGCCCAAAAAAAAATTATATTAATATTCATCTACTATAAAAATATAATAAATCAGGACAATGGATGTTTTTTTCAACTTTTGCTCAAAGTTTAGACCCTAATGTTAATAAAAGTACATCTAAAGTGTATTTTAGTGCAAACTTTAATGTTCAAACATGATTTTTAATCTTTGTGGGGTGAAATATACGCTGTTAAAAATCTCCAACACGAACAATTCATTTATGCATATCATCGTCACTCCAGCCAGAAAAAAAACAGGCGAGGATAAAAAAATTCTAATTTCTCTTTTAGTTTGTTACAGTTTACTCAGGCATAGTAACAGATACAATATTTTAGACAATGGGAATAGATTCTGTGAGGTCTCTAAATGTCCATAGACACCAAGAACATCCATATGAACCTTATTAATGTGAAGTAATTCTTCATTTACTTTGGGTATGTCTTTTTAGGCGTTTTTCCCCTGAAAATATGGTCAGGGTTTAACAGGTTAATCACCATTTATTATAAAACTAGCGTACTGACCCGTGGGGACCCTCTGGTTCTAGATCAGGGGTGTCAAACTCATTTTAGTTCAGGGTCCATATTCACCCCAATATGATCTGCAGTGGGCCGGACCAGTAAAATAATAACAGTGAAAAAAGTAAAATTACATTAGGATAATGTTTATATCTACATCGTTTCCTTAAAAATCTGAACAACGTGAACAACTTGAAATGTCTTAAGAAAAACAAATGCAGTTTTAAACAATATTCTGCCTCCGTTTATCATTTACACATGTGCATTACAATTTACATTACAATTACAAATACACAAAACATTTAGTAACAGGTAGAATATTGATGAAATTGCATTTACTTTTCTGAAGACATTTCACGTTGTTCATATTTCTTCAGGTTATTCACATTTTTTATAAAAGGATAATTTGTTCATGTAAACCTTTTCATGTAATTTTACTTTTTTTTTTACACTAAAACAAAGATAAAATCTGCAGTTGTCATTATTTTTAGGTTATTCTGACAGTATTTTTCTGGTCTGACCCAGTTGAGATCTAATTGGTTTATATGTGTACGTATGGAACCTGAAATAACATGATTTATACACTATTGATTAACCCTTTCATGCATAGTGGTCACTACAGTGGACAACTATTCAAAACCGTTCTCTTGTATATTAATGGATTTTATTGTTTTAGTTCCATTTCAGCCAAAACAGTGGACACTAGTGCATCATGCCATACACTGACATTCATACCATTACTGTAACTTTACTGTTCTTGATAAACCTGATCTGCAGTAACATGTTTGAGTTTAAATCAATAGCTTGTTATTGTTAATAGACTGCAATTAACCATTTTTTTTTAAACAGAAAGGTTTTTTTTTGCATATTATCTCCATAAAGTGAATAATAACTAATATTAGAGTATGTTACAATGTGACAAAACACCAGATTAGCTGCATTAAAATAAATGTATTTCATACTTCTCACTCAGTATATCAGTAAATACATGTTTCTTGGCTTCAAAAATTAAATGCATGATGTCCAGCTGAGTGAGTATTTTGCAACTCCATGAAAAATTGGTTCATAAAAAAAATTTTCAATCGCACTGTTTTTTTTCATGCCTAAAGAGGAATAAAAACACTCAGGAAAAATATCTTAATTAGGGTCAAAACATGGTATTCAAAATCTCTCTGAAGGGACATTTTAGAGACAATTTGACCCACATTTTTACTTTTAAATTAATTTTTGCTTTAGTTGGACCAGAAGGGATTATCCAAAAAAAAAGGAGCTACTTTATATTGAAATAAATATTGGAATGGTAATCAATTAAAGTTCGCTCTCTGATGGGACATTACTGTGTTTTGACCCATTACGGTTCTCATAATTCATGCATGAAAGGGTTAATATGTTCAGTGTCATTTTTGCATTTCACAAATCCATCCTATGGGCCAGATTGGATCCTTTGGTGGGCCGGATTTGGCCCCCGGGCCGCATGTTTGACACCTGTGTTCTAGATCCTGTGATCCAGTTCGTTCCTTTACTTTCTTGGTAAATTCCACTGGCATTTTTAGTTGAATAACCTCTCAGCTGGCATGTCTGTTTCTGCACATGAAATTTGAGTTGGTTTGGCAATGTGGCCCTATTGTTTTTCTGTTGCTAGGTAACCCACTTCAATGATGATTCTATGATTCTGGCCATAGCAATGTAATTGTAAGGTTCCAAAATTACTTGTATCTCCTAAAATATTGGTCCTATCAACTTGCCATTTTCACTAGTCTCTTCCTTGACCAAAAATATATAAGTATGCCAAACTGCAGCAGTCAGCTCTTTCTGGATTTTGTGTGATGCCCAAAACACACACACAGGGTCCACTTCCCTTTTATAATATAGATTATCCTCAGTATTTTGCGTTTTTCAGTGAAATTCATGCATTTATCTTGTAGATTTTCATTAAAGCTAGGATTAAATTCAATAAAATATGTCATTAACTGAACATAAAAACTACTTTCTACAACCACATCTCCATGGGTTTTATTGGTGAATCAATGTGGTGTCAAACATGCGGCTCGGGGGCCAAAACCGGCCCACCAAGGGGTCCGATCTGGCCCCTGGGATGAATTTGTGAAATGCAGAAATTATACTGACTATTTTAACAGTCAAGGATGTTAGAATCGTTTTAGGTCAATTCAATCTCAAGTGGGTCAGACCGGTGCAATACTATCATAATAACCTATAAATAATAATGAAAACTACAAATTTTTCATTTTGTTGTGTAAAAAAAAAAAAAAAAAAAAAAGTAAAATTACACAAAAATGTTTACATTTACAGACTAGCTTTTTACAAAAAAATGGGAATAACCTGGAATTTCTTAAGAGAATTATGTGGACTTGTACCAATATTTTGCTTCTCACTAAATGTTTTGTGTATTTGTAGATCCACTGTGATCTGTACGTTGTAATGCATATGTATAAATGATAAACTAAGGTGTAATATTGTTCAAATTGCACTTATTTTTCTTAAGAATTTTCAGGTTCATATTTGTTCATGTTATGTTCAAGTACGGTTCGTAGATGTAGACATTTTCATTATGGAATTTGACTTTTTTCACTCAAAAATATAGAAAAAAACTTTGGAGTTGACATTATTTATAAGTTCTTATCCTATTATTTATATTATTTTACTGGTCTGGCCCACTATATATCATATTAGGCTGAATGTGGCCCCTGAACTACACTGAACAAAAATATAAATGCCCCACTTTTGTTTTTGCTCCCATTTTTCATGAGCTGAACTCAAAGATCTAAAACTTTTTCTGTGTACACACAAGGTTTATTTCTCTCAAATACTGTTCACAAATCTGTCTAAATTTGTGTTTGTGAACACTTCTTCTTTGCTGAGATAATCCATCCACCTCACAGGTGTGGCATATCAAGATGCTGATTAGACAGCAGGATTTTTGCACAGGTGTGACTTAGGCTGGCCACAATAAAAGGCCACTCCAAAATGTGCAGTTTTATCACACAGCACAATACCACAGATGTCACAAGTTTTGAGGGAATATGCAGTTGGCATGCTGACTTCAGGAATGTCCACCAGAGCTTTTGCCTGTGAATTGAATGTTCATTTCTCTACCATAAGCCATCTCCAAAGCTGTTTCAGAGAATTCATGAAGAAGACTGTGCGAGGAAAATGGTGGTCACACCAAATACTGACTGGTTTTCTGACCCCCCTGGACCACCCAATACAGTAAAAGTGCACATTTTAGAGTGGCCTTTTATTGTGGCCAACCTAAGTCACACCTGTGCAATAATCCTGCTGTCTAATCAGCATCTTGATATGCCACACCTGTGAGGTGGATGGATTATCTCAGCAAAGGACAAAGGAGAAGTGCTCACTAACACAGATTTAGACAAATTTATGAACAATATTTGAGAGAAATAGGCCTTTTGTGTTCATAGAAAAAGTTTTAGATCTTTGAGTTCAGCTCACGAAAAATGGGAGCAAAAACAAAAGTGGGGCATTTACATTTTTGTTCAGTGTAAATTGAGTTTGACAGCCCTGATGTAGAAGATGACTGTTTCTATGTTCACTACAGACATATCTGGTGCTCCTGACTAACTGCATTTTACCTCAATTATGTCCATGTATTTAACGGTAAAGTAGTTCTACAGTTCCTAAACAGTTTAGATCAGTAGATGTTTTTGGTTGGCTGTGGACGTTCAGGTCTTTATGGGTTAAATGTTCTCTGATGCTCAGAGCTGGAGGTTGGGAATTGCTGCATAGATTAAATAGACTCAACACAGTAAGGTTAATTACATCTGAAGTCCCCTAACATCAGTCTTCTTCTTCTTTATTCCAGGTCTAGACTCCAGCACCCGGACCCTCAGTACTCCCAGTCCCGGTCTCATCCTCCCGTCCAAGTCTTCGTCTCTGTCGTCACCGGCGCTCTCCAGCAACGGCCACGAGACCAACTCCTCCTCGTCCTCCTCAGCTCTGGCCGAGACTGTGGCCGTGGTTCACCCTCAACCCGGAACTCACACGCGGTCCAGACAGTCCAAAGGCCACCACCTGGCCCCCGTAGACCTCCTCCCCGACCACACCCTCCTGCAGATCTTCTCCCACCTCCCCACCAATCAGCTGTGCCGCTGCGCCCGGGTATGTCGCCGCTGGTACAACCTGGCGTGGGACCCCCGGTTGTGGAGCACCGTCCGGCTGACGGGGGAGCTGCTTCACGCCGACCGGGCCATCAGGGTCCTGACCCACCGGCTCTGCCAGGACACGCCCAACGTGTGCCTGACGCTGGAGACGGTGGTGGTGAACGGCTGTAAGAGGCTCACCGACCGCGGGCTGCACGTGGTGGCCCAGTGCTGCCCGGAGCTACGTCACCTGGAGGTGGCAGGGTGTTACAACATCTCCAATGAGGCCGTGTTCGAGGTGGTGTCCCGCTGTCCCAACCTGGAACACCTCAACCTGTCAGGTACACACAAACACAAACACAGAGACAGAGACATATGTAGAAAGACGACTCAGTGGGTACAAACTGATGGAAAACTCATTAGACAAGTATTTTAGATTAGATTAGATTAGTCTACATTAGGTTAGATTAGATTAGATTAGATTAGATTAGATTAGTCTACATTAGGTTGGATTCGATTCGATTAGTCTAGATTAGATTAGGTTAGATTAGATTAGTCTGCATTAGGTTAGATTAGATTAAATTAGTCTACATTAGGTTAGATTAGACTAGTCTACATTAGGTTAGATTATATTAGTCTACGTTAGATTAGATTAGATTAGTCTACATTAGGTTCGATTAGATTAGTCTACAATGGATTAGATTAGATTAAATTAGATTAGTCTACATTAGGTTAGATTAGATTAGTCTACATTAGGTTGGATTAGATTAGATTAGTCTAGATTAGATTAGGTTAGATTAGATTAGTCTGCATTAGGTTAGATTAGATTAGATTAGTCTACATTAGGTTAGATTAGACTAGTCTACATTAGGTTAGATTAGATTAAATTAGATTAGTCTACATTAGGTTAGATTAGATTAGTCTACATTAGGTTGGATTAGATTAGATTAGTCTAGATTAGATTAGTCTACATTAGGTTGGAATAGATTAGATTAGTCTAGATAAAATTAGATTAGATAAAATTAGATTAGTCTACAATAGATCATCTTCGATTATATTAGATTAGTCTACATTAGGTTGGATTAGATTAGATTTGTCTAGATTAGATTAGATTAGGCTACTTTAGGTTGGATTAGATTAGTCTAGATAAGATTAGATTCATCTAGATACAATTAGATTAGATTAGTCTGCATTAGGATGGAATAAATTAGATTAGTCTACATTAGATTATCTTCGATTAGATTAGATTAGACTTTTTTAAATTGACCGTTGAAATTCAATGGTCAAGGCAGCAACAGAATAAAGTGCAAGAAAAAAAAAGTCCATGCATAAAGATAGTGCGTGGGTTCTCTCCAGGTACTCCGGCTTCCTCCCACCATCCAAAGACATGCACTGATTGGTTAATTGGTTAATCTAAATTGCCCATAGGTGTGAATGTGAGAGTGACTGTCTCTATATGTCAGCCCTGCGATGAACTGGTGAAATGTCCAGGGCCCGTAAGTAGCTGGGACAGGCTCCAAGCGACCCCCGTGACCCTAGTGAGGATAAAGTGGGTTCAGAAAATGAATAAATTAATGAATGAATATAAAATGAAAATTAATAATAGTAAAAAAACTATACACAATATATACATATTTACAACAGAGAGGAAATTGCAAATGTACACAATATACAAATCAAAAAATGTTCAGTAATGTCTTTATAATATCTATAGAAAACCTGAGCAGTATTTGAGATAGAATGCACTACAATAGAATATTTTTGAATTTTTATGGTCCATATAATAATGGCTTATAACATGGAAATGGTTACAGATATCAGTATAGTTATTATTGAGCACTGATAGGAAGTCATATGGAGTTTCATTTGGGTCCATGACCTTTGACCTTGAGTGACCTTGAAAGGTCAAACTCAATGTCTACATTTCAACAATCCTCTCCAAAACTACTGGTCAGATACATTTCAAATTTTTTATGTATGCTTCGATTATTGGATTTTGTAAGTGCATGTAAATGCGTAAGATCTTTGAAGGGTCTCAAGGTCACAAATTTTTATCAATTTAATCAATCAATCAAATTTTATTTATATAGCGCCAAATCATAACAAAAGTTATCTCATGACACTTTACATATAGAGCTGGTCGAAACCAGACTCTAAAGCCGTTCTACATTTTTTCTTTTCCAAAACTACCAGTCCGATTCATTTCATATTTTTTATGCAGCTTCCTTGCAATAATGTCTACAAAGTTTGTTGAGTTTTGAGATATTTGGATTTTTTTATTTTTTTTTTAATTTTTGAAATATTACAAATTTGCCTTTACTTATAATGGTCCATGTTTTGATGCTTATAACATGTAAATTGTTACAGATATCAGTATAGTTACTACTGAGCACTGATAGGAAGAAAATAGAAAAATAGAAAAATGAGCAGTTTTCATAATTTATAGGTTATTATGTTAGTATTTTACTGGTCTGGCCATTTTTAGACTGAAATGACCTAAAATTATTTTAACATCCTTGATTGTTAATATCTTCAATGTCATTTTTGCATTTCACAAATTCATCCCAGGGGCCAGATTGAACCCTTTGGTGGGCCAGATTTGGTCCCCGGGCCACATGTTTGACACCTGTGATTTAGACCAACTTAATAAAATAACTTATTAACTGATTTAAATGTGTACATGTAACAAACTGAATTTTTTAAGCAGAAAAAGCTCTTGATTTTACGCTTAAATTACTAACCCCATGAATCATTTTTTAGAGCGTACTACTAAATTGATCTTCTGGTTGTGGGGCCACAGTCTGCCTGGGCTCACACGCCACATTTTATCCTTGTTACCTACTATAAAAAACCAGCAAATCCATCCCAGTCTTATAATAGTTACAGGTGGGCTCACTCAGTTTTATGCAGGAATGGCTGCTACCTTACGTCATGTGGATTTACCTTAAAATTCATCTCCTCATCCCTCTTCAGCCGTTTACACTAAAGCTGGTAAAATCATTAGGGGAGAGGGAGAAGCTCTGCCAACCTTTAGCTCCCATGTGGGAGAAGAAAGGCTTTCTTTAGCTGAAAGCAGAACTTACCTCAACATGAGTAAGAGGAGCGGTCTGCTGCTTTCATTAAGGAAGTGACACGAATAACATTGACTTGGACAGGACTGTGGTGGCAGAGCCATGTCTGCACCATTAGCAACAGGAAGTCAAGCCCTTTGTTGTAAAAATAGCCTTAAAACCTGTGGCTTTTATTTGAAAGGCTGAAAAATAATGAAATCAAGCTTATTTTCTTACTGGTAAGGACATCAGACTTTGATTTTGTTCCTGACATTTACCACATCATTGGTTTCCTTCATGTTGTTTGTACATTTTTCAAAGTTCAAGTTCTTCAGGCCTCATTAAAGCTGCACAAATTTTACTTTGGCGCCCTCAAGTGGTTCAATAATAATATAAAGCTGTGTCTGAGGAGCAAAACCTCCTATTTGAAATATGTAGTTTTTTGAGAAAATTTCAAATATATTGTAGTTTTCATTTCAGTTGTAACAAGTAATAAAGTTCAAAGACATTGTATTATTTATTGGGTTTTATTACCAAATAGCATTCTGCAAGAAAACATTTATTACATTTATTATTATTACATTTATTTACATTGATTTTTATTTTTTGTTTTCTCAACAAAGTGTATTTTCTAGATAGGAAGTTTTGTTTTTCATCCATCAAGATATGACAGTAATTTTAACCGAAAGTGAACTGTTGTGGTATAATGTGTGTATGATATGTATGATGCATGTATGTTTTTCATAATGCTGCAGCCTGTGAACACAGATTTAGAGAGGGATTCATGAATTTTGGTCCAAGTGATGATAGAATGCCGTTTCTGTCACAACAATGCAAGATTTTTAATGTTATCATAGTGGAAAATACAGCTAAAAATCATCTATCACAGTACATGTGATTTTATGTCACTATAACAATATACATCGCAACACAAATTGTCAAACTTTAATAAAAATAATAATAATACTGTACTTGACACATACAGTCCTGTTCAGATTTACCCTGTCTATGTTCACTGTTCACTATGGGATGTCATTTGCCAAACACTCGTTGCCCAACAGACAAAATTTCATTGTACTTGTACAATGACAATAAAAAGATTCTGATTCTGAAAAAAGGAAAAAAAAACAAACAAACATTGCAATAAATGTGTGATGTGAAGAAATGATGTACATTTTTCAATTGTTACATGATATATTGTACATTGTTGAGTTGCACAATCCTATAGTCGACTGATAGTATTAGTATGTTAATTAAAAAACAAATGTTCATTGTACTGAATAAAACAAAACAAAAAAATCAACAGACAAAAGAACATAAGAGAGAATTCCATTGGTTAACCCAAAAAGACCAGTGTCCAAAGTGACCAAAGTCAGTTCCCAAATAAAATTTCCTCTATATCTAATCTTTCTTAAGTGCTTTATCACCATTTATTTATAATATTAACCTCTGTATTTTGTATTTTATCAGTATAAATCAGGTGTTTTCCCATATATAATTCACTAAACATGTAGATGTTCATAAAAGCTTGGGCTGAAGTAGAGGGTTATTATGTCAGAAACAGTGAAAACTTAAGAAAAAGTGACTTTTTCTGTCAAATCTATCATTAACTGAACATAAGCCAAGCTTTTCTATCCACTATCATTTATCAAACTCCATGGGTTTTACTGGTGAATCAATATTGTAGGAGATGACGGTTTCCATGGTAACTACAGAGCCTCTGAACGTCCAAATGGGTCATATCTGATGACCATGAAAAGATGACAAATTGCATTTTACACGAATTATTTACATGTATTGATAGGATTAGTTCAGGGGTTCCCAAAGTGGAGTATGCATACCCCCAGGGGTATTTGGAAGAAGCCCAGGGGGTACCTGACATTTTTTGGGAAAAATACATTTAGTAATCAATCAATCAATCAATCACATTTTATTTATATAGCATCAAATCATAACAAAAGTTATCTCATGACGCTTTACATATCGAGTTGGTCGAAACCAAACTCTGTCTGGTTCAGTAAGTCATCATGTAAATAATGAGAAATAATGTTGAAATATAAAAACACAATAAATACATTCAAATGATAGTTTTATTCTCAATAATCCTGTTTAAGCTTTGGTAACATTTTAAGAGCATTTCTATTTTATATCATTCAAAATGAGTTTATTTGAATAGATAAGTAATTATATTTTGTTGATGAAAGGTTCAGTTATTAATAAATGACCAATTTATTTATTTTTATTATCAATGAAAGAGGGCATTTTTCAGGTTATACTCTGCACAAAAAATTTACTTTAAAAAATGTGTTATTTTTAAAATATATTACAGTTAAATATATGTTGTTTGTTTACAAAGTTTTGAAAATAAAAACTGATACCTTTGGCACAGGAACAAATTTTGCCTATTTTTTTTTTTTTTTTCAATCAAAAATGCTGAAGTGAGAGTTGTGGGTACTTGGCTAAAAAAGTCTATTGCAGGGGGTACTCCACTGTAAAAAATCTGAGAACGACTGAATTAGTGGATCAACAGGTATTAAACAGTTTATATTCGTAGATGGTTTAAGTTGATGATGGATGTTTGGGTCTTTATGGGTTCAATAACTCCGTCTGTTGTGTGTTGTCCCCTCAGGGTGCTCCAAGGTCACATGTATCAGCCTTACCCAGGAGGCCTCGCTCCAGTTATCCCCTCTGCACGGTCAGCAGATTTCCATTCACTACCTGGACATGACCGACTGCTTTTCCCTTGAGGACGAGGGTTTGCGAACTATAGCGTCCCACTGCCCCCGTCTGACCCACCTGTACCTGCGCCGCTGCCCCAGACTGACCGACGAGGCCTTGCGCCACCTGTCTCTCCACTGCCCCTCCATACGAGAGCTCAGCCTCAGCGACTGCCGCCTGGTGGGGGACTTCGGCCTCCGTGAAGTGGCTCGTCTGGAGGGGTGCCTTCGCTACCTGAGCGTGGCCCACTGCACCCGCATCACAGACGTGGGCGTACGCTACGTGGCCCGCTACTGCCCGAGGCTGCGTTATCTGAACGCTAGGGGTTGCGAAGGGCTGACAGACCACGGCTTGGGCCACTTGGCCAGGAGCTGCTCTAAACTCAAGTCCCTGGACGTGGGGAAGTGTCCACTGGTGTCGGACAGTGGGCTGGAGCAGCTGGCCATGTACTGCCAAGGCCTGAGGCGGGTCAGTCTCAGGGCCTGCGAGAGCGTGACGGGCAGAGGACTCAAAGCGCTGGCGGCCAACTGCTGCGAGCTGCAGCTGCTCAACGTCCAGGACTGCGAGGTGTCGCCGGAGGCACTGCGGTTCGTCAGACGCCACTGCCGCCGCTGCGTTATTGAGCACACAAACCCTGCTTTCTACTGAGAGCGCAGGGCTTCTAGGACTGGACCTCTGACAAGTGGATGTTCTAATTGTTGTGCCGAATTCTACTCCCTACCAAAAACTGCTCCCCCTTCCTAAGTCAGCCACGAAGAGGACAATGTGCACCACATTCACCCCGTCACAACTTTTTCTCCTTTCTAACTGTAGGCTTTGAAATTAATTGTGAATTATTCAACCTCTTAACATATAGGTGTCAAACATGTGGCCCGGGGGCCAAATCTAGCCCGCCAAAGGGTCCAGTCCAGCCCTTTGGATGAATTTGTGAAATGCAAAAATTACACTAAGATATGAACAATCCTTTTAGTTCAAGTTCCACATACAGATCAATTCAGTCTGCAGTGGGTCAGACCAGTAAAATACTATCATGATAACATATAAATAATGACAACTCCAAAGTTTTCCCTTTGTAAATGTAAATATTTTCATGTATTTACACCAGTGGTTCTCAGTCTTTTTCTGTCGGGGCCCCCCTTTGGAGCATGAAAAATCTCCAAGCCCCCCTCAACCCCAACAACATTGTACCTGTGGTCCAATTATTACTTTATTGAAAGAAACATCAATATCATAAGAATACTTTTTGCTTTTCCTTGAATAATTTGTTGTGCAAATTAAAAATAGTGTAGATTTTTGACTGAATAATACAAATGAACTCAACAAGACTGCTCCCTGAGACATTATTTTTCAAAATAAAAATAGGAAATGTGTAATTATCTTACAACTATGACAATAAGGTACTTTTTTTTTAGAACAACAAACACATTTTGGTAACAAAGATGAACATTTTAACAATATCAGAGACTGCAATGAGCCCGTTTACGTTGCACATCTGAGAACATCAAAGTACAAATTGTACAAACTGTGCAAAAACAGAAACACTGCACATTTTTCTTTTCCAGTCCAATCCTTGTCCACTCTCCAAACCTAAACTCTTTGTCTAGTCTAGTGACAGATCACCATGGCAGTAGATTTGTTTGTTGTACGTCCCTAAAATGAGTCCAGGGTGCTCCAACGCTAAAACATTAGTTCCACCTGCTACATGTTCTAACCTGAAGAAAAAATAAACACCTAGGAATGCTCCCATGCCCCCCCTGGCAAGACTTTGCGCCCCCCCGGGGTGGCCCACCCCACTTTTTGAGAAACACTGATTTACACTAAAAAAAAGTATAATTTCGCAGAAAATGTGAATAACCTGAACAAATATGAACAACCTGAAATGTCTTAAGAGAAGTAAGTACAATTTTAACAATATTCAGTCTGTTATTAAATGTTTTGTGTGTTTGTAGATCCACCATGATCTGTAAGTTATAATGTACATGTGTAAATGATAAACTGAGGCGGAATATTGTTAAAATTACACTTATTTTTTCAGTTTGTTCACGTTATTCACATCTTTTGAAAGAATAGTTTGTAGATGTAAACCTTTTCATAATGTAAATTTACTTTTTTGGCTCTAAAACATAGAGGAAACTTTGGAGTTGACATTGTTATTATTTTTTTTTTTTTTGTCAGTATTTGTCTCTGTATTTGTTCTTCGATCACCATTTAGTATTAACTTCGTATCTGTTTACCTGTTTGATGTATGATTGTCCCTTGGTTGTTTATTGTAAAGCGTCTTTGAGTACTTAGAAAAGCGCTATATAAAACCGATGTATTATTATTATTATTATTATTATTATTATTATTATTATTATTATTATTATTATTATTATTATTATTATATTATTTTGTTGTTATTTTACTGGTTCGGTCCATTTCAGATCAAATTTAGCTGAATGTGGCCCCTGAACTAAAATGAGTTTGACACCCCTGTCTTAACATCATCGTAGTTGTTTAGCAATTCAGTAATTAATAATATTGTAAGATATTGCAGTTATGTTTTTTATCTGTTTAATATTAAAGAATGTACAAACTGTAAGGCAGGGGTGTCAAACTCATTTTAGTTCAGGGGCCACATTTACCCCAATAAGATCTCAAGTGGGCCGGACCAGTAAAATAACAACAGTGACAAAAGTAAAATTAAATGATGCCAATGTTTACATCTTTAAAGTTTCCTTAAAAATCTGAATAACGTGGGCAACTTGAAGTGTCTTAAGAAAAACAGGTGCAGTTTTAACAATATTCTGCCTCAGTTTATCCTTTACACATGTGCATTACAACTTACTTTACAATTATAAAAACACAAAATATTTACTAACAGGCAGAATATTGGTAAAATTGCACTTACTTCTCTTAAGACATTTCAGATTGTTCATATTTATTCAGGTTATTCACATTTTTTGAAAAAGGAATGTTTGTCGATGTAAACATTTTCATGTAATTTTCCTTTGTTTACGCTTAAACAACAAGAAAATTTGTCATTATTTATAGGTTACCACCATAGTATTTTACTAGATTAACCCACTTGAGATTATATTTGTCTGTATGTGGCTCTTGAATTGAAATAATTTTGACACCGTTGATTGTTAATATCTTCAGTCTAATTTTTGCATTACACGAATTCATCCCATGGGCCAGATCTGACCCTTTGGCGGGCTGGATTTGGCCCCTTGGCCGCATGTTTGACACCTGTGCTGTAAGGTATATAAAACCTTTTCAAGTTAAATCTTAGATCCACAACACACAAAATATGTAACGATAAAAACAGATACTGCCGAAAACTACGTCACCTGCGGCTAGGGATGCAGTTTTCGTCAGGGAGCAGAATTCAGCACCAGATACTGCTGAAAACTGCCTCCCCCATCAGAATAAGACTGCAAAACCAAAGGAATGAAATGACTTTATCAACTCATATTTGGAGTTATTCTGGTGTGACAGGGTGAATTTGGTGCACTTTGTCCTCTTCATGGCTGACTTAGGAAGAGGGAGCTGTTTTCGGTAGCTGCTGTGCGATTAGGGGTGTGTATCGGCAAGAATCTCACGATACGATACAAATCACAATACTTGGATTGCGATATGATATATCGTGATATATCATGATACTGTTAGAAAGGCAATTTTTTGTTTGTATCTTTTTTTTTTAAATGATTATTTCCTTGAAGAATTGAATTACACCAGAAATCTGCACAAATACTAAACACATTTTTATTTAATCACAACAGGATCTAATGCTATATCACAAAATGTTCCGGTGTTAAAACTTAAATTATGTTTTACAGACATTACAGTTTAAGATCCTGCTCAAATGTTCATATTCTATAGTTCAAAACTAACATCACAACATTATTTTTGTATAATCCCAACCAAAGAACTAGCATTGTTTAATAAAAGAGTGTTAAATAATAATAAATAAAATAGAAACAAAAAAGAAAAACAAAAATGAACCTCCACCATATCTGCATTTGAATAAATATCTAAAAATATCGATACAGTACTTTTTAATATCGATACAGTATCATGAAATGAAATATCGAGATATATTACAGAACCGATATTTTCTTACACCCCTATGTGCGATGCAGTTTTGGGCAGGGAGTAGATTTCGGCACAACACTAATATTCCTGCTATGGTGTTGGCAGAGTTCAGTAGCTGATGTGTCAGAACTGGTGTGCAATACTGACCAGAATTTTAAATCCGCTCGGTGGTTGTTAATACTGTCCTTTGGAAATACTTACATAGAATGTATTTAACATATTTATCTGTAAAAAGGCAGAAAAAAGTTCAGTATTTCAGTATATTACATTTGTCAACATCACGATTAGCAATTTAACAACATGCTACAACACTGAGCACTGGGTACAGCTGTGTTAGCATTTAAAAGTATTGTAATATATTTTATTTTAACGGTCATCATCTGCCTTAAGCCCATCAAACATAATAATTATCATACATTATACAGTTATTTATAAACAGGTATCTTCAGACTAAACCACTAAGAATGTAGCCACAAAGCAGCAACAACGCAGA
The DNA here is from genome assembly GCF_902148855.1 of Sphaeramia orbicularis. Taxonomy (NCBI): domain Eukaryota; kingdom Metazoa; phylum Chordata; class Actinopteri; order Kurtiformes; family Apogonidae; genus Sphaeramia; species Sphaeramia orbicularis. The sequence continues at coordinate 16,577,841 of NC_043976.1, read as the reverse complement.
CATGCTGATCCACATTATAGTCCGGTTCACTTCCTTTTGTCTTGTGTGCAGATGCACTTTATGCTATTGTACTGACAATCACTTCAACTGAGCTCTAATGTCATCGTTTAACCCTTTCATGCATACTGGTCACGACAGTGGGCAGCTATTCAAAGCTGTTCAATCAATCAATCAGTCAGTCTTTATTCATATAGCACTTTTCATACATTAAGGATGTAGCACAAAGTGTTTTACATATAAGTTTAAAAATCAGTACCACCCTGGTTGCCCTGGTTGAGCTGTAAGAAGTTTTCTGCCAGGTTTTAATCGCTAAAATACAGTTAAAAAGGGCATCAATTGGCCAAGTGTCTTCAGGAGACATGCCAACGTACAGCTCTGTGTCATCAGCATAACTGTGAAAGTTGATGTCATGTTTCCTGATGATATCCCCAAGTGGAAGCATATATACAGGGGTTGGACAAAATAATGGAAACACCTTCACCTCAAGATGATGATGCCCCAATCCATACAGCTAGAATTGTTAAAGAATGGCATGAGGAACATTCTAATGAAGTTGAGCATCTCGTATGGCCGGCACAGTCCCCAGACCTCAACATTATTGAGCATTTATGGTCAGTTTTAGAGATTCAAGTAAGACGTCGATTTCCACCGCCATCGTCTCTAAAAGAGTTGGAGGGTATTCTAACTGAAGAATGGCTTAAAATTCCTTTGGAAACAATTCACAAGTTGTATGAATCAATACCTTGGAGAATTGAGGCTGTAATTGCCGCAAAAGGCGGACCTACACCATATTAAATTATATTTTGTTGATTTTTTAAGGTGTTTCCATTATTTTGTCCAACCCCTGTAGGTTAAAAAGTATGGGGCCTAAGATTGATCCTTGGGGCACACCACATCTAATTTCATGGATTGCTGAAGAGCATGTATCCATACTTACCAAAAACTTCCTATCTGTGAGATAGGATTGAAACCAGTTAAAAACAGTACCAGAGAGGCCCACCAGGTGTCTCAGTCTATTTAAAAGAATTGGGTGATCTACTGTGTCAAAAGCAGCGCTCAGATCCAGTAGCACCAAGACTGAGATCTTATGTGAGTCCAAGTTGCACCTGAGCTCACTGACGATCTTTAAGAGAGCTGCCTCTGTACTGTGATTAACCCTAAAACCAGATTGATATTTCTCTAAAATGGTATTTTTATTTAAAAAGTCGTTCAATCGATTAAAAACAACTTTCCCTAAAATTTTGCTTAAAAAAGGTAAGTTGGATATGGGTCTGTAGCTATTAAAATTGTCAGGGTCCAAATTGCTCTTCTTCAGAAGGGGCCTCACCACTGCCACCACTGTTCTCTTGTATATTCATGGGTTTTGTTGTTTTAGTTCCATATCAGCCAACACAGTGGGCGCCCATGCATCATCCTATACACTGCAGTTGATACCATTACTGTAACTTTGCTATTCTTGATAAAATGAATCTGCAGGAACATGCATGAGTATAAAGTAATTGCTTATTATTTTTGTTAGACTGTAATTAACACCAAAAAGTTGTTTTTTTCCATATTATCTCCATGAAGTGAGTAATGACTAGTATTGTATAGTATGTTAAAATGTGACAAAACATCAGATTAGCAGCATGGAAAATGTTTTTATTTCATAGTTTTCAGCACATTAGTAAATACATGTTTCTTTGCTTCAAAAATTAAATGCATGGTGTCCAGCTGAGAGGACATTTTTGCAACTCCACGAAAAATAGATTCATAAAAAAAAAAATCAAACACATTTCTTTTTTTTTAAATCCAATCCAACTTTATTTGTAAAGTATAGTGAATGAACCCTCTGGTATCCGGGTGCACCTTTTAGGCACACTTTGCACTTTGTTTTAAAAAACTTCATATTATTTTTCACAATTTAAATAAGATTAGAATTCAAAAGTTGTTCATTTTTGCATGATCTTTAAAATTCTGGCCACCAACTAAAATTTACACATTGTAAACAAAAGAAAATTACAAGACTAGCATCTGTCTCCCAAGTGTGCCTAAAATGCACTATTTCTTCCATTTGATATGTATGATTAGGGCTGACCTTGATTTACAAAAATAAAATCAAATTAGAGCAGAAAAATAAATCAATATATTATATTTAATAGTTTGATTTATAGGTGTGCATTTTACGCACACTTGGTGACAGATGCTAGTATTTTTGAACATTTGATCTAGCGCCAAAAATAATAATTCAAATTAACCAATGTTGGAGTTAATCATTGACATATGCCAGGATGAAAAAATCAAATAATATGTGATCCACTTTTTATGTAGTATATTGAAAAAAATATTTTTGTTTTTTGGATCCAAAAAAATGGTTTGTTTACATTACAAACATGACATTTAAAGGGTTAAAAAATGTGACAATTATTGAGTATTTGTTATTTTTATTTACAGCTCAAGTTGATGAAATAGAAAAAAAGTGTAAAAGAATTAAAAACAAACTGTATGAAAATTTTTTTGACATTATTCCACAAGTGTGCCAAAAAAGCACACTTGGTGCTTAGTAAGGGCCTTGGTGTATGGGATACCAGAGGGTTAAAGTACTGTACAGAAATAAATAAATAAATAACAGAGTAAAATACAAGAATAGATTAAAATACATAGAACAACTGTAAAATAAATAAATAAAAATAAAAAAGACAGATAAAAATACAGAAGACTAGATAAAACCTAAATAAAAATAATAAAACACAATAGATTAAAAACATAAAAAAAAAGCTGTACAATTCATGCCAAATTTAAGAGGAATAAAAACACTCAGTAAAAAAAAAAAATCTTGATTAAGGTTCTCATAATTCATGCATGAAAGGGTTAAAGTTTTGTTAAAGAAAGATGAGAAGTATTCAGTGGATTTGTGCTGCCAAACAGAACACAACAGGTATGGGATCAGTGCTGAAAATAAACAAGAACACATTGCTGCTATAACTGTGCCAATAAATTTCTTCAAAGTCTCCACAACTGTGAGCGTTTTACTCAAACCTTCATGACATTCAGTCTGCACATGTTTCTGGGTAATTAAGGTAACGGAGACGACAAACACACCGTATATGGATTTGGAAAATGGTGAGTTTCTCTCAAAGTTCCAAACCTTCGCGGCTTGTCCTAAAATAACCTCACATGTGAACTGATACGCTGCGTTCAGGTTCCCCTTTGCTTTTGGAGGTGGAACGTTGCTGTACTGTTCTGTTTCCTGTTTCTGTGTGGAAACGCCACTACAGGTGAGAGTCAGCGGACTGTTTGTGGCCACAGGTGAATTTTTCCAGTCCTTTTACTACAGATTGGCTTTTGTCCAGTCTTCTCCATTTGGTTTTAGCTCATGTCATCTTCTTCTTTGGCAATTTCTCCAAACGTCTTCTCTGAGGAAACTACTGGTCGGATTCTTTTCAAATATTATATGTATCTTCCTTGGGGAAATGTCTACAAAGTTTGTTCACAGGTTTGAGATACGCTGATTTTTAGTTTATTTTATTTTTTACAAATTTGAAATATTAAACATTTTCCTTTACTTATAAGGGTCCATATGGTAATGGTTTATAACATGGAAATGGTTCGATTCGATTAGATTAGATTAGATTAGATTATACTAGATTACATTAGATTAGATTAGACTACATTAGATTAGATTAGACTACATTAGATTAGACTATATTATACTAGATTAGATTAGATTAGACTAGATAAAATTAGACTAGATTATATTAGATTAGATTAGACTAGATTAGATTAGAATAGACTCGATTAGATTAGATTAGACTAGATTAGATTAGATTAGACTACATTAGATTAGACTAGATTATACTAGATTAGATTAGACTAGATAAAATTAGACTAGATTATATTAGATTAGATTAGACTAGATTAGATTAGAATAGACTCGATTAGATTAGACTAGATTAGATTAGATTAGACTACATTAGATTAGACTAGATTAGATTAGACTAGATAAAATTAGACTAGATTATATTAGATTAGATTAGATTAGAATAGACTCGATTAGATTAGACTAGATTAGATTAGACTACATTAGATTAGACTAGATTATATTAGATTAGATAAAATTAGACTAGATTATATTAGATTAGACTAGATTAGAATAGACTCGATTAGATTAGACTAGATTAGATTAGACTACATTAGATTAGACTAGATTATACTAGATTAGATTAGACTAGATAAAATTAGACTAGATTATATTAGATTAGATTAGACTACATTAGATTAGAATAGACTCGATTAGATTAGACTAGATTAGATTAGACTACATTAGATTAGACTAGATTATACTAGATTAGATTAGACTAGATAAAATTAGACTAGATTATATTAGATTAGATTAGACTAGATAAAATTAGACTAGATTAGATTAGAATAGACTCGATTAGATTAGACTAGATTAGATTAGACTACATTAGATTAGACTAGATTATACTAGATTAGATTAGACTAGATAAAATTAGACTAGATTATATTAGATTAGATTAGACTAGATTAGATTAGAATAGACTCGATTAGATTAGACTAGATTAGATTAGATTAGACTACATTAGATTAGACTAGATTATACTAGATTAGATTAGACTAGATAAAATTAGACTAGATTATATTAGATTAGATTAGACTAGATAAAATTAGACTAGATTAGATTAGACTAGATTAGATTAGAATAGACTCGATTAGATTAGACTAGATTAGATTAGACTACATTAGATTAGACTAGATTATACTAGATTAGATTAGACTAGATAAAATTAGACTAGATTATATTATATTAGACTAGATTAGATTAGAATAGACTCGATTAGATTAGATTAGACTAGATTAGATTAGATTAGACTACATTAGATTAGACTAGATTATACTAGATTAGATTAGACTAGATAAAATTAGACTAGATTATATTAGATTAGATTAGACTACATTAGATTAGAATAGACTCGATTAGATTAGACTAGATTAGATTAGGATAGATTAGATTAGATTAGATTAGATTAGATTTCTTTTAAGGTCGTTGCAAATAAATACAACAAAATTTTAAAGCACAAGGTAAAAACAGGACCCATAAAAATATAATCAATCAGTCAACTATCAATCAGCTACAATCAAAATAGTTTCTATTGAGCACTGATAGGAAATCATATATGGACTTTCATTTGGGTCCATGACCTTTGACCTTGAGTGACCTTGAAGGGTCAGACTCAAGGTCACCAATGTCTATATTTCAACATTCTTCTTCTCCAAAACTACTGGTCAGATTCATTTCAAGTTTTATAAGTAGGTTCCTTGGGACAATGTCTACACATAATGTTCACGGTTTTGAGATTTTTAGATTTTTGACAAGTTTTTGAAGAATTAACAATTCAGTTCAGTTACTATTGAGTACTGATAGGAAGTCATATATGAAGTTTTGTTTGGGTCCATGACCTTTGACCTTGAATAACGTTAAAAGGTCAAACTCAATGTCTACATTTCAATAATCTTCTCAAAAACTACTGGTCAGATACATTTCAGATTTTTTTATGTATGCTTCGATTATTGCATGTAGTGCAAGTGCATGTAAATGCATTAGATCGGATAATTACAATTATCTGATTACTCCCAGTATTGGATTTTTAGGGTCATGTAAACAGGCTCACGATTCATCTATAAAACCCATGGAGTTCAACATATCCTCCTGAGACCCAGTAATGTGTTGTTGTCTTCTGTAGCAGACAAAAACTGCAAAGGACATTCCATTAAGAAATGAAAAGTGTATCTGCAAAAACTGTTGTGTCACGTTGTTTTGCTCGTCCAAAAACAAAAAAAAAAAATTACTTACTGGGTCTCAGGAGGATATGTTAATGGTTGTGGATGCTTGTTTTATAAACAATTAATGATATATTTGGCTTCTCTGATGTGAAATCTGAGATTTCATGAACATCTACATGATCAGTGAATTAAATATAGGGAAGTGCCTGATTTTCACAGATAAATGCAAAATACAGAGAATAATTTTGTAATAAATGATGACAAATCACATAGGAAAGGTTAAAAGTACAGGAAAATATCCATGTTTTCAAGGGTTAAACAAATGTTGTGTATGAGCCACATGTTAAACACAACCAGGTGATGTTCCCTTATGTGTGAGTTCTAATACATGCAGTGTCGTCTGTAGAAGAATATCCCAGGTCAGTGGATCGAAGGCTGCCTGTGTAGCCCCCCTGCTGAACCCCAGTCTGAGGACCCCTGGGAATGGGTAAGGGATGGCACCAAAGTACCTGACATGTGAGGAAGTTCAGTGTAAATCTGCTGCAACATCAAGACTACACTTGAGAAAATGGACTGATCCTGTTCCAGACAATAGGTGATTGGATTTGTCTTTGGCAGCAGATGAATAGTTAAATCGGCTAAAATTTACTTAGGGGGTCAAATGAGTGGCCACTTTTGTCAAAAAAAAAAAAAAAAGTTGTAAGAAATGCATAGAACTGTGTTGAAATAATGCTAATGCATTTGTGCACAGACTACTGATATTATTTGACAGTAGAAGCTCTATTTTCAGAAATATTGGATTTTGAATAGCACGTGTATGTGAAAACTTTTGCTGGTGGACGGACGTGACATTACCCATGATGCTCTGGTCAGTACCAGTACTTTATTAGTAATAAACTTATATACTTACTATTGTTAATTCTCCTCTTATTCATAAATGTTAGTATTGTGGATCTAAAACAATAACAGCTGACACAAAAACACAAAATGTGACAGTGGACGGATGTGACATGGTTGTTACAGATCCCATCATACTGATGCTCGGCAGCCATGTCACCGTTTCCACTAATGATCCCTGTGCAAAAACTAGGATCAGAATTATTAGTTGTATAGTTTATCATCATACTAAAGAGTAAATAACAATATAGAATTGTTATTTCTTTATAAAAATGCTTATTATTAGAAAACTGTTGATTTAAAAAGTGTCATGTGACATTCTTAATGTATGTATTGGCGTAACATAAGCAGGATGGATCGGCACCATACTCCATATTGAACCTGTAAAAATAAAACATGTGATAGGTAGGATAGAATCTGGTAAGAAAAATTGGGGAATGTAAAAGAACAGAATATTTGTTTTTCAGGTAAATTCAGTTAAATCATAACTTGGCCATTTGTGACATGAAAATATAGCATTAATTGTGATGAAATTGGACATTTTTGAGCTGAAAACATAGTTCATATGATCATAAACATGTTGGAACAGAACTGAAATCCTGTAAATTTGCATAACTTGCATTTACCAACACAAAGTTCCTTTGGGAATTCACTGCTATTGATTTCTGATGCACAAAGACATAAATAAGACCTCTAAGCAAATTTTAGCTGATATGACATTTTATAGTCCAACTCTGTTAGCAGTGAAACACCTGAATTTAATGTCTCGACAGTTTTGGTCATATAGAGTAATTCACAGTACACTGAACTGTAATGTACATGAAACTAACATATGACACATGTTTTAAGACTTTTAAGCTCTTTTATAAAGCAGGCATAGTTCAGAATTGTGTATTAAATATATTGGTTGAATATTAGACAATATAGAGCACTTATTAATACACATATGAACAGTTTTCCTTCATTAACCTCCTGATACATGTGTTATTATTTGAATATGCTTCGCTAAATATGGTTCTTATAAAGTAGTACTACTACACTAATGTAATTCTCCCTTAATAGCACACAACAAAATTCAGTGTGTAAGATTCGTGTGTGCTTTTGTTAGTTTGTGCCAGGGGCTGGTTGTTTGTTAACACTGGCTATCTCCATCTGTAAGCTAATGACTGTCTACGTCCTTAAAAGGTCATGGTTCAGTGGAGGAACATTATTATTTTTAGTGTTAACATCATTTTTAAAAATCTCAATCCTTACGTTATAAGTAAATGTGAGACAAAAAAAAAAGATTTTTAAAAATTCATTAAAAAAATTTAACTTTGATCTGCTTTTCCTAAAATGTAATCACATCTATTCTGGTTCACTGGCAATCTATAAACCAAATTTGGTATGAATTCAAGCAATAGTTTTGCTGCTACAGGCCTGTGAAATTTCACCCATTAGAAGTAAATTGGAGAAAATAAATAAATAAATAAATAAAAAATTCATATAAAATTGAAACTTTGACCTATTTTTCCCAAAATGTAATTACATCTATTCTGGATCACTGACAATCTATAAACCAAATTTGGTATGAATTCAAGTAAGAGTTTTGTTGCTACAGATATTTGAAATCTGGCCATTATAAATTAAGGAAAAAAAAAGATTTTACAAATTCATAAAAAAAAATTGAAGCTTTGACCCAGTTTTGCCAAAATATACTTGGGCACAAAATATGAGGAGTGTGATTGGATGGTGGTGGTGGTGGGGGGGTCTAATAAAAATATCCAGGAAACATGATTGTAAAAACATGTAATACAAGTAAATTCCAAGAATATTATATATGTTACTAAAGAAAATGGATTTACTTGGAAGTGGGACTGAAAAAGTGGTGAAGTATCCATGAAGAGAGGGGTCAGAGGTCAACAAATACAGATTTATCTGTGAGAATAAATAGTACTAAGAATTGAAGAAATCTTTTGAATGTGAGATGAAATTTTTTCAAAAGAGCAAAATTAGTCCAGTTGAACCTAGAAAAACTACCAAGAAAAAATGCCAGATTTTCATCATATAAGAAAGACTAAAACCTGTAGGGCTGAAAGAGGAAAAGTCAAGTTGTTGCAGTTGCTGCTGATCTCCACTAGAGGGTACTAGAGGCAAATCATTCTACTGCTTATGGCATCAGGGGGTGGGTTTTAGTGCTGGGTAAGCATCCACTCATATAACGCACATGTGTAAATAATAAGTGAAGCATAAGATTGTTCTGATTTTTGTAATGAATTCCAGTTTGTTCATGGAAGTTCAGGTTAGTCCCATTTTTTATTTAACCCTTGAAGACCCAGTGCTACTTTTGTGGCAGCTCCCATATTACTGTTCTCTGAATTTGAGATTTTTCGGTGTATTTTTCTATATTTAACCCATAAAGACCCAAACATCCACCGCTGACCTAAACCATCTACTGATCTAAACTGTTTAATACCTGTTGATCCACTAATCCTATCAAATCATGTAAATAATTGGTGTAAAATACAGTTTGTCATCTTTTTATGGTCATCAGATATGACCCATTTGGAAGTTAGTTACCATGGAAACACTGTTATCTTCTACAACACTGATTCACCAGTAAAACCCATGGAGCTGGATCAATGACAGTGGGTTTATGTTCATATAATGTGTATATTTTACTGAAAGTCACCTTTTTTTCCACAGTTTTTCAGTTTTGATATAAAAACCTTTGACTTTACTCTGAGCTTTTATGAACATCTACATGATTTGTTAATTACACATAGGAAAATTGATGATTTTCAGTGGAAAAAATGCAAAATTCACAGGATAATGTTATAATAAATGGTGATAAATGAGTTAAGAAAGGTTAAAAACAGAGAAAAAAATTATTGGGGAACTGACACAAAAGTCACACTGGGTCCTTAGGTGTTAATTCACTGATTATGTAGACCAGGGCTGTCAAACTCATTTTAGTTCAGGGGCCACGTTCAGCCGGCCAGACCACTAAATAATATAAATAATAGGATAAGAACTTTTGAGTAAAAAAAGGAAATTCCGTAATGAAAATGTTTACATCTACGAACTGTACTTGAACATAACATGAACAAATATGAACAATATGAAAATTCGTTAGTAAAATAAGTGCAATGTTAACAGTATTAGGCCTCAGTTTATCATTTATACATGTGAATCACAACTTAGAGATCACAGTGGGTCTACAAATACATAAAATATTAAATAACAAGTAGACTATTATTAAAATTCCACATACTTCTCTAAAGACGTTTCAGATATTCACATTTTTTGTAAAAGGCTAGTCTGTAAATGTCAACATTTTTGTGTAATTTTACAGTTTTTTATACTAAAACAAAGAGACAAATTTACAGTTTTTATTATTTAGAGGTTATTATGATAGTCTTTTACTGATTTGATCCACTTTAGACTGAAATGACCTAAAGTGATTTAACATCCTTGACTGTTAATATCCTCTGTAATTTTTGCATTTCACAAATTCATCCCAGGGGCCGGATTGAACCCTTTGGCGGGCCAGATTTGGCCCCCGGGCCGCATGTTTGGCACCTGTGATGTAGATGTTCATAAAAGCTCAGACTGAATTTAAAGGTTACACTGGTCTACAATTTTTTAGAAATAATTTGCTTTAGACATTAAATGTGCTAAATGTTACGTATTTTAATAAGATTAATTGGAAAATAAATGACAAAAGTGCCGGTTTGCTGATGTTTTCAAGGTATATGATTAAGTGTTATTACACATATATATTGGTGAATCAATGTTGTAGAAGATGACAGTGTTTCCATGGTAACTATGAAGCCTCTGAACGTCTAAATGGGTCATATCTGATGACCATGAAAAGTTGACAAACTGTATTTTACACCAATTATTTACATGTTTTGATAAGATTAATGGATAACAAGTATTAAACAGTTTAGATCAGTAGATGGTTTTGGTCTGCAGTGGCTGTTTTTTTTTGTCTTTATTGGTTAAATAAGTTTGAGGCCCCTGGTTTAGAATGTGATACCAGTGATGGAGTTGCTCTGCACTTTCATGTAATGCTTGCCTTCCATGTCAGGAGTCTTCATATGACGTTCAGTGGATTATTTCGATAATAAATGACCAAGTAAAAGGAGAATGTGTCTGGAAAATCTCATTTAAAAACATGCTGTGAGTGTATTTATGCACTCCATAGAACATTTTTTCATTTAAATATTAATTATTTTCGTTTAATTTGATCAAGATCTCCTTCACAACAGAAGACACAACATAAAGCAGGGCTGTCAAACTCATTTAGTTCAGGGGCCGCATTCAGCCTAATATGATCTAAAGTGGGCCGGACCAGTAAAATAATATAAATAATAGGATAAGAACTTTTGAGTAAAAAAAGGAAATTCCGTAATGAAAATGTTTACATCTACGAATTGTACTTGAACATAACATGAACAAATATGAACAATATGAAAATTTGTTAGTAAAATAAGTGCAATGTTAACAGTATTACTCCTCAGTTTATCATTTATGCATGTGAATCACAACTTAGAGATCACAGTGGATCTACAAATACACAAAACATTAAATAACAAGTAGAATATTATTAAAATTCCACATACTTCTCTAAAGACATTTCAGATATTCACATTTTTTGTAAAAGGCTAGTCTGTAAATGTCAACATTTTTGTGTAATTTTACAGTTTTTTATACTAAAACAAAGAGACAAATTTACAGTTTTCATTAATTATAGGTTATTCTGATCGTCTTTTACTGATTTGACCCACTTTAGACTGAAATGACCTAAAGTGATTTTAACATCCTTGACTGTTAATATCTTCAGTGTAATTTTTGCAATTCACAAAGTCATCCCAGGGGCCGGATTGAACCCTTTGGCGGGCCAGATTTGCATGTTTGACACCTGTGACATAAAGCATTTACTTTATAATATAACAAAACAGTTCATTCACTCTGGACATCGATCACACACATAAATAACTAGTATTAACAGTTGTAATAAGTATTAGTGACAGAGCCTATAGAGGTTTACAGTCTCCTGGTTCAATGAGTGTCTTGTCTTTGTTTGGTCCTACTTCATTTTTACTGGATTTGTTGTTGGTTCCACCTTCATTCTGCACCTTAGATCAGGGGTGTCAAACTCCTTTTCTTCCACATTCAGCCCAATTTAACCTGAAGTGGGCCGGACCAGTAAAATAATAGCATGATAACCAATAAATAATGGCAACTCCAAATTGTTTTAGTGCAAAAAATGACATTCAGTTGTGCCAATTTTTACATTTACAAACTATCCAAACAAAAAGAATGTGAATAACCTGAAAAAAATTAAATTTGTCAAGAAATATAAGCACAATTTTATCAATATTATGCCTCAACTTATTTATACATGTGCATTACAGATCAGATCTACAAAGGCACAAAACATTTAATAACAGGCAGAATATTGTTAAAATTGTACTTAATTTACTTTAGACATCTCAGGTTGTTCATATTTGTTCAGGTTATTCACATTTTATTATTAAAGGATAGTTTGTTAATGTAAACATTTTCATAATTTAATGTTTTTCGCCCTAAATCAAAGAGAAAAAAATGGTGTTGTCATTATTTATAGGTTATTATGATATTATTTTTGAGTTTGATGCCCTGACTTGCACTTAGCAAATTCATCCCGCGGGCCGGATTGGAACTTTTGGTGGGCCGGTTTTGGCCCCCAGGCCGCATGTTTGACACCTGTGCCTTAGATAAACATTACCCATGAGTCATAGTGTTTAGACTGTACAACAATTGATAAGTCCCAAACTTGGCTGCTTTTCTCCTTCCTGCTGTACATGAGCTTCACATGCAGTTTGACCACAGAATGGACCGGGGGTCTACTCTAAGACCACCCCCACCGCCTGAGGTCAAACCTGCGGCCGACTGGAACAGAACACTGAACTTTCCCGGAGGTAGTCCTGCCTGATACGTCACACGCCGTCGCACAAAAAAACAGAGGAGGCGGTCGATGTTCACAGTTTGTCTTTGAGCGTGTGTCGTCTCTGGAGGTAGTTGCAGTGCTGGTGGAGCGGCTCAGCGTCGTAGTTCGGACGTTTGTCTCGCTTTGCGCAGGCGCATTCGACAAGCGGCTGCGGTGGCGTCGTCCAAGTGGGCTGTGAAAAAGAAGACACAGTAGTATTAATAAAATACATCTGTACTGTCACAATGAACAATGAACACTGAGAATCAGTTTAGCAGCAAAAAAGACTGTTTAAAAATATCAAATACTGAAAATGTAGGAATAAGCAAAAAGAGACAGGATAAAATATTAAATATACATAAAGTAAAACTACTGAAACGTACAAAAGTTAATTCTATACTACAGATGAGAAATATATACAACAAATGAGGTTATATACGGGTAATATAGACTATATACAGGTAATACAGAGTACATATGAGTAATATAGAATATATACAGGTAATATGAGTAATAACAGGTAATATAGACTATATCAGGTAATACAGAGTATATATGAGTAATATAGAATATATACAGGTAATATAGACTATATACAGGTAATACAGAGTATATATGAGTAATATAGAATATATACAGGTAATATAGAGTACATACGGGTAATATAGGATATATACAGGTAATATAGACTATATACAAGTAATATAGAGTATACATGAGTAATATAGGATATATACGGGTATATAGGATATATATGGGTAATATAGACTATATACAGGTAAAATAGGATATAAAAATGCAGTATAAAATATATACAGGTAATATAGCCTATATACAGGTAATATAGAATATATACGGTAATATAGAATATATACAGGAAATATAGAATATATACGGTTAATATAGAATATATATGGGTAATATAGAATATAAAAATGCAGTATAAAATATAGGCTATATACAGGTAATATAGAATATATACGGGTAATTTAGGATATAAAAATGCAGTATACAATATATACAGGTAATATAGGCTATATACAAGTAATATAGGATATATGCAGGCAATGTAGAGTACATAAAGGTAATATTGGATATATATGAGTAATATAGAATTTAAAAATGCAGTATAGAATATATACAGGTAATATAGGATATATACAGGTAATATAGAGTATACACGTGTAATATAGGATATATACAGGTAATATAGAGGATATACAGGAAATAAAGGCTATATACAGGTAATATAGAGTATATACAGGTAATATAGGATATATATGGCTAATATAGAATATAAAAATGCAGTATAGAATATATACAGGTAATAAAGGATATATACTGGTAATATAGGGTATATAAGCTTAATATAGGATATTAAAATGCAGTATAGAATATATACAAGTAATATAGGATATATACAGGTAATATAGAGTATACACGTGTAATATAGGATATATACAGGTAATATAGAGTATATACAGGTAATATAGGATATATATGGCTAATATAGAATATAAAAATGCAGTATAGAATATATACAGGTAATATAGGATATATACAGGTAATATAGAGTATATAAGCTTAATATAGGATATTAAAATGCAGTATAGAATGTGCACAGGTAATATAGGATATATAGATACATCAAACACTGAAATGATTAGTGTGAATATGCAGAAAAACACAGGATAATATGTCGTACCTCAGATTTAATGATGTGTACTTCATGACGAACTTTCCTAAACTTCTTTTCCAGTTCTAAATACTTCCCCTTCAGCTTCTCCCTGTCTTTTCGCTCCTTTAGGAAGTCTTCCTTATAGACCTCCGCCTGTAAAATGAAATGAGGACATACCAGTGAGAAGTTAGATAGAAAAAAGGAAAACAAATGTCACACAATGTACAGCTATGTCACTGTGGTTCTTTAACAATATTTCACGTCTGAAAAGTGTAGGAAGACGCTGAGTTTATGTTGTTTCTCATCTGTATTATAGAGTTAGCTTTTGTATATTTCAGTCGTTTTAGTAGTGTACGTATATTTAATATTTTATCCTGTAGTTTTGTGCACATGCCTACATTTTTCAGAATTTTGTGTGATATTTTTATAGTCTTTTTTTTGTGCTATGTGTTTTTGCTGCTAAACTGATTTTCATTGTCCCTGTGACAGTGACAATAAAGATCTATCCATATGAAGAATAGGTCAGTTGTTAAATTACTGAAAAATAGAACATATGATTACATACCATCATTAACGATTACTATTGTACTGTTTATTGTTACTATATCTCTAAATAATGTTTTTATATATCTTCTTAAATTGGTGATGTTTTCACACTGTTTGATATTTAGTTCCATTCTGTTCCACAAAACCACTCCACAACATGAAATGCCCATCTTTTTTAACCCATAAAGACCCAAACAGCCACTGGCAACCAAAACCATCTACTGATCTAAAATGTTTAATAACTTTTGATCCACTAATCCTATCATTAGGTTGAAATAATTCAGGTAAAATATGGTTTTCATGGTCATCAGATATGACCATTTGGATGTTCAGAGGCTCCGTAGTTACCGTGGAAACACTGTCATCTTCTACAACATTGATTCACCACTAAAACCTATGGAGTTGGGTCAATGATAGTGGATGGACACACTAGTATTTACATTCAGTTGTTGATTTTGTTGCTGAAAAAGTCACTTTTTCTTCAGTTTTCTTTGTTTTTGTTACAATAACCCTGACTTTAATCTGATCTTTTAAGAACATCTATATCAGGGGTGTCAAACTCATTTTCTTTCAGGGGCCATATTCAGCCCAATTTGATCTCCAGCGGGCCGGAACCAGTAAAATAATAGCATGATAACCTATATATAATGACAACTCCAAATTTTTTAGCGCAAAAAATAACATTAAATGATGAAATTATTTCTACCCAAACAAAAAAAGATGTGAATAACTGGAAAAAAATGAAATTCCTGAAGAAAAATAAGTGCAATTTTATCAATGTTATGCCTCACCTTATGATTTATACATGTGTATGACAGATCGGATCTACCCAGGCACAAAATAGGCAGAATATTGTTAAAATTCCACTTATTTTTCTTCAGGAATTTCATTTTTTTCCAGTTATTCACATCTTTTTTTGTTTCATGCCCTTTACTGTTAATATCTTCAGGGTAATTTTTGCATTTTGCACTTTGTAAATTCATCTTGTGGGCCAGATTGGGACCTTTGGCGGTCGGGTTTTGGCCTCCGGGCCGCATGTTTAACACCTGTGATCAGTAAACTAAATATAGGAAAATGTCTGATTTTCACTGAAAAACCACAAAATGCAGAGGATAATATTAGAATAAAAGATAATGTAGAGGAAAAAAATATTTTGGAACTGCTTCAAAAGTAGCACTGGGTCTTTATGGGTTAAAAATCACCCTTTGGCTGGTTTCTAAAGGCTTTAATTTCTTTGCTGAAAAAGTCACTTTTTCTACAGTTTTCTGTTTCTGATATAATAACCCTCAGCTTTAACCTGAGCTTTTATGAACATCTACATGATCAGTGAATTAAATATAGGCAAATATTTGATTTACACTGGAAAAATGCAAAATACTGAGGATAATATTATAGTAAATGGTGACAAATCACGTTAAAAAAAAGTTAAATAAAGACAAAAAAAAAACATTTTGGAACTGCCACAAAAGTAGCACTGGGTCTCTATGGGTTAAGATGCATTCTAGTGAAATATTGCTTCATATTTCATTTGTGTCTGAAGTCGGATGATGATGATAAACAGCGCTGACCTGATGTTTCCACACATCCTGTAGTGTTTCGCTGCTCATTTCCACAGGCTGACAGCTCTGAAGTGCATCCTCAAGGGCCTGTTTAGATACATTTAAGACGTTACTATAAGTATTATAATAACTGCTTTTTTTTTTTTTTTTACACTTTTGAGGTGTGTTTTTACCGCCACACTCACCTTGTTCAGTCGTGTGATCTCTGCGTGCTGATGCTGTCCTCGTCGGGTCAGAGTTCTGTTCTGCTCTTGTAGTCTCTTCACCTCTCGCTCTGCTTTTACTAACTCACCGTTGATGTCACCGTCTCCCGTCTGAGAGGAGACACATCCATATTTAGTCCAGCACAAAAAGGCTTTTCAGTAAATTGGAAGATAAACTTTAAATGCTGCACTTACCTGTGTGCTGTGTGTTTTCATTTTTAGTGTTTCATATGGTGTGATGTGCTTTTCTCCCTCGTCACATACTTCCTGCGGCAGTAATGCTTTTAAACGACGAACCTGCATTAAATAAAGAGACGTAAACATGACATACAGCTTTTTTTTTTTTTGCATATACACTATAAAGTGCTGTGCAGAACTCTTAGGCCACCCTCAGATTTGTTATTTTTAGAGGGTTGAAATGATTATACATATTTATTTCTCATTCTCTTTACTTCTGATACGAGAAAACACAAAGGAATCTGTGCACAACCTTATAAGACACTCACACACAAATTGACTAAATGTGTTGTAAAGGATAAAATCAGTATGTAGCGTGACCTTTGACCTCATGTCAAAAAGCTGCGCAAACAGTTAGAAACCAATGACATGTTGAATGAAACCTGCTATAAAATATCAGAAAATGAATGTAATCAATCTGAACAAAATGGTTAAAGACACATTAAGTGCAAAAGGAGGTTAGGAGTGGGTCGGTATCCTGCATGTTTTAGATATTTCCGTCTTCCAGCACATCTGGAAGCCATGACATCATTATCAGGCTTCTGCAGAGCTTGATGATGAGCTGATCATTCATTGAACCAGGTGTGATGGAAGAGGGAAACATCTAAAATATGCAGGATACTGGACCTTGAGGACTGGAGTTGCCCGCCAATGCTCTAAATGCTACCACTTTGGTTTATAGAGGCTGTTCTTTCCCTGAAACTTTTGTGTTTCCTGCTGTACATACTTTCACATATATCAGATTGGATCTAAATACAGTAGTAGTAATACAGTAATAATAGTAGTAATAGTACATCTTGCTCTGAACACTTTGGAACACTTTTGCATCTGTCACTGTCACTCTCACACTTATCAAGTCACCTACTGCACACTTGATACTTTATTATTGTTATTATTATTACTTTTTTTTGTCACTTTAACACATTATACATATATATACAGGGTGGGGAAGCAAAATTTACAATATTTTGAGGCAGGGATTGAAAGACAGTGTATGACCAATTAGTTTATTGAAAGTCATGAGAATTTAAATCTTCAAATCATATTTTACTGCATTTCTAACGGTCTTGTTGTCTACCTCAAGTTCAATTGCCATTTTTCTCATGGATTTGGTTGGATCCTTTAGGATTTTGGATTTAGGAGCTTTAATAAAAGCTTTGGTACATTTTTTTGTTGCTTCCTCCACTTCCAGACTTTCTCGTAATAGTTTTGCTCATAGTCATTCTCTTCTTTCCATTATAAACAGTCTTTATGGACACTCCAACTGTTTTTGAAATCTCCTTTGGTGTGACGAGTGCATTCAGCAAATCACACAGTCTTTGACGTTTGCTTTCCTGATTACTTATATGGGCAAAAGTTTCTGAAAAGGTATGGATAATAGTGTTAGGTATGATTATGGCATCAATTTATGTTTGGTTTCAAAACAATTGACGTAGTGCCTGCTGAGAAAAAACAACTAAATGTTCATTGTAAATTTTGCTTCCCCACCCTGTATATATAATCTTTTAGATTTTTCTATTCTATTTGAATGCATATTGTCTTGTGCTGCTGCTGCACATTTGAATTTCCCCCTTGGGGGATCAATACAGTACAGCATATCTTATTTTATCTTATCTTATTTTAAATACAGAGACAAAAACATATGTGTGGTCATTGGAACTTTAATAAAACAAAAATGATGTTCGGCTCAGAATTTTGCACAGTACTGTATAAACTAAGTTCAATAGATGGATGGATGGATGGATGGATGGATGGATGGATGGATGGATGGATGGATAGATAGATAGATAGATAGATAGATAGATAGATAGATAGATAGATAGATAGATAGATAGATAGATAGATAGATAGATAGATAGATAGATAGATAGATAGATAGATAGATAGATAGATAGATAGATCGATCGATCGATCGATCGATCGATCGATCGATCGATCTTGTGTTTCTGACCTTTTCTTTGTAGTATTGTTCCATGGTTCGGTACTCCTTTGCCCATTTCTCATTAATAGAAAGAAGCTGAGTCAGACAGAAAACACATTAAGTACATGGGTTTCTTTTGGAATGAACATTAGTTTCAGTTCTGAAATGTCCTCACCTCTTGTTTTTGCTCCTCCAAGATCAGTATCTGTGCATTCATCCTAAAGTCAGTGTTGGCAGTGGAACCCTCTGACTAAAGCAAAAAATAATAAAAAAAAATGAGGAACTATTTTAATGTGGCATAAATCTAACTGCCTGTGGCTGCATCAGCTCTTTTGCAATCGGACTTTATCTGCGGACTTCCTTTTACATATTTTTGGAAGTTTTGATCGGGTGTGTTTCCAGTAATGCCAAGAACACGGTCATTCCTTTGTGTGACAGTGTGAGAATAATTGTTATTCATTAGGGTGTATCTTCCACTGTTGCATATGTTAGTAAAAGTACCTGTGTGTCTTCCCGCAGATTCTCAGAGTGATAAAGAGCAGCTTCAGGCAGATTGTCTTCAATAAAACGGTCTGGCATAAAGACCTCGTACCTGGTGACAAAGAATTTCCATGAGGGACTGAAGCAAAATGAACCAAAAAAACATGAAAAGTGACAGAAGAGGCAGTAAATCAAAATGACAACTTTGCATAGACAGAATAAATGAAAATAGTAGGAGAGAGAGGTATTGTGCTTCACCTGCTGATACTGGGCAGTGATGGATACAGTCTGTGGGTGAGTTTCTTTCCGCTCTCCATAGGCAGTCTGTCCATTTTCTTGTCCTGTAAAGGCCGTTAAAACAAAGAGGACAATCACATTACCGACCACTGGCCATTTGTGAAACATTCATGAACCCATAAAGACCCAAAAGCATCTGCTGATCTGAAATGTTTAATTACTTCTGACCCACTAATCCTATCAATATGTGTAAATAATTGGTGTAAAATGCAGTTCGTCATCTTTTCGTGGTCATCAGATATGACCCATTTGGACGTTCAGAGGCTCTGTAGTTACCATGGAAACACCGTCATCTTCTACAACATTGATTCACCAGTAAAACCCATTGAGTTGGATCAAGGACAGTGGAAGGAGACACCTGTTTTTACATTCAATTATTAATATCTTCACTAAAAAAGTCAGTTTTTCTTCAGTTTTCTTTGTTTTGTTAAAATAACCCTGACTTTAATCTGAGCTTTTATGAACATCTATATGATCAATAAATTACATATAGAAAAAGACCTGATTTTCACAAAAAAAAAGAACAAAAAAAAAAAAACACAAAAGGCAGAGGATAAAATTAGAATAAATAGTGATAAATCACTTAAGAAAAGATAATATAGAGAAAAATTATTTTGGAACAGGTTCAAAAGTAGCATTGGGTCTTTATGGGTTAAAAATCCGGCTTTGGCTGGTTTCTAAAGGCTTAAATCTACTGTAATCAATAGATTTCAAGTATTTGTCCTGTATGTATCTTCAGGAGTCGATGACTATCTTAACGAAGACTGATGCACTTACAAATATGGATAAATTCAGATCTTTTTTTTTTTTTTTTCGTTTTTGGTATTTCTACTTTGTCAAACCTCTGTGCTCTCTTCACTCCTGCACAAAATTTGTACATGGAGAGAAATTTGTTTCTCTCATTTTACTATTAAGGCACAATTTTAACCATTACAGCAAATTTTAGTGTACTAAGGCTCAGTATTTTCCAAAAAATAATCAGCAACACAAATATTTTTGTTCTTTTTATGTTATTTTAATGTGTTGTACATTAATGTTGTGTAAAAAAAGGTTTACAGTGTTTCATACTGAGGTTCACCCACTCCTAGGCTGGCCATTTTATTATTATTGTTATTATTATTATTATTATTATTATTATTATTATTATTATTATTATTATTATTATTGTTGTTGTTGTTGTTGTTGTTGTTATTATTATGGTGTGGGTTGATGGCACATGTAACAATGATGTCATAACTGATCAACTTGATTACTGGACATCATTACATTAATAATTAAGACGCCCATCTCTAGTTGTAAAGCAGAAAAAAAATCTCTTTACTAAATTGGTATGCTATATAGATTATATCGTCTATTATAAAATATAGCCTGAACAATTTTCAAGGCTGTCTGTGAGAGTTATATCCACAAAAAAATAAAAATAAAAATAAAAAATCCAAAAGATTAAAAATAACTGATTTTTTTTTTTTTTTTTGTATTTTAGAGAACATTTGATTGGAATGGAAAATAAAAACGATACTGTAACTACCTTTACTTTACTGATGCTAAATTGCTGAGTAGTCTGTGACTGACAGCTGACTAATTAATTTACCCACAGAACATGAGCGAGACCAAGTGCAGAGTCATGTGATCACCTACATTCAGTCCATAAACGGACAGAACTGATGCCAATTTATCCTTTTATTAACATTATTACATTGTCTAAACTCTGACAGTTAAATATAGTACAGTTGAATGTGTCCCATATGTGCCTTTTTGTGGAAGTATTAACTTTAATTCTAGTAAAGGGTCAACACTATTTCTATATTAGTCTAATTGAAGCACATGAGCACAAAAAATACCGACTAATATTTTCTAGAATGAAACTTTTAACCACTAGTAAGATAATGACACCTAAAATGACCAGAAAAGTAAATAACACCTTACATGGCTTGTGAGATAATAAACTTAACACGAATAGTCTGATAAAATGAAATAAAATAAAATAAAATGGTTAGTTAGATAAAAAAAAAACCTAATCTCACATTAAAAAAAAAAAAAAATAAAAATAAATAAATAAATAAAAAAAAAAATAAATAAATATATATATATATATATATATATATATATATATATATATATATATATATATATATATATATATATATATATATATATAATTAGTAAGATAATAAAACTTAAAATAATTTGCAAAATATTAAAACCAAAACTTACTTGTATGACAACAAACATAAAATGACTAGAAAAGTAAATAAAACTTCACATGGCTTGTAAGATAATAAACTTAACACGAATAGTCTGATAAAAAAATAAAATAAAATAAAATGACTAGTTAGATAAAAAAAAACAAAAAAAAAACTAATGTCAGAAAAAAAAAAACGTATAAATAATTAGTAAGATAATAAAACTTAAAATAATTAGCAAAATATTAAAACCAAAACTTACTTGTATGATAACAAACATAAAAGGACTAGAAAAGTAAATAAACTTCACATGGCTCATAAGATAATAAACTTAACACGAATAGTCTGATAAAATAAAATGAAATAAAATAAAATAAAATGACTAGTTAGATTAAAAAAACCTTATCTCAGATAAAAATAATTTTTTTAATATATAATTAGTAAGATAAAAAAAAAAAACTTAAAATAATTTGCAAAATATTAAAACCAAAACTTACTTGTATGATAACAAACATAAAAGGACTAGAAAAGTAAATAAAACTTCACATGGCTCGTAAAATAATAAACTTAACACGAATAGTCTGATAAAATAAAATGAAATAAAATAAAATAAAATGACTAGTTAGATAAAAAAAAAAAAACCTAATCTCAGATAAACAAAGCCTAAAATAATTAGTAGGATAGTAAATCTTAAAATAATTAGCAACATATTAAAACCAAAACTTACTTGTATGATAATAAACCTAAAAGGACTAGCAAGATAAAACCTTAAGTGACAAGTAAGATAAAGAAAACGTAAAATGAGTTGCAAGATATTAAAACCTAAACTTACCAGCAAGATAAACAAAGCCTAAAATGACTATTAAAATAATAAAAATTCAAATAAATGAGTAAGATATTAACACCTACAATAACAAGTAAGATAAATAAAACCTAAACTGAGTCGTAAAATAAATAAACCTTTTCATGAACAGCAAGGTGCTGTTAATTCGGAGGTGCCCTGAACTCACCATGTTGCTGTTTCCGTGCAGAATGACGTTTGACACCCACAGCTGCCCTGCGTGCTAAAATATACCGAGGCACCCGCGTGACGTTGTCAAACCGCCATTATCCAATCACCTGCTGGGATTCCCTCTCGCGCCCGTAGTGAAGGAAAGGAAACTCCACGTGATTGATCAACACCGACTCTGAGCGGTAATGAACGTGTGTGTTATGGTACGAACTGATGACTAACACTATCAGTAGCGCTGTAAAACACACAGGAGGAACAGGTTTCATGAGTTGAATTTTGACTTATGTTTCTGTTTTTACTCTTGACCCAGTTGAGGAAAGGAAACAGGGCTTAGTCAGCAATAAAACACACTAAACAGTAACACCCAGGGGACTGCTAGCATATGTAGCTTACACTGCTTTACTTTTCTCCACTGGAAAAAATAACTGAACCCATATAGACCCAGTTCCCAAATGAGTTTTTCTCTCTTTTTTTAACTTTTCTTACGTGATTTATCACCAGTTATTATAATATCATCCTCTGTCTTTTGCATTGCTTCAATAAAAATCAGGTGTGTTCTCATATTTAACCCTTTCATGCACGAATTACGAGAACCTTAATCAAATTTTTTTCTTGAGTGTTTTAGTCCTCTTTAGGCATGAAAAAAAACAATGCGATTGAAATTTTCTTCTGAAAAATAAATAAAAAATAAATAAATAAAATAAAAATCATCCAAAAAAAAAACAAAACATAAAAAAATAATGAAAAAAAAAAAAAATTCTTATGAACCTATTTTTCATGAAGTTGCAAAAATGTCCACTCAGCTGGATGCCATGTGTTTAATTTTTGACACACAGAAACATGTATTTACTGATAAATTGTGTAAAAATTATGGGGAGGGCTTATGATTCTGGGGGTTTATCCTCAAGAGAGATCTACATAATGTTACCAATTCATGTCAGAAAAGATATGTAGTGTCTTAAAACTTTAATAAAGATATGTGTAAAAAAAAAAAAAAAAAATCGAAAAGAACAACAAAATCCATGAATATACAAGAGAACAGCTGTAGAATAGCTGTCCACCGTAGTGACCAGTATACATGAAAGGGTTAATTTACTGATCATGTAGATCAAGGGTGTGGAACTCATGTTAGTTCAGGGGCCACATAAAGCCCAATATGACCTGTAGTGGGCCGGATCATTAAAATAATAACACAATAATACATAAAAAATATCAATTCCAAAATTTGTATGTCTAATTTCTGTTTTAGAGTGAAAAAAAAGTAAGCTTATATTATTAATTTTTTTCCATCTACAAGCTATCCTTTAAGAAAATGTGGAAAAACATGAACAAACCATGACTAAAATGAAATTTATTAAGAAAAAAAAGTGTCATTTTAACAATTTCTGCCATTATTTGGCCTCAGCTTCTATTTTTACATGTTCATTGCAATGTACAGATCACAGTGGATCTACAAATACACAAAACATTTAATAACAGACAGAATATTGGTACAATTACTCTTAAATCTCTTAAGACATTTCAGGTTCATATTCGTTCAGGTTTTTCACATTTTTTTAAAAGCTAGTCTGTAAATGTTAGCATTTTTGTGTAAGTTAACTTTTTTTTACACTAAAACAAAGAGAAAAATATGTGTTTTTTGAACTAAATTTATTTTGACATCCTTCATTGTTAATATCTTCAGTTTAATTTTTTATTTCAGTAATTCATCCCGCGGTACAGATTGGACCCTTTGGTGGGCTGGTTTTGGCCCCCGGGCTGCATGTTTGACACCCCTGATGTAGATGTTCATAAAAGCTCAAATTAAAATTAAATGTCATAATATCCGAAACAGAGAGCAGTGAAGAAAACATGACTTTTTCAACAAAATTTATCATTAACTGAACACAAACCTAGTGTTTCCATACAGTGTCATTTATCAGACTCTATGGGTTTTACTAGTGAATCAGTGTTGTAGAAGATGATGGTGTTTCCATGGTAACTACATCCAAACGTGTCATATCTGATGACCATGAAAAGATGACAAACCGCATTTTACACCAGTTATTTAAACGGATTGATAGGATTAATGGATGAGAAATTATTAAACATTTTATATTGGGAGATGATTTTGGTTGCCAGTGGTTGTTTGGGTCTTTATGGGTTAAGTTTATGTTTTTCAACCTTGGGGTCGGGACCCCATGTGGGGTCGCCTGGAATTCGAATGTTGTAGTAATTGATAAAAATGAAAAAAAACAAAACAAAACATACTGATAAAAATATATGGTGAGTTGACAGAGACAATCCCAATCCATAAAAGACATGACAGACTCTGAAACTGAAGCACTGTGGTTCTGTTTATCTGTCAAATGTTCATTGTGGTTGGTTTAAGCTGCTGCAGCTCTTTCATAATTCATAGTTTGAGTTCTTGTTTGTTCAGTATTAATTGTCAGCCTTGTAAATCCAAGCTGGACTGACTGTACATATCCTGACCAAGGAAAATAGAATTCTCGCTTTGTGCAGTAATCTACACCTGGCTTTTCTGCCTCTGTCCATAATAATATACATTATATAGACTAAATGTGTCTAAAATTAACATTAACATTATTTGCAACATAGTATAGCAAACTATTACATGATCAAAAACAAATAAATTTTAGCAACAAAAAAAAAGGCTCAGTTTTGAATGTCTGGGGTCGCCAGAAATTTATGATGTTAAAATGGGGTCATGAGACAAAAAAGGTTGGGAACCACTGGGTTAAATCAGTGTATTTTCTGCTGTATAAGTGAACGAGTTCAGGCTGGGAAATGTAAAAACAAAACGTTTGAAGAACATGTCTACCTGCTATTTCCGTGCAAAGCTAGCTGAAACTATTCTAAGTTCAGATAAAATAAACTATACATATTCCAAGTACATTCCTGTATTAGCAACACAAGCTACTCCAAATATTATAGCGTGTCTAGATGTAGCTTTTATGCTGGGGGGAGCTGACTTTTGGGAAAAGCAGTTAGTCTATATTTTATAAGTACTGACATACAAATTAATTGGTCAAACATGATATTTTGGTGTATTCCGATTACAACTGTTTGAATTGTGATTGTTATTATTTTACATATTTAGTTGATGTAATAGATTACAAGTGATACGATGATATCCTGGACTTCATCACTGTCAATACCGAGGGAGGGACATGAAAAGGGGGGGTGTTTTTAAAATCCACATCCCTGAGGGGCAACATCCCATGTCCCCCAGCACAGATATTTGTTGTGTATTCATGCAATCTGTACCGCATTTGTCCACCAGTCACTGCCTAAGCATTCAACGTGATTGTAAGGCTATTGTATTCCAAAATTACTAATATCTCCCAAAATATTGGTCGTATCAACTTGCTGTTTTTGCTAGTCTATTCCTTGACCAAAAATACATAAGTATACCAACCTGCAGAAGTCAGCTCTTTCCACATATTGTGTGATGCTTGAGACAGACACACACACAAACACATTCACAGAGTCCACTTCCGTTTTAAAACATAAGATGACTCTGTTTCTCTGTTGTGTTGCCTGTGCCATCTTTTGCATTTTTACAGGGTTCCCGCGGGGTCTTAAAAAGTCGTAAAAGTCTTGAATTTACAAATCTGTATATAATAATTTGATATGTGAGGGCTTAAGTTGTGTTGCCATAAAGTTGTTGACAGTATTGTGTTTAAATGTGTCTGTTAAATGTCCAAACTGTAAAGAAAGTAACATTAATCTACACAGTTCCACCCGCACCAACCCGACAATTTACATTGAAAAATTCATGGGAAGGAATGCTTGTTGGACCAAAAAAGAGTTTGTTCGAGATGCTCTTTGGAAAAAGGGATTCATAAAATAGATACCAAACTGGAAGAAAACTCCAAGACACTCTCTTGAAAAATTAAAATGCCCTTATTAACATGGCACGGTCATATCTAGACCTAAAAAACACTTCCTGATGAAGACTTGAAGCCGAAACGCGTGTGTTTTTGAGGTCTAGATATGACCATGCCATGTTAATAAAGGCATTTTAATGTTTAAAGATAGTGCCTTGGAGTTTTCTTTCAGTTTGGTATCTAATTTATATTGAAATTAGGAACTAATTATTGCTAACTTTGCAGCCCCCAGTGACAAATGACTCTGAACAATGGGAATCAAGGCATTGGAGTAAATAAATACAAATTCATGACTCCTAGCATTTTGGAAAATTTGCCAGTGTGGCTGTGAAATGGGCATTAAATTCTATTCTAAGTCATCTTAAAAAGGTCTTAAGAAGTCTTAAACTGAACTTGTACAACGCTGTAGGAACCCTGTTTTTATCTTAATATGTTTTTTGTTTAGTCTCAGCCATTCTTCAGTGTTGTTTTTCTCTGATTAGATCTCTTACTTGTAGTGATGGGAAAATCATTTGAAGGTTGTATTAGTCACTTGAGCCAGAATTGTCCGATGACTGCTGAAAGGGCGAATTTGAAGAAGATAACTGGCACTGTAGCGGATCCTCCCAAATGAATCCCCTCTTGAATCTGAATCAGAGGACTTTCATTGCGGTAGATCATGTCACATATAGATTTTGCTCAATCAGTCTTTTTCCTCCCTTCAAATCAACTCCTTACTGTAATTTCTGGGACTTTTGGCAGCCTCTATAGGAGTGTGTGTTGTAATTAGGTTGTAAAAGTTGCAGGTAGTTTGTGGATCTGAGTAAATGGACTCACAGATGCTTGAGTCGTGAGTCAGTTTAGGGATTCAGGTAAAAGATCTGAGTAAGGATTCACTTGGCGATCTCTAAAGACTGATCTCATGAAATCGCATTGTTCGTCACGCCAGTTTTTATGGCATCTGGCATGCTATACGTACATATTTTTGTCCTTTTGCGTGTTATTCGATACCATTTGATCGCGTGTCAATTTATGCCAAGATCTGCGGTTCACCTAACCCTCAGTGCGTGGTATTTGACGTGGCGTGAACATACAGGTGGAAAGTTTAAAATGCGTATAGATAACATGCCAATTAACGCCAATCAGAGGTGGCAAAAGTACTCACATTCTGTACTTAAGTAGAAGTACAGCTACTTGAGTGATAAAATACTCTTGTAAAAGTAGAAGTACTGATTCAACTCCTTTACTTAAGTAAAACTAAAAAAGTACAACTTCTCAATTGTAATCACATACAAAGTAAAAAGTAAAACTGCATTTTTTGCCATGAATGAAACAATACTAATTTAACAAAATCATATAGAGAATCATATAAGAATTTTCACAGGTGCAGGTAAAATTAAATGAAATGCAAGTGGGTAGCTGGCAAGGAAGTGAAAAAATACAAAAAAGATTCATGGATGAAAATAATTTTCAGGACATTTAATGATGATGATCATCTAATTTCACTGTGGTTGATCCACAGCCGGTTTCTTCTATTTTGAAGTGAGCGTCATCTCTGTTCATTTATGGTTAAAGACGTGATTGAGCAGCACATATTAGAGAGTTCTTGATAGCGTGTGTTTTAGCCAAAAATAAAGCCCTTAAAATTGAGTTACTGTGTAGACCAGGGGTGTCAAACATACGGCCCGGGGGCCAAATGTGGCCCGCCAAAGGGTCCAGTTTGGCCCCTTGGATGTTTTGCCAAGTGCAAAAATTCCACAGTCTTGAATTAAATTAAGCAAAAAAAAAAAAAAAATTAGCTTGAATTAAGGAAAAAATCTTGAATTAAGCCAAAAAAAATCTCAAATTTAGCAAAAAATCAATTAATTCAATTAAGTTAAAAAAAATTCTTGAATTAAGCCAAAAAAAAATCTTCAATTAAGAAAAAAAAAAACTTGAATTAAGCCAAAAAAAAAAATCTAGAATTAACAACTTACATTTTTTTTTCTTTGTTTTAGTGCAAAAAATAACACTACATTATGAAAATATTTACATTTACAAACTATCCTATAACACTAAAATGTGAATAACCTGAACAAATATGAACAACCTGAAATGTCTAAAGAAAATGAAGCACAATTTGAACAATTTTTCTGCCTGTTCCTCAGTGTTTAGTGTCTTTGTAGATCTGATCCATAATGCACATGTAGAAATGATAAGTTGAGGAATAATATTGTTAAAATTGCACTAAATTTTCATATGTTTTTTAATTTAAATTTCAGTTTTTTCAGGGTTTTTTTTTTTTTTTTTTTGATAGTTTATAAAGGTAAGTATTTTCATAATTTAATGTTTTGTTATGTTTTTTTTACACTAAAACAAAGACAAAAATTTGGAGTTATCATTATTTATAGGTTATTCTGTTATTATTTATCTGGTCCGGCCCACTGCAGATCAAATTTAGCTGAATATGGCCCCTGAACTAAAATGAGTTTGACACCCCTGGTGTAGACAGTGCGTCGTGGGTCGGGTCATGGTATTCAGCTTTGCGGGTATGGGCGGAAAAGTTTGGAAAAAGTGGATCCATACAGGACTCTGGTACTGACCTCCACCACACTGACTTTCCCTCTGGAGCGACATATTTTTTGTACTGTCACATCAGTTTAGTTTGAAAAAGTAATGAGCCTTTTCTAACTATGTAAGGAGTATAAAGTACAGATATTTATGCAAAAATGTAGGGAGTAAATGTAAAAAGCTGCCAGAAAAATAAATACTCAAGTAAAGTACTGATGCCCAAAAAAAAATCTACTTAAGTACAGTAGTGAATTACTTATACTTCGTTACTTCCCACCTCTGACGCCAATTAAAAGTGCCATGTATATTTATGCAATTTCATGAGATCATGCATTTACTTGGTTTTTGTCTTGTTTCTTTTTTGTCATTCTTGTTAACTTGTTTTAAATTTTTTCATCTTGTTGCATTATTTTTGAGTACTGTTTCACCTGTTTATCCTTAAAAATGTACATTTTTGTTTCATAGACGTAAGAAAAAGCTTGTGGGAATACAACAAAGAAGAACTTTATCCTTATTGTAGCCCGCACTATGAATGACACCCAGTTGACTAAGGTCACTCTAACCTCAACTAGCAGATAAGTTTTTTGTTGCTCAGCAAACCATGATGTATTTTGGGTGTAACATGTTTTGTGCTGAAATACTGATGTTTTTCTTCTCTCCCACAGTCCTTTTGTTGTGTGATTCTGTGAACTGCTTTAACCTATAAAGACCGTCGACCAAAACCATCTGCTGATCTAAACTATTTAACACCTGTTGATCCACTAATCCGATCAATACATGTAGATAACTGGTGTAAAATACAGTTTGTCATCTTTTCATAGTCATCAGATATGACCCATTTGGACGTTCAGAGGCTCCGTAGTTACCGTCAAATAGGGATGTAATGCTATGAAAATTTCATATCACGGTTATTGTGACCAAAATTATCACGGTTATCATTATAATCGCGATATTATTGAAATTGTGCTCAAAATGTTCAAAAAAGTACTAATACACATACTGAAATAATTTAACCAAGTTGTATTTTGAAAAAAAACAAACAAACAAATAAAATAATTGGCACAATGTACCTTCTGTTGGCAGAAACATTCAAATATTAACCCCTGAGCCTATGTTGTCCGTTTTTCAGAATTTTTGATTTTGCCTTTATATACTATATAAACAAATGTTTACTATACCCATGTTTGGTATCTTTTTTTTTCAGCACAACTTCATCTATATCATCTGTCAATTATTTTTTCACTTTAACCTACTATATAAACATAAAAAAATATAAAATCCGATTTGAAAAATTTATATAATTTATTGCATAAATAACACAAAGATGCTTCACAAATCTTTTCAGAGACTTTAACAGTGAATATTGGTTCCAACTATTAAGTATAGAAAATTAAAATTGTAATAAATTCAAACTATACTCAAATATTTGACATAAAAGTAGATCTTTACATAGGGTTTTTTCCCCTAAAAGTGCGGTAATCAAACACGGTTATCATGATAATTAGAATTTAAACGGTAATACTAACTGTCTGCAATTGTACCGCGGTTTATCATTATACCGGTAATCGTTACATCCCTACCGTCGAAACTCTGTCATCTTCTACAACATCGATTCACCAGTAAAACCAATGGAGTTGGATCAATGACAGTGGATGGAGACATTGATTTTATGTTCAGTTAATGATAGATTTTGCTGAAAAAGTCAGCTTTTCTTCCGTTTTCTCTGTTTCTCATATAATAACTGTTAAATTTACTTTGAGCTTTTTTTGGAATATCAACATGACCAGTAATTAAATATAGGAAAATATATTATTTTCACTGAAAAAACACAACATACAGAGGATAATATTACAATAAATGGTGGTAAATCACTTACGAAAAGTTGAATATAGAGAAAATTTCACTTGGAAACTGCCACAAAAGTCACACTGGGTCTTGATGGGTTAATAAACAGATGCGGACTTCCAGATTCCTGATTTCTTCAC
This sequence comes from Sphaeramia orbicularis, assembly GCF_902148855.1. Taxonomy (NCBI): domain Eukaryota; kingdom Metazoa; phylum Chordata; class Actinopteri; order Kurtiformes; family Apogonidae; genus Sphaeramia; species Sphaeramia orbicularis. The sequence continues at coordinate 16,546,684 of NC_043976.1, read as the reverse complement.
CAACATCAAGTATTTTACGTCATTTTTGCATGTTATCTTGTCACTTGTCACTGTCTTTTTTGTCATTTTCTTCATAATTTTGATGAGGTTTTCATCTTGTTATACTGTTTTTATTTTGTCTTTATTTGTTTACACCTTGTTATTTTATTTTTGGAATTTCAGCGTTTACATATTTTATGTCTCGTTGTATCTCTTATATGGTTTTACTGTTGCTTCATTTTCTTCTTGTTTTGTCTTATAACATTTATTTTTTTCACTGATTTTACATGTTTTTTTTGTCTTGTTATATTTACCTGGTTGTGTGTTTTACATGGTTTTGGACTTTTAGGTCTTTTAGGTCATTTTCATTTAAATGATTTATTATTATTATTATTATTATTATTATTATTATTATTATTATTAATGATAATAATAATAATAATAATAATAATAATAATAATAATAATAATAATAATAATAATAATGGATTAGATTTCTATAGCGCTTTCCAAGGCACCCAAAGCACTTTACATTATTGATCCATTATTCATTCACTCTCACATTTACATATTTTTATCTTGTTGCACCATTTATTTATTTTGTTTTGCTGTTTAAATATACTTACTTTTGACATGTGTGTGTTTGTTCCATAAATTTAATGTGAAGTATAGTGAAGGGAAGTGGCGCAGTGACACACAACAGTCAATATTAGTCTAATATAGGTATAAACTAAAGTATTGAGTGTGTAAGGATAAAGTGCAGCAAGGCAAATTAAAACGTTTTCACACAACTAAGTAGTCTTCAGATGCCTATAAACAATACTTTAGCACCATGATGAAGTATTTGTCCTTAAGTTTTTTCCATCTCTGTCAGTTTAGTCCAAGGGTGTCAAACTCATTTTAGTTCAGGGGCCACATTCAGCTACATATGATCTGAAGTGGGCCAAACCAGTAAAATAATAACAAAATAATATATAAATAATATCAACTCCAAACTTTCCTCTGTTTTAGAGCGAAGAAAGCAGATTTACATTATGTAAAGGTTTACATTTACCAGCTATCCTTTCAAAATATGTGAATAACATGAACAAACTGAAAAAACAAGTGTAATTTTAACAATATTCTGCCTCAGTTTATCATTTACACATGTACATTATAACTTACAGATCACATTGGATCTACAAATACACTGAACATTTAATAACAGACAGAATCTTGTTAAAATTGTACTTAACTTCTCTTAAGACATTTCAGGTTGTTCATATTTGTTCAGGTTATTCACATTTTTTGCAAAATTATAATTTGGTTTAGTGTGAATACATGAAAATATTTACATTTACAAAGAGAAAAATTTGGAGTTGTCATTATTTCTATGTTATTATGATAGTATTTTACTGGTCTGACCCACTTGGTCTGAATGTGGAACCTGAACTAAAAGGACTGTTAATATCTTAGCGTAATTTTTGCATTTCACAAATTCATCCCAAGGGCCGGACTGGAGCCTTTGGCGGGCCGGATTTGGCCCCCGGGCCGCATGTTTGACACCTGTGGTTTAGACTAAATAGAACATCTGCAGTGTCAAACACACAAATATGAAGTTAATGGATGGTTTTTACGTCATTGGCTCCTAAAAATAATAAGATTGATGCTTCAGTTTCTTGCTACAAATAAATTAAAACTCAAATAAATACATTTCAAACCAAGTCAAAGTAAAATAAAGCTTAGGATTGTCATTTTGTAAGAGTCTGGTTTAGATCAGCTCTAAATATAAAGTGTCATGACATAACTTTTGTTATAATATGACACTATATAGATAAAATTTGACTGATTTTACACAGTGAGTATAATGCAGGTGCTGATGAAAACACGAAACTGTCAAAAACCTCCTGATCGCCCTCGGTGGTTGGGGAAAAAATCACACAATCACTCATCAATTGGACTTATCGTCTGACACAACCAACAGAGTGTCGGTTCTCAAAGGTACTGAGTCAGAGCGTCTTGTTTCAGGGAAGGAAGAGAAGGGAAAATACGCCACAGCTCCTCCTCCTCCTCTTCCTCCTCCTCCTCCTCCTCCTCCTCCTCCTCCTCTTGTAGAGCCCATCCTACTCTCACTACAGGGGATTCAACTGCTTAAATCTCCTCATCTTTCTCATAAAACCCATATTTGTCTTTTGTCTATTTCACATTTTAAAACCATGCATCACCAGTTCAAACCAGACTAGTGGATCTTCTTCCCAATGGGGTATTTTATTATAATCAAGAAGGAAAATACTTTAATGTGACTGCCTGACTGACACCAGAACAATGTATTTTATTACTTACTTTTTTTTTTTTTTACACTTCCGTATGGTCTTTTTTTTTTTTTTTTCTTTTTTGGAAGTTTCCACTTCCTTGTGTCTTAGCAGATGTCAGGGAGGTTTCAGCAAAACACTGGGATCTCCCACTTCACCCAGAGGGCTATTTGATCCTCATGAAGAAAAAAACATCTCTTCTGTCTATAAATTGCTTTATTTTTTTATAAATAGACCTGCCTCTACACTTAGAGTCCACAGACTCTGTAGAGCACAGGTGTCAAACATGCAGCCCGGGGGCCAAATCTGGCCCGCCAAAGGCTCCAGTCCGGCCCTGGGGATGAATTTGTGAAATGCAAAAATTACACTAAGAAATTAACAATCCTTTTAGTTCAGGTTCCACATACAGACCAATTCAATCTCAAGTGGGCAGGATCAGTAAAATACTATCATAATAACATATAAATAATGACAACTCCAAATTTTTCTCTTTGTAAATGTAAATATTTTTCATGTATTTCCACTAAAACAATGTATAATTTCGCAAAAAATGTAAATAACCTGAACAAATATGAACAACCTGAAATGTCTTAAGAGAAATAAGTACCATTTTAACAATATTCAGTCTGTTATTAAATGTTTTGTGTGTTTGTAGATCCACTGTGATCTGTAAGTTATAATGTACACGTGTAAATGATAAACTGAGGCAGAATATTGTTAAAATTACACTTATTTTGTCAGTTTGTTCATGTTATTCACATCTTTTGAAAGAATAGTTTGTAGATGTAAACCTTTTCATGATGTAAATGTACTTTTTTTGCTCTAAAACATAGAGGAAAGTTTGGAGTTGACATTATTTTGTTATTATTTTGTTATTATTTTACTGGTTCGGCCCACTTCAGATCAAATTTAGCTGAATGTGAACCCGGAATTAAAATGAGTTTGACACCCCTGCTGTAGAGAGTTTTCAAAAACACCTCCTGTTAAAGCAGGCTTTTTAATTTCCCAACTGACTCAGGGCTGCTATAAACTGATGGCACTTTATGTATTTATTGTATTTTTTTAATTGTATTTTATTGTGTTTTAATGGTATTTTAATTGTTTTTTATTTGTACTGTTTCTTTGTACTTCGCACTGTAAAGCACTTTTTGACTGTCAGCGAAAAGTGCTCTATAAATAAAACGTACTTATACATGGTCTGCTGCAAATATCACGAGAGTCAGTATGTAACGAAACAAATATTCCTCTTCCTAAAACAGGACAAATTCGTTACCACAACTTGAGTACATAATGGACCTTGGCTGCACTGAAACATGTCATAATCTGTGATATATGCATGAAATCCTCCCTTCTCAACAATTACTTTATGATCCTTATGCTTATGTAAAGTATAATAAACTCATAAAGCGCCTGAATACAAGCTCACTGTATTATATTCTATTTACAGGAACAAGATGACATTTAGAATCAGTGTGTGCCATTTCAGTACATTTAGCCTTTGTCATGTGGCTCAAAAGCATGCAAGCCTGCAAGCGAAATAACATAAATATTGAAACCTAAAAGTAGGACTCATTAGGGATGCTTTGGATAATGTGATCACTTTATGTAAAGGGTGAGAAAACATCCACAAAGTTCAGTGACTCGACCAGTTTATTCTTTCCTAAAGTTGGAATAATCTTGTTTTCGGGGACATTCCTCTTTTTATTCTTATTTATACTAATCAGTACTTTTGACCAGGTGTCATGATTATATACTGAGTCCTAGTTACACTTTATTTATCCAGAATAAATCACATTGTCACTATCATTTCATGAGAAGACGTAAAAAACATTGTATTCCAACTTTATGGGCCACACTGTTTAGCTATTAGACTAATTATAACAAAGCAGATGGTCCTGTTTTACCCCTCATTACAATAACACCTCTGATTATCTGTAGTGTGGATGTTGTTAGCAGATTTTTATTGTAAATAGATATATTTCAATATTTTTGTAGAAACGTTTACTTGTTTGAGAACTTTGCTAAATTTGGTGTCTTCAGAACTACCTGATTAGATGAAATCAGATTAAATTAGATAGAATTTTATTGATCCTTTGGGCAGAGCCCTCAGAAAATGGAGGTTCTAAAAGCAGTCCAACACTGGATATACACACAAGAAATACCACAAGAAAATAGCAAAACAGTAGCATTTTTTTTTTTTTTTTTAATTATTTTTTTTTATTAGAATTGCCCTCATGTGATGTTGTCTCTTTTTAATGTTTTTAATGTTGAATATTTAATTTTACCCTGTTTTGGTTATGAATTTATATTGACATACATGATGCTGTTTTATTCCACTCCTTCATTTTGCATTTGACACCATCATGTTATGTTATTTCTGCCCTCTCCATTTTTGTGTTTGCTGTACTTATCTCTTTTATTGTGTTGTTTGCTATGTTTTTATTCTGCTGTTGTGCACTATTGCATTGTCTGTCAAAGCACTTTGTAAACTCAGTTTTTAAAGGTGCTATATAAATAAAGTTATTATTATTATTATTATTATTATTATTATTATTATTATTATTATTAATGCAGCAGTATTGGAAAAAAAGCAGGCAATTGCACATTGTAAAATACAAATAGAAACAAATAAGTAACAAGGTGGTAATAATAAAGTAATAACAAGTGGTGCCAGGCACAGCAAACCCCGCCCCTCACATGTATTGTAGCTTATTTCGGCATCGATCCAACTGATGTCATCATGTCTATGTGCTGATGTCAGCATGTCAGTAAGTTGAAACAAAATTGATGTTTTTATAGACATTTGAAACGTCGCCCATTATAAGAAAATGGGAGAAGAAAAAAGATTTTAAAAATTCATTAAAAAATTTACCTTTGACCTACTTTTCCCAAAATGTAATCACATCTATTCTGGGTCAGTGGTGATGTATAAACCCAATTTGGTTTGAATTCAACCAATAGTTTTGCTGCTACACGTGAAATTTTGCCCATTGTAAGTAAATAGGGAAAAAAAAAAGATTTTAAAAAATTCATAAAAATTTAAACTTACAGTTATGGGAACCTTATATGAACATCATGGTATCGGGAAAATAGGGACATGTCATACAAATTAAAATTGTTTAATTTTATTTAAATTTTTTAAATTATCATGATTGCTGTATTTTAATATTATTATTATTACTATTATTTTTTTTTTTCAACATATGTACAGTTTCATCAGTGTGTATATATATATATATATATATATATATATATATATATATATATATATATATATATATATATATATAAAAAATTTGGTGCAAGTCTACATGGTGTAAATGGGTGTGTGTGTATGAGTGTTTATGTTGTTATGTAAAACTTAAATACCGATAAAAATACTGTGAAAAAAAAAAAAAAAAATCAACCTTGACCTACGTTTCCCAGAATATAATGACCTGTATCCTGGGTCACTAGCAATCTATAAACCCAATTTGGTATGAATTCAACCTGTAGTTTTGCCGCAACAGACATTTGAAACAAACAAACTGAGCCATAAACAACACCCCCTGCCTCCCCTTCAGGGGCGGGGTAATAATAATATAGAAATCAATGGTAAATCCATAACCATTGTACAGCCTCATATCATCTCATATAAATACTGTATATTAATGCAGCTACCAAATATTAGCATTTTATTAACCCTTTTGGTGCCAAAATCGCAAAATATTGCGACACGTCACATAACTGAATGAAACAGACAGCTTTTTGAAATCTTGATATCTAAATTGAATATTTAGAAACAAACAAACAAACAAACAAAAATCTCCGGCGCCTAAAGGGTTAATATGTTCAGCCATTCGACACTCGATTCTCTATTTACTTTGACATCATTTTATTAGCCCAAAGCAGTGAATACGTTCTCTTTTGTCCCTGTGTCGGTACTTTTCTCTTACTCACTATCAGGAATATACCAACAGAATCACTGTATCATAATACCTCATTATATTATTGTTATTGGTGACACGTGATGGTATTGTTACTTACTCTGGTATTCCCACCTCGAGTCCATATGGATCTGATTACACTTCAGGTGAGACCGGTTACTCATTGTTCACACAGTTATTGTAACCACTATTACACTGTAAGGGTCTTTAGAGGTAATATGAACCAAAGTTATTGTTTCAGGATTTTCCAGGCAAGAGGTTTCTGAGGAATAAGAAAACCTAAGTTATCTTTACATAAATAGGACAGAGTGTTCTGGACTTGACGCTTTCATGTCTTGAAAGCGTTGGGGGTATTTTAGAAGACAGCTGTAGTGTCGGAGGACTCGGCGGTGACTCAAACTGCGACGGTGCTTACCGACATTGCAGTATTTGTGACAGTACCCCATGTTGTGGTTTGACAGAAGGGGCCTTCTACATGTAACACCTGTACGTACAGTGAGAAGCCCCACGTGGCCTGTTCCCAGCACAAACCCCCAGTGTTTACGGTATGTGTGACACAGCAGTAAGTCATCACAAAGGAAAGAGGAGGTGCCTCTTCCTGTTATGAAATCAAATCTCGCTGTCAAAAGCTGTACGCTCACACATGTAACCATTAAGTTCCTGTCCGTATGCGCTGAATTCACACACGGGACAGATAAGACATTCTGTGGCTGACAAAGTTAAAACCAAAACCTTTTCTGTTCAGTGGGTCGACACTTTTGCATACGCCTTCATTTCGGAAACCACTTGTATTTCAGGAATACAGTTTCACTTGTTGAAAAATTAAACCAAAATGATGTGTTTAGCATTAGAAATGATAAACTCAAGCAAGTTTTAAACCTAACAAGGACACACTTTTTGTTCTAATCTAATGAATTCAACCTTGCTTAGAGGTCTTATTTCTGTCTTTGTGCATCAGAAATCAATATAAGTGAATCCCCAAAGGAACTTTGTGTTGGTAAATGCTAGTTATGCAAATTTACAGGATTTCAGTTCTGTTGCAACATGTTGATGGTCATATGAACTATGTTTTCAGCTCAAAAATGTCCAATTTCACCACAATTAATGCTATATTTTCATGTCACAAATGGCCAAGTTATATTTGAACTGAATTTACCTGAAAAACAAATATTCTATTCTTTTAGATTCCCCAGTTTTTCTTACAAGATTATACACTACATATCACATGTTTTATTTTTACAGGTTACAATATGGAGTATGGTGCTGATCCATCCTGCTTATGTTACGCCAATACATACATTAAGAATGTCACACATCACTTTTTAAATCAACAGTTTTCTAATAATAAGCATTTTTATGAAGAAATAACAATTCTATATTGTTATTTACTCTTTAGTATGATGATAAACTATACAATAAATAATTCTGATCCTAGTTTTTGCACAGGGATCATTAGTGTAAACGGTGACATGGCTGCTGAGCATCAGTATGATGGGATCTGTAACAACCATGTCACATCCGTCCACTGCCACATTTTGTGTGTTTGTGTCAGCTGTTATTGTTTTAGATCCATAATACTAACATTTATGAATAAGAGGAGAATTAGCAATAGTAAGTAAGTTTGTTACTAATAAAGTACTGGTACTGACCAGAGCATCATGGGTAATGTCACGTCCGTCCACCAGCAAAAGTTTTCACATACACGTGCTATTCAAAATCCAATATTTCTGAAAATAGAGCTTCCACTGTCAAATAATATCAGTAGTCTGTGCACAAATGGATTGGCATTATTTCAACACAGTTCTATGCATTTCTTACAACTTTTTTTTTTTTTTTTTTTGACAAAAATGGCCACTCATTTGACCCCCTAAGCAAATTTTAGCCGATTATTATTTATAACTATAACTAGATGTATTTATTTGTTGTATGTGTGATAGGCTTTCTGTTACAACCCTAAGGCCATAATGTGTATTTTCCTTTTTTTGTGCCATTCTCCTTCCCCACCTGAGGGAGGAGCTCTTTATCTGTTCTCGGTATTTATTTACAGGGTGTTCACAAAGTCTCTTTACAGTTTCAAAAACTTATTACAAAAGCAGTTGATATGTGAATCAGATTTGTTCTATGTACTCAGTGGTTATCAGAGTTTTTAGTCACATTGTGGGATCATGTGCAATTGAATCAATAGTCTATTTTTCTTCAATCAGAGATCAATTACTGTAAATGTTGACTTTTGATGTTTTGACTGAATATGTGTCACCACTACTGGATGACCTTCAACCAACCATCCTTTTCCAGGTACAGTAGATGGTGCACCACCACACTGGGGACTGCATGTTGGTGGGTTCCTAAATCAAACACTTACACACTGGTGGATTGGAAGGGATGGTCCAACTCTCTGGACACCTCGTTCACCAGATATCACTGCCCTGGATTTCTTTCTGTGTGGTTATGTTAACCCTTTCATGCATAGCGGTCACCACAGTGGACAGCTGTTCAAAGGTGTTCACTTGTATATTCATGGATTTTGTTGTTTTACAGGGTGGGGAAGCAAAATTTACAATGAACATTTAGTTGTTTTTTCTCAGCAGGCACTACGTCAATTATTTTGAAACCAAACATATACTGATGTCATAATCATACCTAACACTATTATCCATAACTTTTCAGAAACTTTTGCCCATATGAGTAATCAGGAAAGCAAACGTCAAAGAGTGTGTGATTTGCTGAATGCACTCGTCACACCAAAGGAGATTTCAAAAATAGTTGGAGTGTCCATAAAGACTGTTTATAATGGAAAGAAGAGAATGACTATGAGCAAAACTATTACCAGACAGTCTGGAAGATACTATTAAAGAAGAATGGGAGAAGTTGTCACCTGAATATTTGAGGAACACTTGCGCAAGTTTCAGGAAGCGTGTGAAGGCAGTTACTGAGAAAGAAGGAGGACACATAGAATAAAAACATTTTCTATTATGTCCATTTTCTTGTGGCAAATAAATTCTCATGACTTTCAATAAACTAATTGGTCATATACTGTCTTTCAATCCCTGCCTCAAAATATTGTAAATTTTGCTTCCCCACCCTGTAGTTCCAGATCAGCCGACACAGTGGACACTTATTCATCATCTCATACCCTGTAATTCATACCATTACTGTAACATTCCTGTTCTTGATAAACCTGATCTGCACTAACATGTTTGAGTGTAAAAAAAAAACTGCTAATTGTTATTAGACTGTAATTAACAGGGTTTTTTTTTGTTGCTTTTTTAACCCTTTCATGCATACTGGTCACTCCAGTGGACAGTTATTCTACAGCTGTTCTCTTGTATATTCATGGATTTTGTTGTTTTAGTTCCATATCAGCCAACACAGTGGACACTTATGCACCATCTCATACACTGTAATTCACACCATTAATGTGTGTGATGGACTGTAGTGGGACGAATAAGAGTGAATAGTTGGATGTGAATGAATATTTTATATAGATGGAGTTATAGAAATGCTTTTTTTTTTTTTTTTTTTTTTTTACTGTCTTTAATGTTTTAGTTTTTATTAATGTCTGTTTTTTTAATGAGAACATCAGCCTGTTCAGGGACTACAGGTGGAAATTAGCACTGGTGCTAGAACCTGGCACACAACAGCTCTCCTTTTTAAGGTTAATGTATATTTTGTATTGTCCCTGTCTAAATAAATAAATAAAATGGAAAAAAACAAACTTTGCTGTTCTTGATAAACCTGATCTGCAGTAATATGTTTTAGTGTAAATCAATTGCTAATTGTTATTAGACTGTAATTAACAGTTTTCTTAATCAAAAAGCTGTTTTTTTTTTGTTTTGTTTTTTTTTTGCATATTATCTCCATGAATTGAGTAACAACTAGTATTAGAGTATGATAAAATGTGATAAAACAGCATTAGAGGCTTTAAAAATGTTTTTATTTCATGGTTTTCACACAGTTTATCACTTTCTGATAATCTGTTTTAAATACACGTTTATTTGTTTCAAAAATCAAATGCATGGTGTCCAGCTGAGTGGACATTTTTATAACTCCATAAAAAATAGGGTCATAAAAAATTTCAGTTGCATTGTTTTTTTCATGCCTAAAGAGAGAAAAAAATCACTCAAGAAAAAAAAAACTTTTACTAAGGTTCTCATAATTTATGCATGAAAGGGTTAAACAAAAAGTTGTTGGTTTTTTTTGCATATTATCTCCGCGAAGTGAGTAATAACTAGTATTAGAGTGTGTTAAAATGTGAGAAAACATCAGATAAGCAGCATTAAACATCTTTTTATTTCATAGTTTTCACACAGTATATCAGTAAATGCATGGGTTTTTTTGCCTCTAAAATTAAATGCATAGTGTCCATGTTAAGGGTTAGTATTTTTTGTTGATTCTGTAATGGGCTGTGCCATTTGTGATTATTGTATTTTTATAGTTTTTTGTTCTCTTCCTTGTGTGGGTGTGTTCTGTTTTGTTTTGTTTTTTCCCCCTCCAACAGATAGCAGCTGATTGAGGATGAGCTGCAGGAGTGGTATTGGTGTGCTGGCTGCTTCTGATTGGTGCCTCACAGAAGAACTAGGAAATTTAAAGGCCAGATCTTCATTCCTTCAGAAGAGACTCCTCTCATTTCATCTCCCCCTCTGTGCAGACCAGCCTTTTGTAATTTTTTGTTAGAACTTTGTAAAAACCAGTGATACAAGGAGGGAATCTTTTTCTTTAAGTTTTGTTTGGTAAGACTGATGTATTTTGGTTTCCTTCGTTTGTTTTTGTAGAACATTATGATTCCCTTGCCTGATTTAATTTTTATTTTTTTTGTAAATAAATATCTCATATTGCAGTTCCGTGGTTGCTGGTCGTTTTGTTAATTTGCTCCTGTTTGTTAAGGGACATGGAGGGAGGGGAGTCTCATGTCATGTTGCGTCTCGGCAACCTCTAGACCGAGCGTAACAGTCCGGGTGAGGGGACATTTTTGTAACTCCATGAAAAATAGGTTCATAAAAAAATTCAGTTGCATTGTGTTTTTTTTTTTTTTAATGCCCAAAGAGGAATAAGAATTACTCGGGGGGGGGGGGGGGGGGGGGGGGGGGGAGTCTTGATTAAGGTTCTCATAATTCATGCATGAAAGGGTTAAAGATATTGTGTATTTAACAAAGATACGGGACAACAACGACCTGAAGGAAAAAAATCACTGATGCCACTGATATCACTGATGAGGGAGTTTTCACACTGCGTATCCAAGTCTGTATCCAAGTCCATTTGACCCCAAAGTCCACTTCATTTTATCACTGTGAATGCAAATGTTCCATGCATGAGTACTGTACCTGAATCCAGTGGAGAAAGTAGTCGTGGGTACAGACTGAGTGGATTCCAGTACAGAACATTGTAGTGTGAAAGCAATCTGTACCTGAGACTGGAAGTGACCTAATCACCATGAGACCATAGACGGTGCTCCTGTTGTCTCCTAAAAAAGCCTTGGATCCACGCGGCACGGACTCACCATACCTACCGAACCACTCGGCGATATATCAGGGAGAATAAAGGTGATTATTTCTTCTACTCTTTGGCTTTGATAGAAAAGTATTGCCTGTGAACAGAACAGTCGCTTGGTTGATGATGTAAGGCACAGGTGTCAAACATGCGGCCCGGGGGCCAAATCCGGCCCCCCAAAGGCTCCAGTCCGGCCCTTGGGATGAATTTGAGAAATGCAAAAATTACACTAAGATGTTAAAAATCCTTTTAGTTCAAGTTCCACATTCAGACTAATTCAATCTAAGGTGGGTGGGACCAGTAAAATACTATCGTAATAACAAATAATTAATGGCAACTCCAGATTTTTCTCTTTGTAAATGTAAATATTTTCATGTATTTACACTAAAACAAAGTATAATTTTGCAAAAAAATGTGACTAATAATAAGTACCATTTCAACAATATTCCACCTGTTACTAAATGTTTTGTGTGTTTGTAGATCCACTGTGATCTGTAAGTTATAATGTACATGTGTAAACAATAAACGGAAGCAGAATATTGTTAAAATTACACTTATTTTTTCAGTTCAGGTTATTCACATTGTTTGAAAGGATAGTTTGTAGATGTAAACCTGTTCATAATGTAATTTTAATTTTTCGCTCTTAAACATAGAGAAAAGTTTGGAGTTGACATTATTTATATATTATTATGTTATTATTTCACTTCAGATCAAATTTAGCTGAATGTGGCCCCTGAACTAAAATGAGTTTGACACCCCAGGTCTAGACCACAGGTGTCAAACATGCGGCCCGGGGGCCAAATCCGGCCCGCCAAAGGCTCCAGTCCGGCCCTTGGGATGAATTTGAGAAATGCAAAAATTACACTAAGATGTTAAAAATCCTTTTAGTTCAAGTTCCACATTCAGACTAATTCAATCTAAAATGGGTGGGACCAGTAAAATACTATCGTAATAACAAATAATTAATGACAACTCCAAATTTTTCTCTTTGTAAATGTAAATATTTTCATGTATTTACACTAAAACAAAGTATAATTTTGCAAAAAATGTGAATAATAATAAGTACAATTTTAACAATATTCTGCCTGTTACTAAATGTTTTGTGTGTTTGTAGATCCACTGTGATCTGTAAGTTATAATGTACATGTGTAAATGATAAACTGAGGCAGAATATTGTTAAAATTACACTTATTTTTTCAGTTCAGGTTATTCACATTGTTTGAAAGGATAGTTTGTAGATGTAAACCTGTTCATAATGTAATTTTAATTTTTCGCTCTTAAACATAGAGAAAAGTTTGGAGTTGACATTATTTATATATTATTATGTTATTATTTTACTGGTTCGGCCCACTTCAGATCAAATTTAGCTGAATGTGGCCCCTGAACTAAAATGAGTTTGACACCCCAGGTCTAGACCACAGGTGTCAAACATGCGGCCCGGGGGCCAAATCCGGCCCGTCAAAGGGTTCAATCCGGCCCTTGGGATGAATTTGTGAAAAGCAAAAATTACACTGAAGATATTAACAGTCAAGGATGTTAAAATCACTTTAGGTCATTTCAGTCTAAAGTGGATCAGACCAGTAAAAGACTATCAGAATAATCTCTAAATCAGGGCTGTCAAACTCATTTTAGTTCAGAGGCCACATCCAGCCTAATATGATATAAAGTGGGCCGGACCAGTAAAATAATATAAGCAATAGGATAAGAACTTTTGCGTGAAAAAAGTAAATTCCATAAAATAAAAAATACACTTAAACATGCTTAAATATCCTACAATACACGCAAAAGTACATTTAAAATTCCGTAATGAAAATGTTTACATCTACGAATTGTACTTGAACATAACATGAACAACCTGAAAATTCTTTAGTAAAATAAGTGCAATGTTAACAATATTATGCCTTAGTTTATCATTTATACACGTGAATCACAACTTAGAGATCACAGTGGATCTACAAATACACCAAACATTAAATAACAGAATATTATTAAAATTCCACATACTTCTCTTAAGACATTTCAGATATTCACATTTTTTTGTAAAAGACTAGTCTGTAAATGTGAAAATTTTTGTGTAATTTTACATTTTTTACACTAAAACAAAGAGACAAATTTGCATTTTTCATTATTTATAGTTTATTATGATAGTATTTTACTGTTTTGATCCACTTTAGAATTAATTGACCTAAAATTATTTTCACATCCTTGATTTTTAATATTTTCAATGTAATTTTTGTATTTCACAAATTCATCTCATGGGCCAGACTGAACCCTTTGGCGGGCTGGCTTTGGCCCCCGGGCCGCATGTTTGACACCCCTGCTCTAAATAATGAAAACTGTAAATTTGTCTCTTTGTTTTAATATGGAAAACTGTAAAATTACACAAAAATGTTGACATTTACAGACTAGCCTTTTACAAAAAATGTGAATATCTGAAATGTCTTAAGAGAATTATGTGGAATTTTAATAATAATCTATCTGTTATTTAATATTTTGTGTATTTGTAGATCCACTGTGATCTCTAAGTTGTGATTTACATGTATAAATGATAAACTGAGGCCTAATACTGTTAACATTGCACTTATTTTAATAGCAAATTTTCAGATTGTTCATATTTGTTCATGTTATGTTCAAGTACAATTCATAGATGTAAACATTTTCATTTTCAATTTATTTTATTTTTTTTTACTCAAAAGCTCTTATCCTATTATTTATATTATTTTACTGGTCCGGCCCGCTTTAGATCATATTATATGAACTAAATATGAGTTTGACAGCCCTGATGTAAGAGTTTGTCACTTTGGCGTTTGTTGGATAGTTACAGAATTCCTTCCACACCACTGGAATATTCAGATCACACCAGTAGACTTAATCATTATTTAGGTTTGTCATAAACTAGCACAGACAGTGTACGTCATTACGTTGGTATAGGCGCCAGTCGGATGTTTGTATATGTAATGTTGAGAGCGCCAGTCGCCGTGAGTTTTCCAGTAATAAAGCAACGCATGCTAAGCTAAGTAAAGGATACTCATAAATATCACTGTTACCAGTCACAAGTGTTTGCTCCTGGAGGATTCTGTTGGGTTTCTGTAAATTGGCTTAGAGTCTGGTTTTGACCAACTCTATATTTATTTATTTATTTATTTGCACAAAATAAAAAACAGCAATAGAAAAAACAACAACATCCAAACAAGTAACAAAATTGTGCAGGAGAGGTTAGAAGCCAAGAAGAAGGTTTTTATGAATACCTCCCCCAAAAAGAACAATACACAAAAAAAAAAAAAAAAAAAAGAATTAAAAAATACAATATAACTGAAATAATAAACTAAAGTAAAAACAATAAAAATGTAATCCACATTACAAATCATCAAATACAAATCAAGTAATACACAGCCTTACATTTTTTCATGAATTAAAGTCCTTTTCAGATGCTTTTTAAACAATGATTAAGTAGATGTTGATTGAAGTTCAGGTCGTAGATTATTCCACAGATTTGGTCCACGATATTTCGATATTATAATACTGACAGACTGAAGTTCGGCAGTACGGAAGAGAAAATTTGCTTGAAAATTGTGAATAACAGAAGACAACATAAAGAAATTGTGAAAAACTTTAGGAAGAATATGAGTTAAGTGAACATATTTGTACATGAAGACACAGGTCTGGTAAACGTTCACATCAAAAACTGAGAGAAGATTGAATTTTTGGAAAAGAGGAGCAGACGAGTCGACAAACTGATCATTCTTAAAAATTTCTTTTGAATTAGGAGAATCTTATTGAGATACGTGGGACAGGTTGCCGCCCAAACAGTACTGCAATAAATAGTGCAAGGATAAATTAAGCAATAATAAAAGGTCAAGAAACAAGAATGATTTATCAGTGAACAAACTCTGTTCAAAATGCCAACTGACTTCATGATTTTTTTTACAGACAAGATTAATATGAGATTTCCAATTCAATTTTTCATCTACAATGACACCCAAAAATTTAATGTAAGAAACCTGGGTTATTTCAAAGTTATCTATGACTATATATAAAGTGTCGTGAGATAACTTTTTTGTTGTGATCTGGCGCTATATAAATAAAATTTGATTGATTGAGTGATTTGATTGGTTTTCCTCTGTAAGTCACTTTGGAAAAAAGCGTCTGCCAAATGCATAAACATAAACATATCACACTGGCGATGAGGATGGGATAAAGGCGATTTTATGTTCTGTATCTGAAATGGCATTTGAGACGGCCCTTAAACGATCTATTACACTGAAGCAATCTAATTACTTACTTCATAGTGTCTACTGTTGTCCACCGACCAAGTGAATGTTCAGTTGTTGATTACTTAAAATAACCGGAAATGAAAATAACATAACTTTGAGTTCATCTTTTCAAAAAACAAAAAAAACAGGAAGTGATGTAATATTCAGATCACACCAGTAGACTTAATCATTATTTAGGTTTGTCATAAACTAGCACAGACAGTTTACATCATTACGTTGGTATAGGCACCAGTCGGATGTTTTTACAGGGTGGGGAAGCAAAATGTGCAATATTTTGAGGCAGGGATTGAAAGACAGTGTATGACCAATTAGTTTATTGAAAGTCATGAGAATTTAAATCTTCAAATCATATGTTACTGCATTTCTAACGGTCTTGTTGTCTACCTCAAGTTCAATTGCCATTTTTCTCATGGATTTGGTTGGATCCTTTAGGATTTTGGATTTGAGAGCTTTAATAAAAGCTTTGGTACGTTTTTTGTTGCTTCCTCCACTTCCAGACTTTCTGGTAATAGTTTTGCTCATAGTCATTCTCTTCTTTCCATTATAAACAGTCTTTATGGACACTCCAACTATTTTTGAAATCTCCTTTGGTGTGACGAGTGCATTCAGCAAATCACACACTCTTTGACGTTTGCTTTCCTGATTACTCATATGGGCAAAAGTTTCTGAAAAGGTATGGATAATAGTGTTAGGTATGATTATGACATCAATATATGTTTGGTTTCAAAACAATTGACGTAGTGCCTGCTGAGAAAAAACAACTAAATGTTCATTGTAAATTTTGCTTCCCCACCCTGTATATGTAATGTTGGGAGCACCAGTCGCCGTGAGTTTTCCAGTAATAAAGCAACGCATGCTAAGCTCCGTCTCATCATTTATAGAACGCCAAGTAAATGATACTCAGAAATATTACAACCACCTCCTACTGTAACACCCACTCGTTCTCGGGCTGCAGTATGTGGTTGTGAACGTGAGATCTGTGGGAAAGGTGTGGGCGTATCCAGGTACAGCAAGGATCCGGATACCCAGTCTTAAAAGGCCCCGGGTCTACGCTACGCTACCATACCATACCATACCATACCATACCATACCATACCAACTTTATTTATAAAGCACTTTAAGAACTTTACAGCTGGCCAAAGTGCTGTACACCAAATATAAAACAAGGGATTAAATAAGTAAATAAAACCGGTGATAACACAGGGTGTTAAGCGGGCTAAGAACAACAAAATACAACCATCATAAAAACAAAGACAAATTAAAATCTGTTAAAAACAGCATAAAAAAACAGACATGTCACTCACTGATTAAAAGCTAATGAGAAAAAGTGCATTTTTAGATGTGATTTAAAGGCAGGTAGAGGCTGAGCCTGTCTAACAACTAAGGGCAACTGGTTCCACAACTTTGGGGCGACAACAGAAAAGGCACGGTCCCCACGAAGCTTCTTTTTAGTTTTTGGAACCACAAGCTGCAGCTGATCTGCTGACCTGAGAGCACGAAGGGGGGTTAGGGTTAGGGTTAGGGTTAGGGTTCATCCAAGTAATGGTGTCCATATAGAGGTGAATTAAATGAGACAAAAAAAACCTTCAATATCTACTTTTCATTTTGTAAAAAAATTTCTAAGGATTTGTGTTTATTAATTTGCTTTTGTAATAAATTTGTTAAATTGTAAAGAGACTTTATGGACATCCTGTAATATGTAGACCAGGTAATACAGATAGTTGTACGGAGGCTGATATTGGGAAGTTTTAAAAACAGTCACCCAATGAAAAACCTGAGATCACCTCTTTCTCTATTCAAATGAACAATGCCTCTGTGATTTACTGTTGTGTATCTGGTGCAATCGAAGCTTTTTCTACATTTTGTAAGAAGTCGACATAGAGGTAGAGGTGTGAAGCTGTATTTATTTGTTGCATTTTTTTCCTGTTTTTGGTAAGGTCGGTAAGAATCCTGTGTCTTATAATGTCGTTCTTTTATTTGCTAACTTTGCCAATAAAAAGTTGATTGTTTTGTCATTTTAGCTGCGTCCATCCTGAAATTGTGTTTCACTTTTGTAAATAAATAAACTCTTTGGACTAAAAACTTGTGCAGGTACTGCTCTTTTTTTGGTAAGTAAACTCAGGTTATCCTAAATCAGACCTAACACAAATTAGGGGCTCACCCGGGATTTGTGCACTTTCTTTTTCATGCACATTCTTCAACAGCTTCAATATACTTTTTTTTTTTTTTTTTTTTAATCAAAGTTGTCAATTTCTTTAAAAATCTCAGGAAAATGTGGTTATGTGTGGAAAAAAAATTAAAACCAAAGCTAATTTTGTATCCAAATTTAACATTTTATTTAAAAATATAGCTGATCCTGCTACCAGGAAGAACCCTTTTTGACTTGATATAAAGTATCGCTATTACATTAACAACAATATATTAAAATATAAAACTGCCGAGTCTAGACTATAATATTATAAACATACAGGTCTATACTGTATATCGATGGCCAGAATACAAAACCTCCTACCTGGAAAAAAAATCACTTTTTTCAGGAAACAAAAAAAAAAAAAAAAAAAAAAGTTGGGGCGACACGGTGGTGCAGTGGTTAGCACTCGTGCCTCACAGCAAGAAGGTCCTGGGTTCGATTCCAACACCAGTCGACGGGGGGTGGGACCTTTCTGTGTGGAGTTTGCATGTTCTCCCCGTGTCTGCGTGGGTTCTCTCCGGGTACTCCGGCTTCCTCCCACCATCCAAAGACATGCACTAATAGGTTAATTGGTTAATCTAAATTGCCCATAGGTGTGAATGTGAGAGTGATTGTTTGTCTCTATATGTTCAGCCCTGTGATGAACTGGCGACTTGTCCAGGGTGTACCCTGCCTTCGCCCCTATGTAGCTGGGATAGGCTCCAAGCGACCCCCGTGACCCTAGTGAGGATAAAGCGGGTTCAGAAAATGAATGAATGAAAAAAAAAGTTTAGTTTTATTATAGTATGGTCGAGGAGGTTTTTTGTCAGGTGACCTTCATGTCATAAGAAAGGGTGGGATTATCTTGCAGATAGACTGAAAATGTGGAGTCATCCTTGTTCTCACCATTTAATGCGAAAACTCAAAATCCAAAAATTTGCATTTCAGATAGGAGGTTTTGTTTTTTGGCTATCGATATATAAAGGCACTTTTCACATTGTAGCTACTTCAAACTGGCACACAGGTCAAATGAAAAGACATTTGTACAGTATTTTAGGACAGAACTGCAGTAAAATATGACATTTTGTGTTGACACTGTCACCAACAGCCACCGCAGGGGATCTGAGGATCTGCACCACATGCCTCGATCCGAGATCTGCAGTGACAGGAGAAAATCACAAGCAGTCAGTCGTCAGTCAACATGTGAAAGTCTAAATATAGTGTGTTCTTCTGCCCTCCATCTTAACCAACACCACACACTGCACTCACTCTGAGACTTCAGTGCACTTATATTTAATCCCTTGGTCCAGTTCTTTCTGCAAGTCCTTCAAAGATGGATTTGTGCAGTCTGTCCTGGAGATAAAGAACAAAACACTGGATTACACATTTAACAACTTTATGTTTGTGTATCTATGTATTTTTGCTTTGTAGCACACACACACACACACACACACACACACAAACACACACACACAGACACACACACCAAGTCTTACACTTCTGTCTTCTGAGTGACCAGAACAACATTGAGGCTCTTCACTCTGGTGGAGTTAAAACGCACCAACTCGATGGTCGCAAAGATACTGAGTAAAAACAAGAAGCAATGTCAGATGGAATTAGGGATGTAAAGGTATGAAAATTTCATATCACGGTTATTGTGACCAAAATTATCACGGTTATCATTATTATCGCGGTATTGTTGAAATGTGCTCAGAATGTTCAGAAACTACTTATACACACACTGAAATAATTTGACCAAGTTGTATTTTGAGAAAAAAAAAACAAAACAACTAAAAAATCTAATAAAATAATAGGCACAATGTACTTTCTGTTGGTAGAAACATTCAAATATTAACATGTAAACATCAAACATACAAATGTGCACTAAAGATGTCACCTTTTGGCCATTGTTTGACCATTTTCCAGATCAAGTTTGAGTTGTTTTAGGGTCTCTCTCTCTCTCTCTCTCTCTTTCTCTTTCAAAGTGCGGTAATCAAACACGGTTATCATGATAATTAGAATTTAAACAGTAAAACTAACTGGCGGGAATTTTATCGCGGTTTATCATTATACCGGTAATCATTACATCCCTAGATGGAATTATCTCAACATGTCACTGTGTATAAAAAGCTGAACATGAAGACATTTACATTTATAGTCTTCAAATATGTAAAGAGAATTTATTTATAAACTAGAAGCACTCGGAGAGCGCAGACCTCCGCCAAGGCTGATCAGTGCCCCCCCCCCCCCCCGTGGGCCCCCCCACCCCCGATCACCACCAAAATGTAATCATTTCTTCCTTATCCCATTTCCAACAAACCCTGAAAATTTCATCAAAATCTGTCCATAACTTTTTGAGTTATGTTGCACACTAACGGACAGACAAACAGACAAACCCTGGCAAAAACATAACCTCCTTGGCGGAGGTAAAGATCAGGAAATTTTGCAGGATAATTACAGCCCTTTCTAGTGTCATCCTGATGAGGTAGTTTTTATCCAAAATACTCAAGTACAAGTTACAAGCACAAGTCCTGGATTCCTTATTGAAATATATGAGCATTAATAATAATGCATTAATATTTATTAATGCAGTGTTTTGTTTTTTCATAATCAAATTTACCCTCAGCTGTTTTCAATTATGCATTATTCTGATTTAATAAAATACTGAAGCACCACATTTTTGGGCTACTCTAAAATTGTGTTGTGTTGCATTCCTTTTTTTTTTTTTTTTTGGATTGTATGTGTTGTTTTCTTACTTGCTGTTTTTAATCACCTTTTACATGTTACTTTTATAATGTTTTAAATGTGTTTCTTTTTATTTCAATGTCCTGTGTGAAGCACCTTGAATTGCCTTGTTGCTGAAATGTGCTATACAAATAAACTTGCCATGCCTTAATGTTAAATATACTCAAGATAAATCAAAACTAAGAATATGCACTTTTATACCTGTAAGTGCCACCTTCTAAATAAACTTTAATCTCCAGAGACCCAGGAGAATACAAATTCCTGAATTAATTTTTTTTTTTTTTAATTGTCTAGACGGAAGTCAGCATGACACTGGCGCTTTTTTTCAGATACTTTTTTTTTAAAATTTTCTCTGAATGTCCTTAGCAGTGGCTTTTTTTTTTTTTTTTTTTTTTTTTAAGATAAAGCTGTGGAACTCTTGTCCACAAACATGGACAAAAACCATAGTTGGGTCTTCGGAGGTTAATAGAAATACATGGATTTTTAAACTGTTTATTTTACATAAATAGTGGGGTACACCCTGGACACGTCACTACTTCATCACAGGGCTAACACACACAGACAAACTACTATTTACTCTCACATTTACACCCAACTGCAATTTAATTGACTAGTTTAACCTATTACGGTGCATGTCTTTGGGAATAACATGAAAATTCCACACAGAAAGGAGTGGAACTGAACCCAGGAGCTTCCTGCTGCACGTGTCAAAGATACACCAACACATTTATATAAGTTTACACTGGAGAACCACACAAATATGCAGATATTTCTTTATATAACCTACTTTTATTATCTATTTTGACTGATATGTTGGGACAATCATGAAAACTAAGACATTCCTTAGTGAAGGGTGTGACTTAATGCAATGACAGAGGACAGTTTTGTAGACTAGAAATGGTACATGGTAAAATTAGCAGTTTTAAAGGAGTGATATTTTGCTGTTTTAAAATGGAATTATGCATTTTAAAACATTTCCCTGTGGTGTACATAAACTGTAAATGCTAAACTTGGGCCTAAATTCTTCATTTATTCAACTCCACAGGTTCATCTTCAACCCTATTTCTGGGTAATGACACCAGAAAAGTTATTTAGAGCGCTGGCCCTTTAAATGCAAATGAGCCACTTCAGGCCCCGCCCCCTCCAGGTTGTCGGCTGTGCTGCTCTGTCCTGTTCAACCAACAACTGAACATTTTAGGTAATCCGCTCAAAGTTTGGACATATTTTCAGTATGGGCTACAACCGCTGCTGCTGACAAACAATTATAGTGTACTGGGAGAAATGTTCGTCGGAAGTCTTGACCTTATATGTGCAAATGTTGTGACGTAACTAGTTATAGATGTAACAAATTAAGCAGGAATTGAAACGGGTTGTAGAAATCCACTCGATTTTTGCCAAAATTAATATAAAGATAGCTTTGCAGCACCTGGAGGGTTCAAATTCAAAGTTGTTGAACTGTTACCAAAAACACAAATAAATGTAAGATAAGATAAGACTTTATTGATCTCACCAGGGGGAAATTGCACAGCTGACAAATACAGGGTGGGGAAGCAAAATTTACAATGAACATTTAGTTGTTTTTTCTCAGCAGGCACTACGTCAATTGTTTTGAAACCAAACATATATTGATGTCATAATCATACCTAACACTATTATCCATACCTTTTCAGAAACTTTTGCCCATATGAGTAATCAGGAAAGCAAACGTCAAAGAGTGTGTGATTTGCTGAATGCACTCGTCACACCAAAGGAGATTTCAAAAATAGTTGGAGTGTCCATAAAGACTGTTTATAATGGAAAGAAGAGAATGACTATGAGCAAAACTGTTACGAGAAAGTCTGGAAGTGGAGGAAGCAACAAAAAATGTACCGAAGCTTTTATTAAAGCTCTCAAATCCAAAATCCTAAAGGATCCAACCAAATCCATGAGAAAAATGGCAATTGAACTTGAGGTAGACAACAAGACCGTTAGAAATGCAGTAAAATATAATTTGAATTTAAAATCTTACACAAGAACACCAAAACACTTGTTGACAACAGCAACAAATCCAACTTTAGCAATTTTTGGGAATCATGTTTATGGCCGCCTTCTAGCCCAGATCTAAACCCTCTGGATTCTGCTATTTGGGGCGTTTTAGAACATGCTACCAATAGGACATCACACAGCAATGTCGACTTTCTTAAAGATACTATTAAAGAAGAATGGGAGAAGTTGTCACCCGAATATTTGAGGAACACTTGCGCAAGTTTCAGGAAGCGTGTGAAGGCAGTTATTGAGAAAGAAGGAGGACACATAGAATAAAAACATTTTCTATTATGCCAATTTTCTTGTGGCAAATAAATTCTCATGACTTTCAATAAACTAATTGGTCATATACTGTCTTTCAATCCCTGCCTCAAAATATTGTAAATTTTGCTTCCCCACCCTGTAGAAGAGTAAAATAAAGTGCAGGGAAGACAGAACACAGAAAATATACACTTGTGAAGCATAAAACATAAAGAGAAGAAGGAAAAATCTGCTTTTAAAAACTGTAAGTGAGGTTATGTGGAGGAAAACGTCCAGTACTTCCCTTCAGAATGTCGTATTATGTAAGTATAAATGGAAATTCTCAAGTGAAGAACCCTCACATTGAACTTTACTCCAGTACTTGAGGAAATGCACGTTCCATTCCACAGCTAATTGTGTTGCTGTCATGTTTAGTTGTTGTGTAACATGCTTATAATACATGAGATGTGCTGCGTATAGAGATGCATATGAAGTCTATCTGAGATCTGATTGGATGACAGGAGACGTTGCTACTGGGCCTAAGTTGTAAAATGTTATCAGTGAGGCCATAAATAAAGACAACAGGTCGACTTACCTCGAAGGACTGAACGGCGTTGCTATGGATCCATTTAACATTGCAGAGACATCACCACAGGCAACATCTGCAAACTACACACACCATAACACTACAGTTATGTTTAGCAAATACTTATAGTGAGTTCAGTTTGAATGCAGCCCAAGGTTGGTTTAGATGTAACAGCATGACTAGTTTTAGTGAGCTGCATAAATTGAAATTCTGTTCCCTTCATATTAGCACGAACAGTGTGCCCGATAATAAAATATGATAACGTGGCTTGTAAAATACACATAATTGCAACAGCATGATGATGAATAGGAGTTCACAGACAGGTCAGTTCAGATAATGAACTCAGTGATTTTATATCTGATGAAGACTAGAAACCATCCAGCTCAATCTCAAATCAAGGAAATATAACACAGAGATATTGAGCAGAACCGAACACATCAGGAATGACACTATTCCACACCTCTAGAGTTTCACAGTCTAGTTTAGAAGTGGAAAATCCTGTTTAGTCTGGCCTCTACTGGGTGGTATTTTGCTGCAGGGTTTTTTAATCAACATACAATCAAATACAGGCTGATAATTAAGCATGTGGAGTACAGGCCTGCTGCAAAGTTTTCACCAACTGTCCTTGGAAACAACACCTGTCTACATTTGACTTTCCTAAACTTCCATTGGCTAAATCTAATCCCACACCACCAGATTTACAAACAGCTTCTTATCTTGGGCTGTACAGACTGCTAACACACACACCATACCTCAGTGAAATGTGTAATAACAACTCTCTGAACATGTACCTCATGTCTTGCACATGTATGTTTAAGCTGATATATTTGCAAATTTTTTCTTAAAAAACAAACAAACTTCTTCTATATTTCATACAGTATATCTGTAATTTGCACATATTTCTATTGCACACTATTTTATAAATGGCTGTCAAAATCAATGCATTAACGTGGATTATTCCATCATTATGATTAATCTGATTAAAAATGTTAACACAATTAATCTATCTGCAGCACAGAATGACTCTGAACATCTCTGACAATGCAGTTCAGTCAGTTTGTCCAAGTAGAATTAGCATGCACAAATGGGCAGTTGATCTGGTAGTGACAGGCGGCAGAACTGGCTGATAAAGACGGAAGACGCTAAACAGCACGTTGGCCCTCTGGATGGAAATGTAAGTCCAAAAAAAACCCCAATACAGAACAGTTGTTTCAAGTTGTTTTGTTGAAACTGCTGAAGGTGTTTAATAAACAAGTTAAGTGCACATATATTCTCTTCTTTCTTGAGTCTGTTTGCTCATGCAAAATGAAACGTGATTAATTTTAGATTAAAAATGAATGATATTTAATCGTGATTAATTGAAATTTACCCACAGCAACCCTGTGAATAATCAAATGAAAAATTTCATTTGACAATTTGATAATCGTTTTTCTTTTTTCTTCTTCTTTTAATATACAGTCACAGAAAAAATTGTTAGACCATCCTTGTTTTCTTCAATTTCTTGTTCATTTTAATGCCTGGTACAACTAAAGGTACATTTGTTTGGACAAATACAAGAAAAACAACAAAAATAGCTCATAAAAGTGTAATTTAAGAGCTGGTATCTATCCATTTTCCATGGTTTTCTTGATAATAACCAAAATCACTTCAGTTCTTACATCAACAGCTATGGCATTGTACTGACAAAAACAGCACTTTTAGGCATTCCATGTTTTCTTTTCTGTCTGTTTTAGTCACATGACACACACAGAAGTTAGGACCTGATTGCATAACCATTGTTTTTGATGACTTTTGATGGTCTAATAATTTTTCCGTGACTGTATGTCTGTTTTACTGTGTTGTATTTAGTCGCATAGTGCACTGTAGCTGGCAGAGACCACCTGTAATTTCATTGCACTACTTGTGTAATCACAATAAAGCCTATTCTATTCTATTCTATTCTATTCTATTCTATTCTATTCTATTCACTGTTTTGTGTGTGTGGTGTCCTAAAGATGCCAGCAGCTGCTCATGTGAATGTGTGCAGGCTCTAAATGAGTGGGCCGCTGCTCTCTCAGGAGAGAACTGTGCAATGTGGCTCCATGGAGACCGACACAAAGCCTCATTGATGAAACACCGAGCAGGCCGACTTTCCTTTTTCTCCTGACTGTCAAATTCTCGTATACAGGAGAGACTAACTTTACCTTATGTTTAACATATGTGTTATTTCAACTCCCACTGAACTATTCCACTTGTTGGTTCTTGTTGACAACTTACTGCAGCTGAGGCTCGGTTCCAAAATGAGCGAACTGGATTCTTCTCACAATCCGTCCATCCAGGGCAGCCGGTAGTAAATATCTCTGGAAGAAAATAGTCAATGATTTAATGCTTTTTATCGTCAATAAATGAGTCAGTTATTTTAGTAGGGTGCTAGCAGGCAACACTTAGTGGTACAATAGTGCAACAATAAAATCATAACAGTTGTATTTTAGGAGGTGAATAAGTGATAGCTGTCCTACTTCCCATGTCAAACTTGCATGTGGCTCAATGTCAAGATTTAATCGAGGTGATAATACAACCACAACAAGCAGGTTACACCACTCCTCATGACCTTGTGCGCCTTTTCTTACTTGGAAATATGTTGTAATTTTTTTTCAGGAAGTTCTGTGTAACTGTCATTTACAATCTTCATGGCATGTGAGTGATAACAAATGTGTATGATAACTATTTATGAGAATGTTTATTATAAAAAAAAGCATGAATCGGCTTGACTTGATGGTATTTAACAGGACTTGATGGAACTTGCTTTTATGTAAAGGCATCGTACATAACCTAACTCCGCAAACAGGACTGATAGTAGGATTTAGACCAGGGGTGTCAAACTCATTTTAGTTCAGGGGCCACATTTAGCCAAATTTGATCTGAAGTGGGCCGGACCAGTAAAATAATAACATAATAATAAACAGACAATATCGACTCCAAACTTTTCTCCATGTTTTAGAATGAAAAAGTAAAATTACATTATAAAAATGTTTATATCTACAAACTACCCTTTAAAACAATATGAATAACAGAAACAAACTGAAATTTCTGAAGAAAAATAACTGCAATTTTAACAGTTTTATGCTTCAGCTTATCATTTACACTTGTACATTGTAACTTACAGATCACAGTGGATCCACAAATACACAAAACATTTAATAACAGACAGAAAATTGGTAAAATTACACTTCTTAAGACATTTCCGGTTCATACTTGTTCAGGTTATTCTTTTTTTTAATGAGAAATGATAGTTTGTTTTAGTATAAATACAGTAAAATGACAAAAAAATGTTTACATTTACAAAGAGAAAATTTTCAAGTTGTAATTATTTATACATTATTATAACTGTATTTTACTGGTCTGACCCACTTGATATTGAATTGGTCTGAATGTGGAACCTGAACTGAAATGATTAATATTTTCAGTGTAATTTTTGCGTTTCACAAATTCATCCCACGGGCCGGAATGGATCCTTTGGCGAGCCGGATTTGGCCCCCGGGCCGCATGTTTGACACCCCTGATTTAGACCCATGTTGTTGTCATTATCATGCAACCGTGGTGTAACTCCCACAAAGAACGTCTTACAAGAGCTTTTGTACGCACCAAATCAAATCCATTTTCTACATAATTCACACCAGTGTCCGCAGGTTCTTACCCTGGCTTCCCTCCTTCCCGCACCAGTTGAGACCATCCATGACCGATCCTAACAGAGTATCCTCCAGGGTGACATAACAATCTCTCTTGTCTGTAAAATCGTGGACCACATTCTTTGTTTTGCTCCAAAACATCATCTAACAAAAAAAAAAAAAAAGAACAACAACAAAAACAAATCTCAATACACCACTGTTAAATAAATCATTCTGACTCATAGTAAGGGATGATTGACGTTTACTCTGTTGCAGGCAGGTTTGAAGGGCGCTGCATCTATGAGAGGGTTGTAAGCCTCCATGGGGACGTTACAGGGATCCTTTCCGACAAAGGCTTGAACAAACACATCCCAGATCTTTTCACAGTCATATCTGAAAAATAAATGACAGTTTTGCAGACGGACCTCACACATATACATCCTGATAAAAGCGGGTTCCTCTATTTCAATGTCTAGACCAGGGGTGTCAAACTCATTTTAGTTCAGGGGCCACATTCAGCCTAATATGATCTAAAGTGGGCCGGACCAGTAAAATAATATGAATAATAGGATAAGAACTTTTGAGTAAAAAAAGTAAATTTCGTAATGAAAATGTTTACGTCTACGAATTGTACTTGAACATAACATGAACAAATATGAACAATCTGAAAATTCATTCGTAAAATAAGTGCAATGTTAACAGTATTACACCTCAGTTTATCATTTATACATGTAAATCACAACTTAGAGATCACAGTGCATCTACAAACACACAAAATATTAAATAACCAATAGAATATTATTAAAATTCCACATACTTCTCTTAAGACATTTCAGATATTCACATTTTTTGTAAAAGGCTAGTCTGTAAATGTCAATATTTTTGTGTAATTTTACAGTTTTTTATACTAAACAAAGACAAATTTACAGTTTTCATTATTTAGAGGTTATTATGATGGTCTTTTACTGGTCTGATCCGCTTTAGACTGAAATGACCTAAAGTGATTTTAACATCCTTGATTGTTAATATCTTCAGTGTAATTTTTGCAATTCACAAATTCATCCCAGGGGCCGGATTGAACCCTTCGGCAGGCCAGATTTGGTCCCCAGGCCGCATGTTTGACACCTGTGGTCTAGACCATCATAACTGACAGACTTATTATCTTGTATTTGACAGGATTGCAGCAGAAAACAAACTGGTTCCTGCCAAAATTATTTGACCCTTTCATGCATGGTGTACATATTTGTGGACACATAGTTTAAGCTCACTTTTCCAAGGGTTATAAAGGCAATATTCTCCAAACCACATGGGGGCAAATCTCTATAGACTCTATGCAATACAATGAAAAAAGTGTCATCTTAGTTTTAGAATTTGGACTGCTCTGCGATCTCATAAAGTTTACCTCGTAATACCCAGCTATGGGTTTTCTGCTTTATTAAAAAAAAAAAAACAAAAAAAAACTGTCTACCGCAAAGGACATTCTATAAAAATAATAATAAAAAAAAAAGCTTCTAAAAAATTTTTGCATCATGATGTTTCCAAAAAGGGCAATTATTTAAAGAAAAAAAAGCCAAAACCTGTGCTTTCCTGGGTCTCGGGAAGCGAAATATCCTCTGTATAAAACCATATTTTCAAAGAAAATTCAAAATGCATTTCATCTGTAGCCAGTGGTGGCGCCAAGGGGGGGCATGGGAGGGCAAATGCCCCCCCAGTCACAACCTTTGCCCCCCCCCCAGATTTGGGCAAATCTTTGGGAAAATTCAGGCAACGAAGAAATTTTAAAAATCTGTCAATGAAAGCGTACATCACACATTTTGATCCACTTATAAAACAACCAGGCAGACAGCCCCCCCCCCCCCCGCCCATGCACACATCTCTAGAGGGTTCTCTCAAAGGCCAGCTGGTCACTGTCCAAAGCCCCACGAGAGCAGCGGTTCTCAGTCTTTTTCTGTTGGGCCCCCCTTTGGAGGATGAAAAATCTCCAGCCCCCCCGCCCCCCCCCAACCCCAGCAACATTGTAACAGTGGTGCAATTATAACTTTTATTGAAAGAAACGTCAATATTGTAACAATACTTTTTGCTTTTCCTTGAATAATTTGTTGTTCAAATTAAAAATAACTTAGATTTTTACTTGAACAATAAAAATAAACCCAACCAGACTGCTCCGAGACAATATTTTTCCAAATAAAAATTGGAAATGCGCAATTATCTTACAACAATGACAATAAAGTTACTTTTATTAGAACAAACAAATTTTGGCAAAATTTGCCAAATCTGCCAAATGCATAAACATAAGATGAAAATTTTAACAATATCAGTGGCTGCAATGAGCCCGTTTCCATTGCACATCTCAGAACATTAAGGTGCAAACTGTACAAACTGTGCAAAAACAGAAACATTCTACATTTTTCTTTTCCAGTTCAGTCCTTGTCCATTGTCCAAACCTAAACTCTTTGTCTAGTCTAGTGACAGATCACCATGGTAGCAGACTGGTTTTCTGGACGTCCCTAAAATGAGTCCAGGGTGCTCCAACACTAAAATATTAGTTCCACCTGCTACATGTTCTAACCTGAAGGAGGAAAAAAAAAACAACCACCCAGGAGAGATCCCATGCCCCCCCGGCATGCCTTCGCGCCCCCCTGGGGGGCCCACCCCACACTTTGAGTAACGCTGCACTAGAGAAATATGTGAAAGTAGAATGCACCAATTAAAAAATCATAACAGAAAGTCTGAGTTGTTCATCCTGTAGTTTTTAACAAATACCTTGAATAAATTAAGTATTACCTGATTTTATCTAAAATTGCCCTCTATATAAAGTGTAATGAATATATATATATATATATATATATATATATATATGTATATATATATATATATATATATATATATATATATATATATATATATATATATATAGCAGCCACTAAAGCACAAAACATTAATTTCACACTACGTGCAAAATTTTTTGTCCCCCCCCCCCAACATTTTCTTTGCCCTCCAGTTGCCCCCCCCCCCCCCCCCACACACACACACACTTTTAAAATCCTGGTGCCACCACTGACTGTAGCCTAATTTTGAGTAATAAAATCAATCTAAGAAAAAATCTAGATACCTTTTCTCATAATTCATGCATGAAAGGGTTAAGCATGGAAGCAGACACTATATTAAAAAAATAATAATAATTAAAAGGAAAAAAAGTGAAACATATAAAGCCAACTGCAGCATATTCACATTTTAAACTTTTTTTTTTTTTTCCAAATTAATTATCTTTTTCAGAGTTGAGAGAAGTAAGCCTGTGGGTATGACAGGGAGGAGGAAGCTTGAATATTCCTACACAAAGTGCTTACTCTTTGAATGCCTTGCATCTATCTGTAAATGTTTGCTTTAGCTCGTCTGTGTTTGGACGAAGTGAAACTCCCAACACCACACCGAGGATTATAATGACAACAACCGCAGCCACGACGCTTATAATGAGGCAGCGGCGTCTCCGCTTCTTCCCGGGAGGACGGTACTCTCCAGGCTCCATTACAAGGAAAAAAAACAAACAAAAAAAAAAAGTAATCCCAAACAGCGGGAAAAGTTGAGTTCCAGTGGTGTTGTGGGACCGCTCCTGCTCGTCCACACTCTGACACTTCTTGGCCGTTTATTTATAGAGGTGCGCAAGCCCCGCGGCCGCGTGCACCGGCTCGTGCACCGGCTCTGGTCCAATCAAGAGGAGAGAGTCCGCTGGAGGTGTCCCGCGCGCACACCGCGCAGGTCCTTCTGGGAATTATATGCAATAGTTACCAAGAATAACCAAGGAAGTAGCACTAACGGCTTCTATTGAACAGTAAACTGCCACTGCAGCTTCAAAGTATTAACTGGAAAAAGTGATAAACACGTTCTTAACCCTTTCATACATGAATTATAAGAACCTTAGAAAATATATTTATTTATTTATTTATTTTATTTGCACAAAAATAAAAACAGCAATAGAAAAAACAACAACATTCAAACAAGTAACAAAATTGTGCAGAAGAGGTTAGAAGCCAAAAAGAAGGCTTATATGAATACCTCCCCTGAAAAGAACAATACACACAAAAAAAGAATTAAAGAATACAATATAACTGAAATAATAAACTACAGTAAAGTCTTGAGTGATTTTTTTCTCTCTTTAGGCATGAAAAAAACAATGCAACTGAAATTTTTTATGACCCTATTTTTATGGAGTTATAAAAATGTCCACTCAGCTGGACACTATGCATTTGATTTTTGAAACAAAGAAACATGTATTTAAAACACATTCTCAGAAAGTGATAAACTGTGTGAAAACCATGAAATAAAAACATTTTTAAAGCCTCTAATGCTGTTTAATCACATTTTATCATACTCTAATACTAGTTGTTACTCAATTCATGGAGATAATATGCAAAAAAAAAACAAAAAAAAAACTTTTGATTAAGAAAACTGTTAATTACAGCCTAATAACAATTAGCAATTGATTTACACTAAAACATATTACTGCAGATCAGGTTTATCAAGAACAGCAAAGTTTGTTTTTTTCCATTTTATTTATTTATTTAGACAGGGACAATACAAAATATACATTAACCTTAAAAAGGAGAGCTGTTGTGTGCCAGGTTCTAGCACTAGTGCTAATTTCCACCTGTAGTCCCTGAACAGGCTGATGTTCTCATTAAAAAAACAGACATTAATAAAAACTAAAACATTAAAAACAGTAAAAAAAAAAAAAAAAAAAAAAAAAAAAAAAGGCATCTCTATAACTCCATCTATATGAAATATTCATTCACATCCAACTATTCACTCTTATTCGTCCCACTGCAGTCCATCACACACATTAATGGTGTGAATTACAGTGTATGAGATGGTGCATAAGTGTCCACTGTGTTGGCTGATATGGAACTAAAACAACAAAATCCATGAATATACAAGAGAACAGCTGTAGAATAACTGTCCACTGGAGTGACCACTATGCATGAAAGGGGTAATCAAGATTTTTTTTTTTTCCCAAGTGTTTTTATTCCTCTTTAGGCATTAAAAAAACTATGCAATCGATAAAAAAATGTATGAACTTCTTTTTCATAGAGTTGCAAAAATGTCCACTCAGCTGGACTCCATGCGTTTAATTTTTGAAGCAAAGAAACATGGATTTATTGAAATACTGTGTGAAAACATTTTTAATGCTGCTAATCTGATGTTTTGTCACATTTTAACATACTCTAATACTAGTTATTATTCACTTCATGGAGATAATATGCCAAAAAAACAAAAAAACAAAACGACTTTTTGTTTAAAAAATAAAATAAAAAGCTGTTAATTACAGTTTAATAACGATATCAAGCAATTTTTTTTACACTTAAACATATCACTGCAGATTAGGTTTATAAAGAACAGCAAATTTACAATAACGGTATGAATTACAGTGTATAGGATGATGCATAAGTGTCCACTGTGTTGGCTGATATGGAACTAAAACAGCAAAATTAATGAATATACAAAAGAACAGCTGTAGAATAGCTGTCCACTGGAGTGACCACAATGCCTGAAAGGGTTAAAAAGCTGAACCTTTTTGACTGAACTTTTGATTTTTTTGTATCTCTATTTTTATCCTCACTATGTTCACTACTGGTGCTTCCAGAATAAAAGTAGTGAAACTTTACCAACTTTGAGTCACAAATAAAGAAAAATTAAGTCATAAATGCAGGTTGGCTGTTGTTTCCATGATAAATGATACGGTTTTGGGTCAAAATGTGAAATTATGAGAATTAATTAATGAGAGAATGGGTTTTACTCTAAAGGAGTGTTTATCTCAGAGCTACCAGCCTTCAAAACACTGTCTGTACGTTATAATACATTCACTGTACAGGTTCTTTCCAGTGGAAGATTCATAAATCTATCGTAAATATAGGTCAAAACACAATAATGTCCTGTCAGAGAGGGAACTTTAATTGATTGTCATTCCAACATTTACTTCAGTATAAAGTAGCTCCTTGTTTTGGATAATCCCTTGTGGTCCACACTGTAAAAAAAAAAACAAAAAAAAAACAGTGAAAAAACAGTAATAATCCAGCAGCAGGGGTACCAAAAAAATACTGTAAAATAACGGAAAATAACCATGTCATAAAAATATGGCAATTTTCCATAATTAAAATACAGTTTTTTGCCTTCACTTTACATGAGATTTTGCTTTTTTTTTTTTTTTTTTGACTTTTTAATGTTTAATAAACAATGTTTTCATGTATTACAACAATCAAATTACACACACACATATATATATATATATATATATATATATATATATATATATATATATATATATGTATATATATATGTGTGTGTGTGTGTGTGTGTATGTGTATATATATATATATATATATATATATATATATATATATATATATATATATATATATATATATATATATAGTACAGGCCAAAAGTTTGGACACACCTTCTCATTCTTCGCATTTTCTTTATTTTCATGACTATTTACATTGTAGATTCTCACTGAACGCATCAAAACTATGAATGAACACATGTGGAATTATGTACTTAACAAAAAAGTGTGAAATAACTGAAAACATCTCTTATATTCTAGTTTCTTCAAAGTAGCCACCCTTAGCTCTGATGACTGCCTTGCACACCCTTGGCATTCTCTTGATGAGCTTCCAGAGGTAGTCACCTGAAATGGTTTCCACTTCACAGGTGTGCCTCATCAGGGTTACTTAGTGGAATTTCTTGCCTTATTGATGGGGTTGGGACCATCAGTTGTGTTGTGCAGAAGTCAGGTTGATGCACAGCTGACAGCCCTATTGGACAACTGTTAGAATACATATTATGGCGAGAACCAATCAGCTAAGTAAAGACAAACGAGTGGCCATCATTACTTTAAGAAATGAAGGTCAGTCAGTCTAGAAAATTTCAAAAACTTTGAATGTGTCCCCAAGTGCAGTCGCAAAAACCATCAAGCGCTCCAACGAAACTGGCTCACATGAGGACCGCCCCAGGAAAGGAAGACCAAGAGTCACCTCTGATGCTGAAGATAAGTTCATCTGAGTCACCAGCCTCAGAAATCGCAAATTAACAGCAGCTCAGATTAGAGACCAGATGAATACCACACAGAGCTCTAGCAGCAGACACATCTCTACAACAACTGTTAAGAGGAGACTGCGTGAATCAGGCCTTCATGGTCAAATAGCTGCTAGGAAACCACTGCTCAGGAGAGGCAACAAACAGAAGAGATTTATTTGGGCCAAGAAACCCAAGGAATGGACATTAGACCAGTGGAAATCTGTGCTTTGGTCTGATGAGTCCAAATTTCAGATCTTTGGATCCAACCGCTGTTTCTTTGTGCGACGCAGAAAAGGTGAACGGATGGATGCTACATGCCTGGTTCCCACCGTGAAGCATGGAGGGGGAGGTGTGATGGTGTGGGGGTGCTTTGCTGGTGACGCTGTTGGGGATTTATTCAAGATTGAAGGCAACCTGAATCAGCATGGCTACCACAGCATCCTGAAGTGACATGCCATTCCATCCGGTCTGCGTTTAGTTGGACCATCATTTATTTTTCAACAGGACAATGACCCCAAACACACCTCCAGGCTGTGTGAGGGATATCTGACCAAGAAGGAGAGTGATGGAGTGCTGCGCCAGATGACCTGGCCTCCACAGTCACCGGACCTGAACCCAATCGAGATGGTTTGGGGTGAGCTGGACCGCAGAGTGAAGGCAAAAGGGCCAACAAGTGCTAAGCATCTCTGGGAACTTCTTCAAGACTGTTAGGAAACCATTTCAGGTGACTACCTCTTGAAGCTCATCAAGAGAATGGCAAGAGTGTGCAAAGCAGTCATCAGAGCTAAGGGTGGCTACTTTGAAGAAACTAGAATATAAGAGATGTTTTCAGTTATTTCACACTTTTTTGTTAAGTACATAATTCCACATGTGTTCATTCATAGTTTTGATGCCTTCAGTGAGAATCTACAATGTAAATAGTCATGAAAATAAAGAAAATGCAAAGAATGAGAAGGTGTGTCCAAACTTTTGGCCTGTACTGTATATATATCTATATATCTATCTATCTATCTATCTATCTATCTATCTATCTATCTATCTATCTATCTATCTATC
Organism: Sphaeramia orbicularis; assembly: GCF_902148855.1. NCBI lineage: Eukaryota > Metazoa > Chordata > Actinopteri > Kurtiformes > Apogonidae > Sphaeramia > Sphaeramia orbicularis. Next base: position 16,511,188 of record NC_043976.1, on the reverse strand, counting down.
TATATATATATATATATATATATATATATATATATATATATGTATATATATAATTTTCTATGAGACGAAGTTGTACAATCCACTGATAAAAACTGTATTTGGACAGTTTATCAATGCTTATACATGTTATACATTCACAAAAATTCATTTATTCAACATTTTTGTTGTGAAGCCTCCTGTAATTACACAAGATATTTGTCAATTAACAAACAAGTCTTGTTAAACTTACAGAACAAATACTTCATTAACAGTTAATTGTCAGTAATTTTATCTGTTTTGTTTTTTTTTTTTTTTTTACAGCATTAAACTGTAAATTACCAGTTTAATCTCATAAATAGAAAAGAAATATTTACAAAATTATGATACATTTGCAAATGTATTTTAACTGTATTTTTCTGTGAAAAAAGAAAAAAATATTTTAAAAAATATAAATTTTTTGGTTATTCACAGTTACAGTTTTTTCGTGTTATTTTACATTTGACGTGTAAAATCAGTCTATTTTTGTAAATTCATTGATATTTTCCTGTATCTTAAAAATACAGGAAAAATCTGTAAAATAAACAGTGAAAGTTCTGTTAAATTACAGACTTTTTTTTACAGTGCAACTAAAGCAAAAAATGATTTTAAAAGTAAAAATGTGGGTCATTTGGCAACACTAATCTGTCAAATTGTCTCTAAAATGGCCCATCAGAGAGATTTAAAATACTGTGTTTTGACCCATATATATAAACTAATATACATGTTTGTGATAATACTAATTTAAACATTAACTGATCAGAATTTAATGCCTAATTCAACTTAATAAAGTATGTAAGATTTTACACATTTCATCTCTGAGGCAGATCATTTCCCAAAAACATTGTAAACCAGTGTTATATGACCTTTAAACTGAAGTAGTCATCCATTAAAAGTTGATTAGGATTTAATTGCGTGACCTTTGTCAACGCTACAGTTTGAGATAGCCTATTAACCTAATTTAACATTTGCCAACATGAATGATACTGGTTTTGTTCCAAAGCCTCCCTGACAGCAGAGGAATGTTACCACTTTAATAGTTTAGAGATACTTTACTGAAGTGTAAAGAGGGCAAATATTGTCTTTTTCACTCCAACATTTAACTATACGCATCTTTATGTGCTAGTTACGTCGCAGGAAAAATAATGTTTGGCAAGAAAACATATCATTGTTTTAGCCCAGTTGAATTGTGATATTAACGACAAATACAATGTTTGGCGATTTAAAATATATATTTTTAAAAGTCAGTAAAGTCACAGTTTATGTTAACGATGGTGAAATGTGAAATAACATCTGGTTTTGTGTGAAATGACTCAGGGGAGTGCATCTTTTCACACTTATACGATATGTCACTAACACCAAAACAGCTGTTACCTCAGCATATTTCATCCTCTTCTTCGAGGAGTTGATTAAAAGTATGAAAGGTGGTGAAAACCATGACGAGTCTGGTCATGTTGCAGCTGCAGATATCTTCGGCAACTCAGGAGAGATTATATGTGTAAACAATGGCATCAATGAAAGGGAACCAAAACATTATTTGACTTTAACCATTAACTTTAATATAGTTATTTTGTTTTCCTGAAGGAGGGAACATGTGGAATTTAACAAGTTAAGAATGTTGTTAGTTCATCACATACATAGATAGATAGATAGATAGATAGATAGATAGATAGATAGATAGATAGATAGATAGATAGATAGATAGATAGATAGATAGATAGATAGATAGATAGATAGATAGATAGATAGATAGATAGATAGATAGATACATTTATTTACAGTCTGATACTATTTAATCTAATTGTATTTGTTGATTTTTGCTTTTTCTATGTTTTCACATCTAGACTTTGTGTGAATGTTATTTGCCTCCTGTTCATATTCCTGATGTCTTTTGGTAGATACATTTGCATGTTTATGTCTATATTTGAGTTGGGGGTGGGGACTTATGTTTAGAAAGACAGTAAAAATGTACACATTGTATGATGCATCCATGTTATGCTGTTGAAAATCCACAAATGAAATTTCACACACACACACACACACACACACACACACACACACACTGTTTAATTTATTATTTATTATGTTATTATTATTATTATTATTATTATTATTATTATTATTATTATTTATTTATTTATTTATTTATTTATTTATTAAGAATTATCTCTTGAAATAACACATTAGATTAATAAATGATAAAATGTTATAATTGAAAGGGGTCCAAAAATTATGAAAATCATGGAATTAAATGCTTTTCAACTTTTTCGATGGATGGATACTTAACTTGAAAAGGTCGTATAATAACCACAAGTATTAAACATGCTGTGGATCAACATAAAAGTAAAAAAAACAAAAAAAAAAGTTAATGTATATCAAGTGTTGAGTGTTTTAATATGCTCTAATGATCCTATATTGTAAATTACAGACATGTGAGCCACATTTTTGTTCCGCTCCAGGATCTGTGGCTTTGATATGAGGCCTACCTATTGTAATCTTCAGGCAAACCTCTCTAGTTTCATGTTTGCATGGGTGTGATCGAGCCCAAGGGTTTATTCTCATGAAAACCGACCTTTGGTCTCATGGAGGAAACCTCGTGTTTGTTTATCACTTTGCATGATAATCTATGAGCAAAACCTTTGAACATAAAACACAAAATAACAAAGGTTACCACATTAGATTTGGAGACAGGAGCCTATTTTGCTTGTGTGCTGCATTTTCTCATATCAGTTTTCAGCTGGATGGGTTTAGTTTAACAAAACACTCTTTATGCATTTAACTAAAGATGAAACCGTGGAAACCAGAGTATGAAGCTACTTGAAAATGCCCTTTGTGCAACATTTTCTGATCTTCCTCTGAAAATAACAGCATGGACAAGCAATTTTCTGTGGGGTGGTTAGTTTTTATTTACAAATTAGGAATTTACAATGAACAAAAAGCCTAAAGGGAATCAAACCGTGACTGTCATAAACCAATAATATATCAGTTGGACACTGGGTTTTCTCTGAGGAACAGGCTGTTTATACACGTCTGGTATGAGGACTGTCTGGACTTCTGGATGCACTGAAGGATCATCAAGGTCCTGCATGTGAAAACAGGATTCACTGTTACAACACAGCACAGACGAGGGGATGTTTATCTTCTTTGCAATAAAATGCACTTACTGGTCGTTGTCTGTGCAAGTCCAGCGGAAACCCCTGGCCTGGAGGATCTGAATCAGGTCCACGACTGATCCTTGATGACACGATTCTCTGTAGAAAAGCAGATGCGAAGAGTTGATGTTGATTTTATAGTCGTCACATTCTGGCAAAGATTCATAGATTACAGGGTGGGGAAGCAAAATTTACACTATTTTGAGGCAGGGATTGAAAGACAGTGTATTACCAATTAGTTTAGTGAAAGTCATGAGAATTTATTTGCCACAAGAAAATTGACATAATAGAAAATGTTTTTATTCTACAGGGTGGGGAAGCAAAATTTACAATGAACACTTAGTTGCTTTTTCTCAGCAGGCACTACGTCAGTTGTTTTGAAACCAAACATATATTGATGTCATAATCATACCTAACACTATTATCCATACCTTTTCAGAAACTTTTGCCCATATGAGTAATCAGGAAAGCAAACGTCAAAGAGTGTGTGATTTGCTGAATGCACTCGTCACACCAAAGGAGATTTCAAAAATAGTTGGAGTGTCCATAAAGACTGTTTATAATGGAAAGAAGAGAATGACTATGAGCAAAACTATTACGAGAAAGTCTGGAAGATACTATTAAAGAAGAATGGGAGAAGTTGTCACCCGAATATCTGAGGAACACTTGCGCAAGTTTCAGGAAGCGTGTGAAGGCAGTTATTGAGAAAGAAGGAGGACACATAGAATAAAAACATTTTCTATTATGTCAATTTTCTTGTGGCAAATAAATTCTCATGACTTTCAATAAACTAAATGGTCATACACTGTCTTTCAATCCCTGCCTCAAAATATTGTAAATTTTGCTTCCCCACCCTGTATGTGTCCTCCTTCTTTCTCAATAACTGCCTTCACACGCTTCCTGAAACTTGCGCAAGTGTTCCTCAAATATTCCAGTGACAACTTCTCCCATTCTTCTTTAATAGTATCTTTAAGAAAGTCGACATCGCTGTGTGATGTTCTGTTGGTAGCATGTTCTAAAACGCCCCAAATAGCAGAATCCAGAGGGTTTAGATCTGGGCTAGAAGGCGGACATAAACATGATTCCCAAAAATTGCTAAAGTTGGATTTGCAGAAATCTTGTATTTTTCTAGCTGTGTGGGCTGGAGCACCATCCTGTGTCCATACATAATTTCCATCTGGGTAGTTTGCTTTAAGCCATAGGTGTCAAACATGCGGCCCGGGGGCCAAAACCGGCCCGCCAAAGGGTCCAATCTGGCCCCTGGAATGAATTTGTGAAATGCAAAAGTTACACTGAAATTACACCGAAGATATTAACAATCAAGGATATTCAAATAATTTTAGGTCAATTCAATCTAATATGGGTCAGACCAGTAAAATACTAACCTATAAATAATGAAAACTGCAACTTTTTCCTCTTTGTTTCAGTTTTAAAAAAGTAAAAATTACACAAAAATGTTTACATTTACAGACTAGCCTTTTACAAAAAATGTGAACAACCTGAAATGTCTTAACGGTACTCTAATTTCACCAATATTCTGCCTGTTACTTGATGTTTTGTGTATTTGTAGAGCCACTGTGATCTGTAAGTTATAATGCACATGTATAAATTATAAACTAAGGCGCAATACTGTTAAAATTGCACTTATTTTCATAAGAATTTTCAGGTTCATATTTGTTCATGTTATGTTCAAGTACTGTTTGTAGATGTAAACATTTTCATTACGAAATTTGACTTTTTTTTTTTTCACTCAAAAACATAGAGCAAACTTTGGAGTTGACATTGTTTATAAGTTATTATCATATTATTTATATTATTTTACTGGTCCGGCCCACTTTATAAAATATTAGGCTGTATGTGGCCCCTGAACTGAAATGAGTTTGACACTCCTGCTTTAAGCCATGGCAATACCTGGTATCTCAGAGTCTTGTAGTTGGATTTGGTTGGATCCTTTAGGATTTTGGATTGGAGAGCTTTAAGAAAAGCTTTGGTACGTTTTTTGTTGCTTCCTCCACTTCCAGACTTTCTCGTAATAGTTTTGCTCATAGTCATTCTCTTCTTTACATTATAAACCAGGGCTCTCAAACTCATTTTCTTTCAGGGGCCACATTCAGCCCGATTTGATCTCCAGTGGGCCGGACCAGTAAAATAATAGCAGAATAATCTATAAATAATGACAACTCCAAATTGTTGTCTTTGTTTTAGTGCAAAAAACCCTCATTAAATGATGAAAATACTTACTTTTATAAACTATCCAAACAAAAAAAGATGTGAATAACCTGAAAAAGCTGAAATTTCTTAAGAAAAATTAATGCAATTTTCACAATATTATGCCTCAACTTATCATTTCTACATGTGCATTATGGATCAGATCTACAAAGACACTAAACACTTAGTAACAGGCAGAAAATTGTTAAAATTGTGCTTAATTTTCTTTAGAAATTTCAGGTTATTCACAGTTTATTGTTACAGGATAGTTTGTAAATGTAAATATTTTCATAATTTAATGTTATTTTTTGCACTAAAACAAAGACAAAAATTTGAAGTTGTCATTATTTACAGGCATAATACAAGATTATTTTTTTCACATCAAACCGAGAAGAAAATATGGAGTCATTATGTTCTATAGGCTATTATACTATTAATTTACTGTAGATCATATTAGTCTGTATGTGGAACCTAAACTCAAATAAATTCCACAGCCTTGACCGTGGAATTATTGCACTTTGCCAATTCATCACACGGGCCGGATTGGAACCTTTGGCGGGCCGCATTTGGCCCCCGGGCCGCATGTTTGAGACCCCTGTTATAAACAGTCTTTATGGACACTCCAACTATTTTTGAAATCTCCTTTGGTGTGACGAGTGCATTCAGCAAATCACACACTCTTTGACGTTTGCTTTCCTGATTACTCATATGGGCAAAAGTTTCTGAAAAGGTATGGATAATAGTGTTAGGTATGATTATGACATCAGTATATGTTTGGTTTCAAAGCAATTGACGTAGTGCCTGCTGAGAAAAAACAACTAAATGTTCATTGTAAATTTTGCTTCCCCACCCTGTATACTTTAGGGGGGTTAAGACTCACACACTGGGCCCCTCGAGGCTGGTCACCACTTTTATATTGACATAATCCACTCTTTGGGGGTTCAGATAGTCCAGTTCCACACTCCCAAACATGCTGCGAATGAAAGACGAGAAGTGAATACAGATGCGTTAACGAAATAAAAACACATATTATTCGTCTTAAGTCATATTTTTGGCCAAACTGTCATATTTGTGTAATTTTATTCTCCTTACACTGTTGCTTTATTTATCATCATTGACTATGACCTCAAAAAAATATGACTTAGGCCAGGGGTGTAAAACTTGGAGCCCATTCCAATCTGGCAAATGCAAAAATGACACTGAAGATATTAACAGTCATGGGTGTGAAACTCGTTTTAGTTCAGGTTTCAGACACACACCAATGTGACCTCAAGTAAAATAATACCATAATAACCCACAGATTATCCTTTTTTTTTCCTCTTTGTTTTAGTACAAAAAAACTGTTAACCGTTTCATGCACGGTGGTCACTACAGTGGACAGTTCTTCTACAGCTGTTCGCTTGAATATTCATAGCTTTTGTTGCTTTATTTGCATATCAGCCAACACAGTGCACCATCTCATACGATGCAATTCATACCATTACTGTAACTTTGCTGTTCTCAATAAACCTGATCTGCAGTAACATGCTTGAGTGTAAATCAATTACTAGTTATTAGACTGTAATTAACAGTTTTCTTAACCCTTTCATGCATACTGGTCACTCCAGTGGACAGTTATTCTACAGCTGGTCTCTTATATATTCATGGGTTTTGTTGTTCCAGTTCCATATTAGCCGACACAGTGGATATTTATGCATCATCCCATACACTGAAATTCATACCATTACTGTAAATTTGCTGTTCTAGATAAACCCGATCTGCAGTGACATGTTTCAGTGTAAATCAATTGCTAAATGTTTTTACTGTGATTAACAGTTTTCTTAAACAATTTTTTTTTTTTTTTTCATATCTCTCTGTGAAGTGAGTAATAACTAGTATTAGAGTATGTTAAAATGTTAGCGTTAGCAGCATTAAAAATGTTTTTATGTCATAGTTTTCACATAGTATATCACTTTCTGATGATGGGTTTTAAAAATGTTTCTTTGCTTCAAAAATTAAACTCTTAATCAGCCCTGAGCATTGTAAAGAGGAGTTGATAATATTATTTATTTTGTTGTTGTTGTTTTTGGTTTTTTTTCTCTTTTTTTATGTTTACAAGGTCTGTAGGTTTGTTGCATTTTTTTTTTTTTTGTTTGTTTGTTTTTTGGGGGTTTTTTTTGTATTGTGTCTGTGTGGTTCCTTATGTCTAAGTACATGTTTATGTCAATGTATAATTTAAAAAATTAATTAAAAAAAAAAAAAAAGATTTCTTGAAATAAGATTTTCAAAATCTTTCAAGTTCTTATATCTCACTTCAGGTGATTATGTCTTATTTTAAGTATGATGAGATATTTTGACTGAAAATGAGAAAAGTACACTTGGTAAGATTTTGATTTTTGCAGTGAAATTAAGCAGGAATTAAAACAGGATGTAGAAATCCACTCCCATTGCCTAAATGAATATAAAATATAGCTTTGCAGCACCTGGAGGGTTCAAATTCATAATTTTTGAACTATTAGGGTCCAAACACACAAATAAATGAACCAAAGACTAATAAAAAAAAAGTGGGTTTAGCAAAATATGACCCCTTTAATAATAATAATTAAAAAAAAAAAAAAATGGTGTCCAGCTGAGTGGAAATTTTTGTAACTCCACAAAAAATAGTGTCATTAAAATATTTCAATTGCATTTTTTTTTTTTTTCATGCCTAAAGAGGAATAAAAACACTCAAGAAAAAAATATTGACTAATGTTCTCATAATTCATGCATGAAAGGGTTAAACAAAAAGGTTTTTTTGCACATTATTTCCATGAAGTGAGTAATAACTAGTATTAGCGTATGTTAAAATGTGAAAAAACATCAGATTAGATGCATTCAAAATGTTTTTATTTCATAGTTTACACACAGTTTATCACTTTCTGTTACTGTGTTTTAAATACATGTCTTTGCTTCAAAAATTCAACGCATGGTGTCCAACTGTGTGGATATTTTTGTAACTCAATAAAAAGTAGGTTCATTAAAAACATGTTCAATCACATTGTTTTTTTTTCATGCCTAAAGAAGAATAAAAACACTCTGGAAAAAAAATCTTGACTAAGGTTCTCATAATTTCTGCATCAAAGGATTAAATTGCGAACATATTTACATTTACAAACTGCCCTTTAACAATAAAATGTGAAGAACCTGAAAAAATATGAATAACCTGAAATGTCTAAAGAAAATTAGGTGGAATTTGAACAATATTCTGACTTTTATTAAATGTTTTGTGCTTTTGTAGATCTGATTTGTAATGCACATGTATAAATGATAAGTTGAGATGTAATGTTGTTAAAATTGCACTTATTTTTCTGAAGAAATTTCGTTTTTTTTAGGTTATTCACATCTATTTTCTTGAACAGTTTAATTTTATGCTTTTTTTTTTACAAAAATAAAGAGAAAAATTCGTTGTTGTCATTATTTATATGTTAACCCTGTATTGTGGCAAGTGGCTATTTTTGGTCCTTTCAGCAGTTCCAGTGAGGACAGTGAGTCAACAATCTCAGGTCCAATGTGGTCTACAGGGTCTGTAAGGTCCACCTCTGCATGAACAGTGAGTGTACCTGCTTTGTTAGGTACCATGCAGTAATGGTACTAATGTAGGAATGATGTTCAAAGGGAGAATGTGGATGTGGACAGGGGTCTGGATCAGCACTCATGTTGGTCTAATGTTCTAAAATACATGTTCCTTTTACCTTATATGTGATTTTCTGGTATTTTTATATTTACTTTTTGGAATTTTTTGGTGTCACTTATAGGTAAGGAACCAAATATGGTAACTTCATTGACCTTGATTATCTACATAACAATAAAACATTTAGAAAAATTTCCCAAAAGTAATAAAGTCTTGTTACGCCCTCCAGTAACACACTAAATCTGAAATTTAAATTTCAGAGTATTTCTATGATTGCCCTATAAAGGGGTAATATGCTATTATATTACTGGTCTGGCCCAGTTGAGATCATACTGACAATTAAATAATGAGGCTAACGATGTTTGTTTTGCTGACGTCCTTCACCTTTTCCTGCTGAAAGCGTGATGAATGGACCCATTCAACAGCACGGTGATGTTGCCACAGGCCATCTCTGCAAACTAACAGAAATACTACTTTACAAAAAGAGAACAGGCTTTTTACAGACGTTGTAAATCCGTGTATCATTCGTTCATTCGTTTTTCAATTTAAAACCAAAAATCAAAAAACAAAAATACAACTCGTTTTTTTGTTTATCATTTTCAAAACCAGAATGAAAAACGGATAATGGTTTGTTTTTTCATTTCCCGATTTTGTGCTCAAATGAAAAATGGAAAAAAAAAATGGATAACGACCATTTCATCCGATTTTGCTATTTTCAATATAGTTAAGTTGTCTGACCTGGAAGTAGTTGTAACTATGGAAAAAATAAACAAACGAAATCATGGCCGGACTGGAGGAATATTTTGCTATAATTAAGCTGCAGTTAATCTCGTTAATTCATAAAAATAGAGCCAAATTTATTTTTTTGTGTGAATGCAATACGCTTCTGTATCAAACAGCTGCTTAATTATAGCAAAATATTCCTCCAGTCCGGCCATGATTTCATTTGTTTATTTTTTCCATAGTTACGACTACTTCCGGGTCAGACAACTTAACTATAATGAAAATAGCAAAAATTGATTAAATGGTTGTTATCCGTTTTTATCATTTTTTATTTGAGCACAAAATCGGGAAATGTAAAAACGAACCGTTATCCATTTTTCATTCTGGTTTTGAAAAACAAAAAAAACGAGTCACTTTTTTTTTTTTTTTGGTTTTAAATTGAAAAACGAATGAACGAATGATACATGGATTGTTGTAGTTTCTATTGCAGGTAGGGATGTAACGATATGAAAATTTCATATCGCGGTTATTGTGACCAAAATTATCACAGTTATCATTAATATCAGGGTATTCTTGAAACTGTGCTCAAAATGTTCAAAAAGTACTTATACACAACCTGAAATAATTTAACCAAGTTGTATTTAAAATAAATAAATAAAATAAAATAATAGGCACAATGCACTTTCCTTTGGCAGAAACATTCAAGTATTAACCCTTGGTAGTCTGAGCCTATTTGATTTGTCCTTTATATACTATGTAAACAAATGTTTACAATACCCATGTTTGGTATCTTTTTTTTTCAGCACAACTTCATCTATCTCATACATCAGTTATTTTTTCACTTTAACCTACTATATCAACATAAAAGGCCAGAAAACACACACAAAAAAATATATAAAATCCGATTTGAAAAATGTATATAATTTATTGCATAAATAACACACAGATGCTTAACAAACCTTTTCAAAGACTTTAAAAGTGAATATTGGTTCCAAATATTAGGTATATAAAATTAAAATTGTAATAAATTAAAACTATACTCAAATATTTGACATAAAAGCAGATCTTTACATAGGGTTTTTTCCCCTAAAAGTGCGGTAATCAAACACGGTTATCATGATAATTAGAATTTTAACGGTAATACTAACCGTCTGCAATTTTACCGCGGTTTATCGTTATGCCGGTTATCATTAACATCCCTAATTGCAGGTTGCATTTAAATAAAAAATCTTAGAATATTAAACTCACATTCTGCGATGCCAGCTTCCACAGAGAATACACCGGATGATTTCTACACGCCGACCACTCTGGACAAGCGCTGAAATCAAAACCTGTCACATGTAAACAGTTGTTAGTTACAGTAAAAGATGATGTTCAGGTTAGAAATGAGTGAACCAAAACCCAGCTCAGCATATTGTAATTATTGCGTCATTCATTATATTTAACAGCTTCCTGGATGTTGAAAAGGTTTATGTTCATCCCATGGATTTGTGATATATCACATTAAGAATCACTTTAACCCATAAAGACCCAAACATCCACCGTCGACCAAAACCATCTACTGATCTAAACTGTTTAATACCTGTTGATCCACTAATCCTATCAATACATGTAAATAATTGGCGTAAAATACAGTTTGTCATCTTTTCATGGTCATCAGATATGACCCATTTGGACGTTCAGAGGCTCCGTAGTTACCGTGGAAACACCGTCATCTTCTACAACATTGATTCACCAGTAAAACCCATAGAGTTGGATCAATGACAGTGGATGGAGACACTGGGTTTATGTTCAGTTAATGACATATTTTACTGAAAAAGTCACTATTTCTTCAGTTTTCTGTTTTTGATATAATAACCCTCAACTTTAATCTGAGTTTTTGTGAACATCTACATCAGGGGTGTCAAACTCATTTTACTTCAGGGGCCACATTCAGCCCAATTTGATTAAAGTGGGCCGGACCAGTAAAATAATAACGGTGAAAAAGTAAAATTACATTATGATCAGGTTTACATCTACAAAGTTTCCTTAAAAATCGGAATAACATGAACAACTTGAATTGTCTTAAGAAAAACAAGTGCAATTTTAACAATATTCTGCCTCGGTTTATCAGTTTATCATTTACACATGTGCAATACAGTCGCACAAAACATTTAGTAACAGGCAGTAACTTTTCAAAAGACATTTCTGTTTGTTCATATTTGTTCAGGTTATTCACATTTTTATACAAGTATAGTTTGGTAATGTAAACATTTTCGTGTAACTTTAATTTTTTTCACCAAAAAAACAAAGAGAAAATTTGGGGTTGTCATTATTTATAGATTATGATAATATTTTACTGGTCTGACCCCCTTGAAATCTAATTGGACTGTATGTGGAACCTGAATTAAAATGATTTTGACACCATTGATTGTTAATATTTCCAGTGTAATTTTTGCATTTCACAAATTCATCCTGCAGGCCAGATTTGGTCCCCGGGCCCCATGTTTGACACCTGTGATCTACATGATCAGTAAATTAAATACAGAAAAATAGCTGATTTATACTGACAAAATACAAAATACAGAAGATAATATTATAACAAATGGCGATAAAATGCTTAAGAAAGGTTAAATATAGAGAAAATTTCATTTGGGAACCGACACAAAAGTAGCGCTGGGTTTTTATGGGTTAACATCACTTGGTCACATTCATAATTATGTTTTCATTTATTTAAAATCAACTAAAAACTGTTGTATTTTCTTACTTTTTAAATATATAGATGGTTCCACAGCAGCTCTAAAGGTCAAAGGTTACAGATTGCTGCTGGAAAGTGGAAGCATCTTAAAGTGTAATACCAGTGATGACCACTAGGTGTCATTTCCCAAACTTAGATAGACTTTCTCTCTAAAATACTATATCAACAATTGTTTTTCCAGAAGTCATTGTGGCCTTTTTGATTTTATTTGGACCTTTTAATGTGAGTTGGGTTGGCCCTTTCATAAGTTATTGCTCTGTTAATAAGATTTTAGACCCAACAGAAGGCTTTGATTGACAGTTATGATCTGCAGCTTCTACCTTATGATTAAAACACACTCTTCTCTTGACAGACAGCTCCAATATCATTGTGATTGACAGGTTTTATTAATGTGGAGTGATTTTATCATGGAAATGTGTGTTTTACTGTGCCGGTATGATTGTGTTGACACATTATTTTTTGCATTCATGGCTCTAAAAACTGCAAAGTCAGTGGCCAAAATGAAAACTTAGGGTTCACAACTCAATTAGTAACATCTTCAGTCACTTCTTTATACAATCTGTGGATAATTGTTCCTTTTTTGTTACATATAGCTGGTGGCATCCAACATAAGTACTTCTATTACAATGTAAAAGTGACTAGAGTTACTACCAAAGAGCCCAGAGCAGTGATCTCCGAACTTTAATCTTCTGTGAGCTACTGTTACACAATAACAGTGAGTTAGAGTTACTCCTGTTTACTTTATTCAAATAGATAATTTCCATATAGAACAAGTGAATATGCTTGTTTTGCATATGACACATGCAAAAATGTTAATACAGAACACACATTGTATAATAACTTAATTCAATCATGTACCTGTTGTACTCCTAAACATTATACAATATTTTCAACACCATACCCAATCATGTTTTTTCTTTATTTGTTTGTATCAGACATATAAATAGTTAAAGTCCATAGAGCACAGGTGTCAAACATACGGCCCGGGGGCCAAATCTGGCCCGCCAAAGGGTCAGCTCTGGCCTGTAGGATGAATTTGTGAAATGCAACAATTACACTGAAGAAATGAACAATAAATAGTGTCAAAATTATTTCAATTCAGGTTCCACATACAGACAAATATAATCTCAATTGGGTCAATCCACTAAAATACTATTGTAGTAACCTATAAATAATGACAACTGCAAATTTTCTCATTGTTTTAGTGTTAAAAAAAAAAAGAAAGAAAGTAAAATTACATGAAAATGTTTACATCAACAAACTTTCCTTTTTTATAAAAATGGGAATAACCTGAATAAATATGAACAATCTGAAATGTCTTAAGAGATTTAAGTGCAATTTTACCAATATTCTGCCTGTTAGTAAATATTGTGTGAGGGGGTGTGGGTGTGGGTGGGGTGGGGTAATCATTTGGATGTCATCTGCAGCTTCACCCCTAGGCACCACATTTCGCATCCTCAACCTTTAACCCTTTCATGCATGAATTATGAGAACCTTAATCAAGATTTTTTTTTTCCCTGAGTGTTTTAATTTCTCTTTAAACATGAAAAAAAAACAATGTGATTGAAAAAATTCTTATAAAAAACAAAAAACAAAATAAATAAACAGATAAAATAAATAAAAAGTACAAAAAAAAACATAAAAAAAAAAAGTTAAAAAAAATAAAATAAATAATAATAATCATCATCATCATCATCAGCTGGACACCATGCGTTTAATTTTTGAAGCAACGAAACACGTATTTACTGATAAATTGTGTGAAAACTACGGTGGGGGGGGGGCTTGTGATTCTGGGGGTTTATGCTCAGGAGAGATCTACAAAAGGTTACCAATTCATGTCAGAAAAGATACGTAGTGTCTTAAAACTTTAATAAAGATATGTGTAAAAAAAAAAAATAAAAAATCCATGAATACACAAGAGAACAGCTGTAGAATAGCTGTCCACTGTAGTGACCAGTATGCATGAAAGGGTTAATGTGAGTTTGTTTTTAGGTTTGTGAAGTCAACACCTACCGGAGTCTCGTTCTCTGCCACACCAGATGAGGTCGTTGAACATGTAGCCCACCAGCGTGTCCTCCAGGGTCCAGAAGTGACGCATCACGGCAGCGTAACTGTGCATTAGTGTTCTGGTTTTACTCCAGAAAAGGAACTGATCACAGGGAAGGAGACGACAAAAGCACGTTTGTATTTGTGTTTGTATTATGTAATAACAGTGCAATATGTAATAATGTAATAATTTTTCACCTCATTATGTAATAACGCATTTTATAAGAATATACTGCATTTTGTAATAAAATTCTTGAATGCATTTTTTTAATGAACTTTGCCGCATTTTGTAATAACTAATTACATATTGCAACAGTGGGTGTAGCACTTTTCTTTAAAGGAAATGTAATAATTTTGTGCATTATGTAATAAACCTTCAAAATTAATGCCTTGATTGGAAAAACCATCACACCAGCAGAACAACAGTAGTGTTCTAGCTTAATTAGAATTCATTTTAAAAAAAAAAAAATAGTAGATGTTTCATTGTTCAAACCTAAATCAAATGTAACTGTATTCATTATAATGGAGAATGTGTTTGCAAACTATTACTGACAAAAAAAACTTTTTAAAACCCAGCTTTTCTCCTTGGCTTTTGAGATGTTTGGACGTATTATTTTTACTCTGTCGTTTTATTTGGTATTGGTTTATTGTTCTTAGTTTTTTTGTTTTAAAATTGTACAGCTTTTTATGTTTTTATAATCCATTCTTGTATTTTATTCTTTTATCTAGATTTATTTATTCTTCTGTACAGCACAGTTTTCTTTTTATTTGTACAGTTGTTCTATGTCTTTTAATCTATTCTTGTATTTTATTCTTTTATTTAGGTTTTATTTATTCTTCTGTACAGCACAGTTTTCTTTTTATTTGTACAGTTGTTCTATGTCTTAATCTATTCTTGTATTTTATTATTTTATTTAGGTTTTATTTATTCTTCTGTACAGCACAGTTTTCTTTTATTTGTACAGTTGTTCTATGTCTTTTAATCTATTCTTGTATTTTATTATTTTATTTAGGTTTTATTTATTCTTCTGTACAGCACAGTTTTCTTTTTATTTGTACAGTTGTTCTATGTCTTTTAATCTATTCTTGTATTTTATTCTTTTATTTTGGTTTTATTTATTCTTCTGTACAGCACAGTTTTCTTTTTATTTGTACAGTTGTTCTATGTCTTTTAATCTATTCTTGTATTTTATTCTTTTATTTTGGTTTTATTTATTCTTCTGTACAGCACAGTTTTCTTTTTATTTGTACAGTTGTTCTATGTCTTAATCTATTCTTGTATTTTATTATTTTATTTAGGTTTTATTTATTCTTCTGTACAGCACAGTTTTCTTTTTATTTGTACAGTTGTTCTATGTCTTTTAATCTATTCTTGTGTTTTATCATTTTACTTTGGTTTTATTTATTCTTCTGTACAGCACAGTTTTCTTTTCATTTGTACAGTTGTTCTATGTCTTTTAATCTATTCTTGTATTTTATTATTTTATTTAGGTTTTATTTATTCTTCTGTACAGCACAGTTTTCTTTTTATTTGTACAGTTGTTCTATGTCTTTTAATCTATTCTTGTGTTTTATCATTTTACTTTGGTTTTATTTATTCTTCTGTACAGCACTTTGGTCCATTGCAGTTGTTTTAAAGTGCTTTACAAATAAAGTTAGATTGGATTTGGAAGAAAATTAACTGGTGCACTGAAATTTGGAAGACACAAGTTACTACAAAACAGTTTATTACGTTCAAGAATTTTATTACAAAATGCATAATTACATAATGAGGTGAAAAATTATTACATTATTACATATTACACCATCATTACATAATGCGGTGCTACAAGTTTAGCTGTGATAATGGACACAAAAAGTGATTAATTTCATTTTGCTGCTCTGATCACAGTCTGACTCACCCTGTTGCACGGCCAGGTTTGTGTCATTGCTCTGAACATATGATGATAATCCTCCATCGTCACGTTACAAGAAGACTGACGAACAACCGCCTCCTCAAAATGTCTCCAGATATCCTCACAGTCATGCCTGCACATACGCCACAGATGTAAAGTCAGCATCAACAATATGCCCCAAAGCCTGGATTTTTTTTTTTTTTTTTTAACCTGTTTAACCCTGACCATATTTTCAGGGGAAAAACGCCTAAAAAGACATACGCAAAGTAAATGAAGAATTACTTCCCAATAATAAGGTTCATATGGATGTTCTTGGTGTCTATGGACATTTAGAGACCCCACAGAATCTATTCCCATTGTCTAAAATATTGTATCTATTACTATGCCTGAGTAAACTGTAACAAACTAAAAGAGAAATTAGAATTTTTTATCCCCGCCTGTTTTTTTTTCGGCTGGATTGACAATGATATGCATAAATTAATCGTTCGTGT
This sequence comes from Sphaeramia orbicularis, assembly GCF_902148855.1. NCBI lineage: Eukaryota > Metazoa > Chordata > Actinopteri > Kurtiformes > Apogonidae > Sphaeramia > Sphaeramia orbicularis. Next base: position 16,494,272 of record NC_043976.1, on the reverse strand, counting down.
CGGAGATTTTTAACAGCGTATATTTCACCCCACAAAGATTAAAAATCATGTTTGAACATTAAAGTTTGCACTAAAATACACTTTAGATGTACTTTTATTAACATTAGGGTCTAAACTTTGAGCAAAAGTTGAAAAAAACATCCATTGTCCTGATTTATTATATTTTTATAGTACAGTCTACTCTCGTTATACCGCCAACTTCTGTTCGCGGCCAAATTGGCGGTATAGCGAAAATGGCGTTACAACGGGTTGCGTCCATAATGTGCATGTCTTTACTATATGATGTCTATGCTGCCTCCGTTAACCCGTTCTAATTGCCTTTCTAAATAAATCTTGATTCTGTTATGTTGTAAGGGATCATTTAAAGTGGGGAAACATTTTAAGCATTATTATACCGTGTCGGGAAATGACACCCCATCATCTTGAGGCTTTGGCTTAATCCCACGTCCTCTTCCCGACATCCTGACCTACTGAGTGTTCTGCGATAAATGAACGGTGGCCGTTCCGTAGACCTACTCGTAGCTTGTCGCGATCAGCGTCTGGCGCGTTTGTTTCAGTGCATTGTTAAAATTTATGTGTACTCGATGGCAATCACGCTGGCGGTATAACGGTCGGGAAATCAATGGTATAAGTGTTGTTTGTGCATGGAACTGGGCTGGCGGATGGCGATAGGCGGAAATGGCGGTATAACGGCGGGGGATTTAACGAGAGTAGACTGTAGATGAATACACTGGTCTACAAGGAAAATGCTTCCAGAATAAAAGTAATGAAATTTTACCACATGAAAGTCACTGATAAAGAAAAATCAAGTAAAAAATTGCTGGTTGGCTGAACTTTCTAAGATACAGCCTTGGGTCAAAATGTGAAATTCAAGAATTAACGAGAGAATGGGTTTGACTCAAAAGGAATATTTGTCTCAGAGCTACAAGATCTACTGCAAAACACTGTCTGCACATTAGAATACATTCACTTTACAGGTTCTATTTAGTGGAGGATTTCTAAAACTATTATATAAATGTACATAAACCAATATATATGTGGAATAACACTTTATCGTATACCTTGAAAACATCAGCAAACAGGCACTTTTGTCATTTATTTTCCAATTAATCTTATTAAAATACGTAACAATTAGCACATTTAATCTCTGAAGCAAATCATTTCTAAAAAATTGTAGACCAGTGATATTAATATAAGTTTTTGGCCCGCAGGCCGATAGGGCTAAAGGGGTTTTAAATAAGTTATGATGAAAATGTGTGAGCGCTTAAGATGAATCACCACTTGACCATTTTAGTTACATTTGAGCCATGTTTATGTTTCAGCCACATGTTAGACACAGAAACTAGGAGATTCTGACTTTTAAACTAAGTCTAATCCACAGGTGTCAAACATGCGGCCCGGGGACCAAATCCGGCCGACCAAAGGGTTCAGTCGGGCCCCTGGGATGAATTTGTGAATTGCAAAAATTAAATTGAAGATACAGGGTGACACAAAAAAAACGGGAACTTTTTAACAATCCAATAAAACCAAGAGTGATGGAAGAAAAATACTTTATTCATAGTAACTGAAACCTTAAAACATGCCATTTAAGAAACAATGATGGAATTTTCATTTTTTTTAAATTACAGGGTGACCCAAAAAAACGGGAATTTTTGAAGTGTGTATTGGCAGACATGAGCAAGTGGCAGCACTGCGAGACAGTGACCTTGAACAAGTAAACACACCCCCATTTTAGTAACCATTGGCGGCTGTGCGAGAATTGTTCGGTAACCGTGTGATCTCAAGATTCGGTAATGTTCCCTGGCCCCCTAGATCGCCAGATTTGTCCGTTTGTGATTTTTTCTTGTGGGGCTATCTCAAGAGTAAAGTGTACACGACTCGACCAAGAACTCTGGATGAGTTAAAACAGAGAATTCAGGATGAAATTCACAGTATCCCAGCTGAGATGTTCCAGCGGTCAATGAGGAATCTCAACAGCAGATTTCAAGAATGCATTCGTACAGGAGGACGCCATCTACAGGAAGTAATTTTTAAAAAATGAAAATTCCATCATTGTTTCTTAAATGGCATGTTTTAAGGTTTCAATTACTATGAATAAAATATTTTTCTTCCATCACTCTTGGTTTTATTGGATTGTTAAAAAGTTCCCATTTTTTGTGTCACCCTGTATTAACAGTCAAGGATGTTAAAATCACCTTAGGTCATTTCAGTCTAAAGTGGATCAGACCAGTAAAAGACTATCATAATAACCTATAAATAATGAAACTTGTAAATTTGTCTCTTTGTTTTAGTGTGAAAAACTGTAAAATTACACAAAAACGTTGACATTTACAGACTAGCCTTTTACAAAAAATGTGAATATCTAAAATGTCTTAAGAGAAGTATGTGGAATTTTAATAATATTCTACTTGTTATTTAATATTTTGTGTATTTGTAGATCCACTGTGATCTCTAAGTTGGGATTCACATGTATAAATGATAAACTGAGGTGTAATACTGTTAACATTGCAATTATTTTACTAACAAATTTTCAGATTGTTTATATTTGTTCATGTTATGTTCAAGTACAATTCGCAGATGTAAACATTCTCATTACGAAATGTACTTTTTTTTACTCAAAAGTTCTTGTCCTACCATCTTTACTTCTGCTTAATGATGACTCTACCTTAGAACTTTCTCTTCAGCAAAGGCGTATATTATGGGCTGCTCTCACTGCAGCCAAGAAAATGCTGGCATTGAGACGGCAACCACCTCATACTTTATCACGGCAACAATGGATAAATTATTTTCTAGATATAGTTATGATGGAGAGGTCAGTGGCCCGGATGCATGCAGCCAGTCGAAAAACGCTCGGTATGTGGGATGGTATTTATTTTATGGTTAAAGAAAGTGTAACATAATTGTCTATGACTCTCCTGATCACTATTCTGTTTATATCTGTAAATTATATTCTCCTTCATCTATATACATGTATTTGTCTTTATTTGTCTTTATTAGTTGGTTTTTGTATTCTGAGATCCAGATTGGGTTGGTATGGGGGTCGCCACTGGATCTGGGGGGAAGGGGGGGGGGGGGGGGGGGGGTTATACTTTGTGTGTCACAGAATCTTGTATTATAAAATGTGAATTTCTTTTTCTTTTGTATTGTACTTCTGAGATAAAATAAAAAAAAATTGATTAAGAAAAAAAAAGTTCTTATCCTATTATTTATATTATACTCAGTGCCAATGAAAACGTAACACTTGAATGTGTTTTATTGTTCCTGAGCTGCATCTGCATATGTTTAAGTTTCACCTGTATAAAATAATCCCAGACAATTTCTTAACAACCTGAGACGGGTTGAGCTATTGTCACGCTTGAATGAACTTGTCTGCATTCATAAGACTTGTTTTTCTCTTTGCTCAGAAATGAACTGCTCAACTTAAGGAATTGTGGTCAGTTAAGGCGTGGTCATGTTCTGTATATAAAGGCAAGCTGAAAAGCACCAAAATCATTTGCAATAACTCAGCGATGCCTAGACTGACACGTGACCAAAGATGCCATGCTATGGGGCTCCTAGAGGCCGGAATCTCTGCTCGGCAGGTGGCGCGCCGTTTTGGATGCAATGTGTCCACCATAGTCAGGATTAGGGCTGCTCGATTATTGAACAAAATAATAATCACGATTATTTTACCAATGATTGAAATCACGATTATTAAAAATGATTATTTGTTAACCTTAAAGTTGTTTATTTTTTTCTTGCAAAACAATGTAAAATATACTCTTTAAACATAAATAAGGCTTTTAAACACTAAAACAAAGTATGTTCACTTTTGTACGAAAAAAAAATCTTTGAATGCAAATAAGTGTACTGTAAATTCAAGTATGTTCCCTTTTGTAAACAAATAGTGCACTGTAATTAAACTGCTATAGACTTGCCATAGAACTGTAGCAATAAAAAAAAAAAAACTCACGTAAAGTGCAAATTATAAATTCAAGTATGTTCAATATAGTAGCAGCACATGTAAAATGTTGTCTTGAAGGCAAAATATAGCGCTTGTCCAGTGTATTCACCATTTGTCTGAAGCCCCAGTTGTCAGTGGTGTTAATGGAGCACATAGCTTTAACCAGGTAATGGCCAATGGAGTCTGTTATCTTTTGGTGTCTCTCCGATGTTGATGAGCAGGGAGTTCCAGCATAAAGAGATTCGGAGATTGAAGATTGCATTGCAGACGAAGTTGTAGACGGAGTTGGGGTTTTTTTGTGTTTTGATTTTTCATCAGATTATCATAAAGGTTGAGGTGTGTTAGACAAGTCTTAAGTTGAATGGGAGGTAAATGTGACCATTATAAGGAGAATTTGCTTTATGCCATGCTGCTGCTCTTAGAGTTCTGTGCTACTTCTCTGATACTATGTTAACCTACTAATTTTGCTGCTAAGACAAAAACAAAATGAAAAGAAATGGGGAAAAAAAACTTAGATCTTGACACTTAGATCGCTTTGCAGCTAGACTATGTGGAAAGATTGTTATTTTATGTTTTGGGCTTAGATGCCTAACCAAGGTTGATTGACAGGTGTACACCGTATACGCTGAACTTAGATGAACTTTTGTTATAAGCTTTTCTTAGAAATAATGCTGAACAAATGACGTATAACGGATATGCTTTGCCCATGTGTTATTATTAACCAATTGTGAGTCTTGTATTAATGAGGTCACAGAGAAAGGGGAGTCTCCAACAGTCACTAAAGACTATAAAACGTAATGAAGGAGACGCCCTTCCTGCTCCTCCTTTTTCCTTGGCTTTTGTTTTGACAAGTGTGTGTTTTATAGAGATACTAGTGGTAAACTGCCTTCTCTGATAATTCACAAGTTTTGATTTTTTGTAAACTTTTGCTGTTTTAATAAACCAGATTCTGGACTAGGCTTTTTTAAAACTCAACCCTTCTCTTGGTGAATTTTTCTTCATTCTCCTGTTGTGTTCCCCCGACACTGAACTTCAAGTGGTAAGTCCTTTTAAATTGTGGGGTACCCCTCATTCCCAGCAGTTGGGGTTTTTACCCTGGCTCCTTAGATTCTATGGGGCTCCTGGGCAGATAAAGAGACACCGTTTTGTCCTTTGCATCATGTAGACTTTTCCTAAAGTAGCAAAGGTTACACTTCCGGTGGAACAAATATAGAAAATATTGGAACAACAGTCTCTTCCTGAGATCCTTGAGTCTACGTGTTTTTACAGGTGGTTAAACTTTAGATGGTTAAAAATGTTTGTTGTGTTAGCGGTCGTTGCGGACTCAACTACGAAACACTTTTTGCACGAAATGAGTTTTTGCTCTTCGTCCTCTTCATCAAACCAAAAGTGATTCCATATACAATTGAATTTGACTTGCCTTTTTTGTTTACCAAGCGCTTCTGCTGTGACTCTCCTGCCATTTTTCAAGACCGCTAGGTACAACTTTCCTCGTGAGGTGGACCTGCCGGCTAGCTGGCAGCTGGAGCTTAGAGGGGGGCGGGGTGGAGCAGCTCATGGTAGCTTGCGTGCACGTGAATTAAAACTCAAAATTAATAATCGTTTTTTCTCGATTACATAATTTTTGTAATCGTTGAGTGTAATAATCGAAATCGTAACTGAATTTCGATTAATTGCACAGCCCTAGTCAGGATGCAACAGAGGCATGAAGAAACTGGCTCAACTGCAGACAGACCTCGCCCTGGACGAGCACGTGTGACCACGCCACAGCAGGATCACTACATTGAGCTGCAGCACCTCCGGGACCGCTTTGTGACTTTTGGTTTTGGGGGTCCTTGTGTTTCTTTCTTTATCCTTATTTTTTGTCAACAAATTTGGATGTGATTTTTTTATTTTTACTGTATAGAAATGGCCTATGATTAATTCCAAAGAGCTTATGGAATAAAAATCCTCATTGATTTAAAAAAATATAAGAATCTTCAAGTGTTGCGTTTTCATTGGCACTGAGTATACAGGGTGGGGAAGCAAAATTTACAATATTTTGAGGCAGGGGTTGAAAGACAATGTATAACCAATTACACTGAACAAAAATATAAACGCACCACTCTTGTTTTTGCTCCCATTTTTCATGAGCTGAACTCAAAGATCTAAAACTTCTTCTGTGTACACACAAGGTTTATTTCTCTCAAATATTGTTCACAAATCTGTCTAAATTTGTGTTAGTGAACACTTCTTCTTTGCTGAGATAATCCATCCACCTCACAGGTGTGGCATATCAAGATGCTGATTAGACAGCATGATTTTTGCACAGGTGTGCCTTAGGCTGGCCACAATAAAAGGCCACTCCAAAATGTGCAGTTTTATCACACAGCACAATACCACAGATGTCACAAGTTTTGAGGGAATATGCAGTTGGCATGCTGACTTCAGGAATGTCCAGCAGAGCTTTTGCCTGTGAATTGAATATTCATTTCTCTACCATAAACCATCTCCAAAGCTGTTTCAGAGAATTCATGAAGAAGACTGTGCGAGGAAAATGGTGGTCACACCAAATACTGACTGGTTTTCTGACCCCCCCTGGACCACCCAATACAGTAAAACTGCACATTTTAGAGTGGCCTTTTATTGTGGCCAGCCTAAGTCACACCTGTGCAATAATCCTGCTGTCTAATCAGCATCTTGATCTGCCACACCTGTGAGGTGGATGGATTATCTCAGCAAAGGACAAAGGAGAAGTGCTCACTAACACAGATTTAGACAAATTTATGAACAATATTTGAGAGAAATAGGCCTTTTGTGTTCGTAGAAAAAGTTTTAGATTGTTGACTTCAGCTCATGAAAAATGGGAGCAAAAACAAAAGTGGTGCATTTATATTTTTGTTCAGTGTAGTTTATTGAAAGTCATGAGAATTTATTTGCCACAAGAAAATTGACATAATAGAAAATGTTTTTATTCTATGTGTCCTCCTTCTTTCTCAATAACTGCCTTCACACGCTTCCTGAAACTTGCGTAAGTGTTCCTCAAATATTCGGGTGACAACTTCTCCCATTCTTCTTTAATAGTATCTTCCAGACTTTCTGGTAATAGTTTTGCTCATAGTCATTCTCTTCTTTACATTATAAACAGTCTTTATGGACACTCCAACTATTTTTGAAATCTCCTTTGGTGTGACGAGTGCATTCAGCAAATCACACACTCTTTGACGTTTGCTTTCCTGATTACTCATATGGGCAAAAGTTTCTGAAAAGGTATGGATAATAGTGTTAGGTATGATTATGACATCAATATATGTTTGGTTTCAAAATAATTGATGTAGTGCCTGCTGAGAAAAAACAACTAAATGTTCATTGTAAATTTTGCTTCCCCACCCTGTATTTACTTTTTTTCACTTTTAAACAGAAAGTGGAGTTGACATTATTTATGGTTATTATGTTATTATTTTACTGGTCCAACCCACTTTAGATCATATTAGGTTGAATGTGGCCTCTGAGCTAAAATGAGTTTGACACCCCCGGTCTAATCCATGCATTTTGGTTTTGCGCTTCTTCTGTTACAAACCCAATCTTAACTGTGAAAAACTAAAAATCTAAAAAAACAAAAAAAAAACAAAAATCAGACAGTTACTTATTTGTGAAACCAATGTGAAAACTTCCACTGAACTGATAAGATATTTTTCCGTAGAAACGCTACTGAACAGTTAAGCCTTTTGAACAAAAAGTAGAACTGAAAGAGTTTTTTTTTTAAGCATATCAAGACATGTCCCCATTTAATGCCGCCCCACTTTCTGTTTTGATACAGAAACACAAAAATCATTCACTTGGCGCCACATTAAAACAGTTTTTTTTTTTTTTTTTTATGTGGGCTTCAACAACAGTGACCTGAATACTGTCTATACTCTGTCTTTACTGACATAAGCAGCTGAAACCAGTTGGGATTTTCGGTGTTTGCCGAAGGCTGATTAAATTTCCAAATGGCTATAGAAGTCATGTGAATCTACACCTCTGATGAAGCCCATGTGATAGATGTGGAATGAGCTAATCTGAAGATAAAACACCACGTGACAATACCTTGAAGTGGCGTTAATGAGTGTGATGTAATTGTAGCACCTTCCGACCACAATGTGTTTAATGTTGGGGGTTGTGCCGAGTAGGGCTCTGTGTTGACCGAGGCAGAGCTGAACCATTAGGAACCCTTTGAAACACACACAAAGACAGAAGAATGAACACAATATCTATTACATTTTGGGAGAGGCACATCAAAAAAAAAAACACAGAAGACGTGGGCCGTCACTTACATGTTGTCACACTGAGCACGACAGATGTTTTAGAACTGGTCATGAAAGCGAAAGGAGGACCCTTGAATGCATCATAGCTCCTCAGAAAAGACATGTTGGTACATGCTGGAACCCAGTTACTGCCTTACTGTTAATCAACAACAAAAAAACATTTCTGATCAGTTCTAAATGTCACTCAACCCGAGCACAGACTGTGATTACACACATTGTACACCAGATTTTAATGATCCTCTTTGGTGTTTATAACTTCCTTACACATCTTTTTAGAGCAAGAGCTGTCAAACTTGGGAGCCTTTCACACACTCAAATACCCTCCAGGAGATTTTAATAACAGTGATGATGACGGCTGACCTTTAAACAGTAATACATCTATCAGGGAGTTGGCTACGCGTAGTTAGAGATTAAAATAGTTGGTGCACGCAATCAGAAAATATCAGACTCAGCTTTATTGTTATGCGATCACAGATATGAATCAGAACTAAACAGAGTTTCCCAGAAATGAATGAACTGGATAAAAACAAACAAACAAACAAAAAAAAAAACAACTACAGGGGTTGGACAAAATAATGGAAACACCTTAAAAAATCAACAAAATATAATTTAATATGGTGTAGGTCCGCCTTTTGCGGCAATTACAGCCTCAATTCTCTGAGGTATTGATTCATACAACTTGTGAATTGTTTCCAAAGGAATTTTAAGCCATTCTTCAGTTAGAATACCCTCCAACTCTTTTAGAGACGATGGCGGTGGAAATCGACGTCTTACTTGAATCTCTAAAACTGACCATAAATGCTCAATAATGTTGAGGTCTGGGGACTGTGCCGGCCATACGAGATGCTCAACTTCATTAGAATGTTCCTCATGCCATTCTTTAACAATTCTAGCTGTATGGATTGGGGCATTATCATCTTGAGGTGAAGGTGTTTCCATTATTTTGTCCAACCCCTGTATAAGTAATGATAGATAAGAACAATAGAATAGAGTAAAAACTACTATAAAAACCACTAAAATAAATACAATGGATAGGAAATATGTGGATAAGCAACACATACAGTAGTAGAATTCAAGGAGAAAATCTAAACCACATCCTTACCATCCTCCAGACAGGTGACAAACTGAAGCAGGCTGTTCTGACTTAGTGATAAATACTCGTCTCAGGTCTGTTTTCTACCCAAATCCCAGTGTGGTGTGATCTGATGTGTACACGCCTCGCAGGGCTCGGGGTGGACATGTCTAAAAGGCCGGTTTTCATAGGTTGACAGACACAGCTCTTTTCCAACCAAATAAAATGTTCTTGCAGGACAGATGATGTTTTTCCAGCCTCCCTGTCGCAAAGAGTAGATCCACATGACTCCCATTATCATGTCCCTACACAGACTGTGTGCTGTTCTCTCAGAAAAGATGCCGTAGGACTGGCGCAGGAAATTTATGTCATGTATTTGGGTCAGTTTTCACACTGAATTTTGATGTGATCTGAGATAACAGACCAAGCACTGTCTTAATTTTCAGTTTTTGGATGCTCAAATTGGTAATTCCTCTAAGTGTGAATACTTCTTGTGTTTGGGGTGTGTGTAAATTCTGCTGTGTGATTGGTTCTTACATAATTTTAAAAAAATTTCACAGACTTGAAACTGTGCCATTTGTTCTGAGGGTATCCGATTTAATCAACTAGATTGTGAAAAAAAACTGAAGAAAGATGTTTTACCATTACTGTTGAACAAATGAACGATAACCCCACTGTTTGTATCGGGACCTGGGGACATCCAAAACCATCTGGGAGGACGATGGGAGGGGTCTGCTGGGGCGGTGAACTGTTCAAATCTCAGATAAATAGGCAGGAGCTAGACCATTTAAAGCTTTAAAAACAAACATTAAAATTTCAAAATCAATACAATGGCGGACTGGGAGCTAGTGGAGAGAAGACAGGATGGGGCTGATGTGGTTGAATCTGGAAGTGTTGGTCCAGAAACGGGCAGCTGCATTTTGACTGAGTGAGCATAGTTACCTATCAATAACATTAACACTCTAGCAGCAAAACTATTGGTTGAATTCATACCAGACTGGGTTTATAGATTGCCAGTGACCCAGAACAGATCTCATTACATTTTGGGAACAGTACAGGGTGGGGAAGCAAAATTTACAATGAACATTTAGTTGTTTTTTCTCAGCAGGCACTACGTCAATTGTTTTGAAACCAAACATATATTGATGTCATAATCATACCTAACACTATTATCCATACCTTTTCAGAAACTTTTGCCCATATGAGTAATCAGGAAAGCAAACGTCAAAGAGTGTGTGATTTGCTGAATGCACTCGTCACACCAAAGGAGATTTCAAAAATAGTTGGAGTGTCCATAAAGACTGTTTATAATGGAAAGAAGAGAGTGACTATGAGCAAAACTATTACCAGAAAGTCTGGAAGTGGAGGAAGCAACAAAAAACGTACCAAAGCTTTTATTAAAGCTCTCCAATCCAAAATCCTAAAGGATCCAACCAAATCCATCCAGATACCAGGTATTGCCATGGCTTAAAGCAAACTACCCAGATGGAAATTATGTATGGACACAGGATGGTGCTCCAGCCCACACAGCTAGAAAAATACAAGATTTCTGCAAATCCAACTTTAGCAATTTTTGGGAATCATGTTTATGTCCGCCTTCTAGCCCAGATCTAAACCCTCTGGATTCTGCTATTTGGGGCGTTTTAGAACATGCTACCAATAGAACATCACACAGCAATGTCAACTTTCTTAAAGATACTATTAAAGAAGAATGGGAGAAGTTGTCACCTGAATATTTGAGGAACACTTGCGCAAGTTTCAGGAAGCGTGTGAAGGCAGTTATTGAGAAAGAAGGAGGACACATAGAATAAAAACATTTTCTATTATATAAATTTTCTTGTGGCAAATAAATTCTCATGACTTTCAATAAACTAATTGGTCATACTCTGTCTTTCAATCCCTGCCTCAAAATATTGTAAATTTTGCTTCCCCACCCTGTAGGTCAAAGTTGAAATCTTTTTTAATGAATTTTTAAAATCTTTTTTCCCCCCTCATTTACTTATAATGGGTGAAATTTCACATGTCTGTAGCAGCAAAACTATTGGTTGAATTCATATCAAATTTCTTTCACTTCATCCTTTCACTTATAATGGGCGACATTTATAATATCTATAAAACATCAATTTTGTTTCAATTTACTTCAAACTTGGCACATGCATAGAGGCAGTTGATATGCTGACATCAGCACATGCATAGACATGATGACATCAGATGGATCGATGCCAAAACAAGCAACGATACATGTGAGAGGCGGGGTTTGTTGTGCCTGGCACCACTTGTTCTCATTGTTTTAGTGCACAAAATAACATTAGACTATAAAAGTATTTACATTAACCCTTTCATGCATATCAGTCACTATAGTGGACAGTTATTCAAAGCCGTTTCCTTGTATATTCATGGGTTTTGTTGTTTTAGTTCCATATCAGCCAATACAGTGGACACTTATGCATCATCTCATACACTGACATTCATACCATTACTGTAACTATGCTGCTCTTGATAAACCTGATCAGTAGTGACATGTTTTAGTGTAAATCAATTGTTATTTGTAAGACAAAAAGAGTTTTTTTTTGTATATTATTTCATTGAAGTGAGTAATAACTAGCATTAGATTATGTTAAAATGTGAGAAAACATCAGATTAGCAGCATTAAAAATGTTTTTCTGTCATTGTTTTCATATCACTATCTGATATTGGGTTTTAAACACATTTCTATACTTCAAAAATGAAATGCATGAACATTTTTGTAACTCCATGAAAAAAAAAAAAAAAAAAACTCGGATCACATCATTTTTTTCAGGCCTAAGGAGGAATAAAAACACCAAAGACAAAAAATCTAGACTAAGGTTCTCATAATTAATGCATGAAAGGGTTAATAAAGTGTCCAAACAAAAATGACGTGAATAACCTGAAAAAAATGACATTTCTTAAGAAAACTAAGTGGAATTTTATCACTATTATGCCTCAATTTATCATTTATACATGTGCATTATGGTACAAAACATTAACAGGCAGAATATTGTTCAAATTGCATTGTCAGGTCATTCATATTTTATTGTTGAATGATAATTTGTAAATGCAAATATTTTTATAATTTAATGGGTTTTTTGCACAAAAAACAGAGAAAAAAATGGGGTTGTCATTATTTTTAGGCATAATGTAATATTTTTTTCGCATTAAACCAGTGGTTCTTAACCTTGTTGGAGGTACTGAACCCCACCAGTTTCATATGCGCATTCACCGAACCCTTCTTTATTAAAAAATAAAATATGATTTTTTTCCAAATTCAAGACACAGGTATATGTTTTACTGGTGCACAAAATGAACTGTGCATTAACATCACTGTGCTCAAAGAACAAAACCAATACAGTGCATGAACTCACAACAAATTCCATACCTTTTCACAAAGACATGACCTTTTTTAATACTACCACACTGAAATGGTTTTAATTTTTGTATTCCAATAATGAACTTATTGTATTTATGCTATTTATCATTTTTAACATTTTAACACACACCCATCACCTAATTTCCATCAGGCTACAATAATAATGAATATTTACTGCAAATCAGTGTGACTTCTGCTGTTGGCTTTGAGAGACCAGTTCAGAAATGCGTGGCTTCACCTTGACAAGTGCCACTCTCTTGCCATTTTCACAGCAAAGTCTGTTCCTTTTCTTCGTTTTTATGTCCAGCATCCTTATTACGGCACTAGCTCGGCTTTAGTGTAATACGATTTCTCCATCCGCGACGGTGCATCGGTCGTCGCATGATTGTAACTGACCAGTGCGGTGACCGAAAATGTAAACAAACGCTACACATGGCTGCCTCCGTGGTTAACAGGAAGTAGCAAAAGTCATAACAACGATGTGGAAAATACTCAAATAATTCATCGTCAGACGAATGGAAGAGATTATAAACACTTCCGGATGTGTTGTAGTGCTATAATCAACAACAATACACCGAGTATATTGGATGTCAATCAGAGAAAGAGTCTCCGAAGCCGTTTGTTTACATACACGGACCTAGCCCGACACACACACCCGACTAGTGAGTCGAGTGTGTGTCTTGACCTCCGCCGAACCCCTGAGACTGACTCACCGAACCCCTAGGGTTGGATTGAACCCAGGTTAAGAACCACTGCATTAAACCAAGAAGAAAATGTTGAGTCATTATCTGTAGATTGTGATATTATTTTACTTGAGATCATACTGGGCTGTATGTGGAACCTGAACTAAAATGAGTTCAACACTTTCGACTGTTAATATCTTCAGTGTAATTTTTGCACTTTGTAAATTCATCCCGCGGGCCAGATTGGAACTTTTGACAGGACGGTTTTGGCCCGCGGGCTGCATGTTTACCACCCCTGCAGCAGGTTACAGGAAAGGTTCATTCAGCTGCTGCCAGACATGTCACTAAACACTTCTTTGGAAGATAACAGGCGTGTAATCTCAAAAACAGGAAGTCTGAGATTGAGCCTGCAAGTGTTTCATGTGAATTGTGCTCTTAATACTCTGCATAAATGGACAAAGAGGCTCAGTGAGTGTTTAATGGCAGAACAGAGCCTCAGAGAAAAGGATGTACCAGAAAAGACACACTGAGTCACATCTAAAGCAAGTGATGAAAATACAGATCTGCACAATGTTCTTCATACATATTCTTCTTTTCATGACAGATTCAAACATGTTCGTCTTACACAGGCTTCTTGAAACATCCAGTAATAACTTCCCTGTCATGTCCGGTACAGTTTGTGTTCATTTGTTTAACCCTTTCATGCATACTGGTCACTACAGTGGACAGCTATTCTACAGCTGTTCTCTTGTGTATTCATGGATTTTTTATTTATTTTTTTACACATATCTTTATTAAAGTTTTAAGACACTGTGTATCTTTTCTGACATGAATTGGTAACATTATGTAGATCTCTCCTGAGCATAAACCCCGAGAATCACAGGACCTCCCCATAGTTTTCACACAATTTATCAGTAAATACATGTTTCTGTGCGTCAAAAATTAAACATGTGGTGTCCACCTGAGTGGACATTTTTGCAACTTCATGAAAAACAGGTCCAGAAGATTTTTTTTTTTTTTTCATTATTATTTTTTTACTGTATTTTTTTAAATTTTTAAAATTATTTTTATGAATTTGTTTATTTATTTTAATTTATCTTTCAGAAGAAATTTTCAATCGCATTGTTTTTTTCATGCCTGAAGAAGAATAAAAACACTCAGGAAAAATTTTTGATTAAGGCTCTCATAATTCGTGCATGAAAGGGTTAAAGCAGAACTAATATCTTGCCATAATGGGAAGTTTGGGAAAAATGAACTCAAGCAAAAGGAAGCTTCACATTTATTACGTTAAAGCTATTCCCTTTCCTGTTTGAGTCAATAACACAGACTGAAACAAGAAATGGAGCTGTTAAGTAAATCAGTAACTTTTTTTGGAAGGACCAGTGTCCATAAGCCCTGTTCAGTGACCAATGCAGCAGAACATTAATAAGTAAGTAAGTAAATTTATTTTATACAGCACTTTTCACAGACAGGGAGTCACAAAGTGCTTTACAGTACAAATACAATTAAAAATACAATTTAAAATCCAATTAAAATACAGTCAAAATACAATTATAATCCAATAAATACATTAAATGCAACCAGTTTGTAGCGGCCAACAAGAGTGTCTTAAAATGTTTTTAAAAGTCTCAACAGAGCCCCAATGAAAATAGACACAGTGTACTGAGTTTTACTATGAACATCCACTCATATAAAGGAAGGATATGGAACTAGGATGACATTTAAAGATAACAGATTTGACAAGCCCTGACATGACAGCTGCACCCTAATACAATCTGCTAAAATAAACTTCCTATTACCAGCAAAACTGATTCAGCAGAGACAGAAAGCACACCCCACACACCCACATGCAAGTGCCCTATAGCAGGGGTGTCAAACATACGGCCCGGGGGACAAATGCGGCCCGCCAGAGGGTCCAGTTTGGCCCCTGGGATGTTTTTGCCAAGTGCAAAAATTCCCCAGTCTTGAATTGAATTAAGCAAAAAAAAATTTAGCTTGAATTAGGGAAAAAATCTTGAATTAAGCCAAAAAATAAATCTTCAATTAAGTAAAAAAAAAAAAAAAATCTTTAAATAAGCCAAAAAAAATCTTGAGTTAAGCCCAAAAAAAAAAATCTCAAATTTAGGAAAAAATCTTGAATTAAGCCAAAAAAAAAAAAAAAAAAAAAAAAAAAAAAAAAAATTCAATTAAGTAAAAAAAATCTTGAATTAAGCCAAAAAAAATCTTCAATTAAGCAAAAAAAATCTTGAATTAAGCCAAAAAAAAACAAAACAAAACTTCAATTAAGTAAAAAAAAATCTTGAATTAAGCAAAAAAAAAAAAAAAAATCCAGAATTAACAACTTAATTTTGTTTTTCTTTGTTTTAGTGCCAAAAATAACATTAAATTATGAAAATATTTACATTTACAAACTATCCTGTAACAATAAAATGTAAATAACCTGAACAAATATGAACAACCTGAAATGTCTAAAGAAAATTAAGCACAATTTTAATATTTTTTCTGCCTGTTCCTCAGTGTTTAGTGTCTTTGTCGATCTGATCCATAATGCACATGGACAAATGATAAGTTGAGGAATAATATTGTTAAAATTGCACTAAATTTTCTTATGTTTTTTAATCTGAATTTCAGTTTTTTCAGGGTTTTTTTTTTTTTTTTTTTTGATGGTTTATAAAAGCAAGTATTTTCATAATTTAATGTTTTGTTTTGTTTTTTTTAAACACTAAAACAAAGACAAAAATTTGGAGTTATCATTATTTATAGGTTATTATGTTATTATTTTTCTGGTTCAGCCCACTGCAGATCAAATTTAGCTGAACATGGCCCCTGAACTAAAATGAGTTTGACACCCCTGCCCTATAGAATAGAATAAGTCATTGCTGCCACCTTCTGGACTATCATAGATTTACATACTGGTCTCTGTCATGCACAGAGTAAATAGACCCCGGTTTGACTCTTGTCTGTTGGACCTGTATTGAAATGCATTTCCCACCTTTCATAAGACAAAGCTTACTGACATGCATTTAAAACATTCACAAAACCAGCATAATTTAATCGTGAAAAGATGATGTATACATGATCTTGGCTTGAGACCCACATAGACTGCTTAAACAAATATGTTAGACCACCACCCAGTGCAAGGTTTATGCCTCAGCTACCCCAAATTATTATTATTATTATATTTATTATTATATATTATATTATTATTATTATTATTCTGTTGATTGATATGATTCTGTTGGGTTTCTGTAAATTGACTTAGAGTCTGGTTTTGACCAACTCTATATATAAAATGTCAAGAGATAACTTTTTTTTTGGGATCTGGTGCTATATAAATAAAATTTTGATTGATTGAATGATTTAATTGGTTTTCCCCTGTAAGTCGCTTTGGAAAAAAGCGTCTGCCAAATGCGTAAACATAAACATATTATTATTATTATTATTATTATTATTATTATTATTATTATTATTTAGCTGCCCTAAATGAACAACATTAGTAATTACCAAAATCAATCAAAGATCAATCAAAAATCAAAGATAATGCAGTTTATTTTGTTCGCGGATGTTACAAGCTTTCTTTGTTCAGGAGATGATTTAAAAACGTTCATACAGAAAATAGAGAATGAGATGGTTCAACTCAAAAAATGGTTTGATATAAACAAATTATCTGTGAATTGGAATAAAACTAAGTTTATGGTGTTCACAAATAGAAAAAAGGAAGAACATGTTTCATTGTCTATTAATGGGGTTACGATTGAGAAGGTTTCAGAAATTCGTTTTTTGGGTGTAATAGTGGAGGATAAATTAACATAGAAGCCACATATTGCTTGTGTTAAAAAAAAAAAAAAGTGTCTAAAAATATTTCTGTATTGAGTAAAGCAAAATATGTGTTAGATTATAAAGCAATGAGAATTTTATATTGTTCACTTATTCTGCATTATTTGAGTTATTGTATTGAACTATGGGGCAACATATATGAGTAACACAAAGCCATTGTTTCTATTACACAAAAGAGCAATAAGAATCATGTATAATGTTAATTTCAGGGAACATACAAATGAGTTGTTTATTAAATCAGGATTGTTTAGGTTTAAAGAATTGGCTGAATTAAGGACATTGTTGATTGTGTTTAGAGCGAGAAACAGACTTTTGCTGCAAATTTGCAGAGATTATTTGTTTTAGTTTCCCAGGATGAAGAACATAGAAGGAGGTTTAATTTTAAACAGCAAAGGGTAAGGACTAATGTCAAGAAAATGTGTATTTGCGTTGTGGGTGTCAGAATGTGGAATTCTTTGGCAGTGGAAGAGAAGAGCTGTACAAATATTTTTCAGTTTAAGAGGTTGTATAAGGAAAGAATAGAGAAGCTTTATAAAAGCATGTAATGAAATAATTTCACTTATGGATGTTGGATTTGTTTTATTTGCATTGACTATCATGTAAACTGTTTACTGTAATAACTGTAAGGGCAACGTATCTGATGTAAGCAGATGTTTCAAGAAAAGGGCAGGTATTATAAATTTTCTTCATCCTGCTCCTTTCCAATCATTTAGATTGGAATGAATGAATAAAATGAAATGAAAAATGAAATGGAAAAAATAAATAAATAAATAAATAAATGAATAAATAAATAAATATATACGAGGGCTGTTCAATAAGTTCATGGCCTCACCCAGAAATACTGAGTAAAAATCAAATGCATTGGTCCGTGTCAATGGTGACGGGATAGTGATGCTTGAACATCGATGGACCAAGTGCATTGCTGTAAATGGAGATTATGTTGAAAAATAAAATATAAATTATCAGTCTGTGTTGTTCTGTTCTGGGTGAGGCCATGAACTTATTGAACAGCCCTCGTATATATACTGTATGTTTTGACAATGGTTAATACACCAGTGTGCAGAAGCTCTTTAACCGAAATTATCTTCTGTTATCTGTTTTACATAAAAAAATAAATAAATAAAAAAATATTAACCCTTTCATGCATAGTGGTCACTACAGTGCACAGCTGTTCTCTTGTATATTCATGGATTTTGTTGTTTTAGTTCCATATCAGCGAACACAGTGGACACTCACACTGCAAAAATCTAGATCTGACCAAGTGTATTTTTCCCATTTCTAGTCCAAATATCTCATCACACTTAAAATCAGACACAATCACCTAAAGTGTAACTTTTCAGTGAGATATAAGAACTGATTTTTAGACAATACATCTGGAAAATCTGATGTCAAGAAATCTTACCAAGATCATTTTCACTTGTTCCATTGGCAGATTTTCTTGCTTGAATTAAGCAAAAAAAAAAAAAAAAAAACGTTACTCTTTAGGTGATTATGTCTTATTTCAAGTGCGATGAGATATTTTTGACTAGAAATGAGAAAAATACACTTGGTAAGCTTTAGATTTTTGCAGTGCATGTACCATCCCATACAATGGAATGCATACCGTTACTGTAACTTTTCTGTTCTTGATAAAACTTGATCTGCACTAACATGTTTAAGTGTAAATCAATTACTTGTTATTGTTATTAAACTGTAATTAACAGGTTTTTGTTTTTGGTTTTTTTTTTATATTATATCCATGAAGTGAGTAATGACTAGTATTAGTGTATGTTAAAATGTGAGAAAACATCAGATTAGCAGCATTAAAAAAGTTTTTATTTAATAGTTTTCACACAATATATCAGTAAATACATGATTCTTTGCTTCAAAAATTAAACACATGGTATCCAGCTGACTGGACATTTTTGCAACTCCATAAAAAATAGGTTCATAAGAAAATTTTCAGTCACTTTATTTTTTTTCACGTCTAAAGAGGAATAAAAACACTCAGAAAAAAAAAAAATCTTGATTAAGGTTCTCATAATTCATGCATGAAAGGGTTAAAGCAAAATAAAACTGCTGGAAAGGAAAAAAAGTATCGTAGAAAAACCATAATACGTCTATGAGTTGTCTTCTAACCAATCAGAGGTTACGTTTTACATCAGGTGGTATCGATTTGGCCAATCAGAGCGGAAGTTGCCGTCAGTCCCACCTGCCAGACTTAAAGGCTTTAGAGGGGAATCATTCAGTTGAGGTAAGTTAGCTTTAGCCCTCACAAATGGATGCTGAAGCTCTTTATAGCATAATTTAGTCAGAAAAGCAGTGTTTCTTGGTAAAACGTGTAGTCGTTGTTGTAACCGAACTCGGCTACTTTGACTTTCGACTTTGTCTACACGAAAGCCGATTAGCATAAGGAGCTAATGTAGCTAACCCCTGTGCTCTGTTCTCTCCTGCTGTCTTACCTGTGGTGAACAGTGCAGAACCTGGGTTTCCTTGTCAGTCCTGTATGTCAGCTGGCTTGAATGCGACCTGCAGAATCAGAGTCTCGACAAACAGTGGCCCACATCTGTTACCGGCAAATAACTTCTCCCGACAGCCAGTGTCTGATATCAACCAGTGCAAGATGAGTGATCCTTGGCAGGAGTGCATGGACCACTGTGTGCAGGTCACCAAACAGGCTGGAAAGGTAAACAAAGCACAGTTTAAGGGCTTTTCTGTAACCAAGTTAAGTAGAGGTCACTATAGTTACGTTCGTTTTACACAGAGTACATCATAGTTAACCCATTCATGCATAGTGGTCACTCCAGTGGACAGTTATTCTCCAGCTGTTCTCTTATATATTCATGTGTTTTGTTGTTTTAGTTCCATATCAGCTTACACAGTGGACACTTATGCATCATCCCATACACTGACATTAATACCATTACTGTAACTTTCCTGTTCTTTTATCTAAATCAATTGTTAATTGTTATTAGACTGTGATTAACCTTTTCATGCATGAATTATGAGAACCTTAGTCAATATTTTTTTCTGGAGTGTTTTTATTCCTCTTTAGGCATGAAAAAAAAAAAGCGATTTAAAGTTTTTTTATGAACCTATTTTTCATGGAGTTACAAAAATGTCCACTCAGCTGGACACCATGCATTTAATTTTTGAAGCAAAGAAACATGTATTTAAAACTCATCATCAGAAAGCAATATACTGTGTGAAAACTATGAAATAAAAACATTTTTAATGCCACTAATCTGATGTTTTCTCACATTTTATCATACTCAAATACTAGTTGTTATTCATTTCATGAAGATAATATCCCCCTGAGACCCAGGAAATTGACAGTTTTAGCTTTTTTACACAAAAAAATGATCTTGTTTGGAAACTGCATAATGCAACAGTTTTTTTCAGATACATTTTTAAAATCATTTTTATTTATTGATTGATTTTTTTAATGGAATGTCCTTTGCAATGGACAGCATTTAAGGTAAACTGTCAAACTTTTGTCCCCTATAGAGGACAAAATGCATTGCTGGGTCTCAGGAAGGATATGCAAAACAAAAAAAAGCCAAAACTTTTGTTTCAGAAAACTGTTAATTACAGTCTAATAATAATTAGTAATTGATTTACACTGAAACATGTTACTGCAGATCAGGTTTATCAAGGACAGCAAAGTTACAAAAATTGTATGAATTGCAGTGTTTGAGATGATGCATAAGTGTCCACTGTGTTGGCTGATATGGAACTAAAACAACAAAATCCATGAATATACAAGAGAACAGCCGGAGAATAACTGTCCACTGTAGTGACCACTATGCATGAAAGGGTTAGTAGAGTTTGTATTTTTTTTTTTTAAACAAAAAGTTGTTGTTTTTTTGCATATTATCTGAGTGAGTAATAACTAGCATTATACAGGGTGGGGAAGCAAAATTTACAATGAACATTTAGTTGTTTTTTCTCAGCAGGCACTACGTCAATTGTTTTGAAACCAAACATATACTGATGTCATAATCATACCTAACACTATTATCCATACCTTTTCAGAAACTTTTGCCCATATGAGTAATCAGGAAAGCAAACGTCAAAGAGTGTGTGATTTGCTGAATGCACTCGTCACACCAAAGGAGATTTCAAAAATAGTTGGAGTGTCCATAAAGACTGTTTATAATGGAAAGAAGAGAATGACTATGAGCAAAACTATTACCAGAAAGTCTGGAAGATACTGTTAAAGAAGAATGGGAGAAGCTGTCACCCGAATATTTGAGGAACACTTGCGCAAGTTTTAGGAAGTGTGTGAAGGCAGTTATTGAGAAAGAAGGAGGACACATAGAATAAAAACATTTTCTATTATGTAAATTTTCTTGTGGCAAGTAAATTCTCATGACTTTCAATAAACTAATTGGTCACTATTGGTACACTGTCTTTCAATCCCTGCCTCAAAATATTGTAAATTTTGCTTCCGCACCCTGTAGTATGTTCAAATGTGAGAAAACATCAGATTAGCAGCCAGGAATGTGAAAATTTTAGCTTTTCTTCCATTAAACAATTGTCTTGATTGGAAACTGCATAATGCAACAGTTTTGTTTTTTTCTCCCAGATACATTTTTAAAAATTATTTTTATTTATTTTTTTCATGGAATGTCCTTTGCAATGGACAGCATTTTTTAAGTAAAACTGTCAAACTTTTGTCCCCTACAGAAAACAAAAATGCATTGCTGGGTCTCAGGAGGTTAAAAATACTTTATTTCATGGTTTTCACACAGTATGTCCGTAAATGCATGTTTCTTTGCTTAAAAACTTAAACGAACGGTGTTCAGCTGAGTGGACATTTTTATAGGGCCATGTAAAATAGGTTCATAAAAAAAAAAAAAAAATCAATCACATTATTTTTTCATGCCTACAGATGAATAAAAACACTCAGGAAGAAAAATCTTGATTAAGGTTCTTGTAATTCATGCATGAAAGGATTAAAGTACAAATAGATGAAGGGGATCTTAGATCAAAAATCACTTCAGATTTTGTATAATTCATTGATCTTACCCTATTTAAGTTACGTTTTGGAGGTATGGGGAAATACATATGCAAGTTCATTACAAAGACTTATTATACTGCAAAAAAGAGCAATAAGAATCGTTCACAATGTTGGTTTTCGTGAACATACAAATCCACTATTTTTACAATCTAAAACTTTAAAACTCATTGACCTTGTGGAATTCAAAACTATTTAAATAATGTATAAAGCAAAGAATAACTTACTGCCAGGCAATATTCAAGACATGTTTTGTGAAAGAGAGGGAGGCTATGATTTAAGGGGAAAGTTAAATTTAAAGATTCATAAAGTAAGCACTACGTTAAAAAGTTTTTGTATCACCATCTGTGGAGTAAAATTATGGAACAAATTGTGTGTGGAGATAAAACACATATCAAACATAATTCAGTTTAAAAAAGATATAAAGAAATGATTCTTGAGAGGTCCAGTATTTAATAATGACAATGAGGGCTGTTTGTTTATAGATAATGTTGTATTGAGAAATCTGCTGTAATTATTGAAGAAAATGATTGAATTGTTAAGTCTGTTTGTATGACTGTGCTGCCATGATCATATTGTTGTGTGTAATTCCGTTACTGCATTATGTATTTGTTGTGGTTCGATGCTAAAATTAGGAAAATTGTATTGTTTGATTCTTGTATCAAGTTAGTGATAAAGTTGTAAAAGCACTGAGGGGTAGGATTAAATAAGTTTATACTTCTTCCTATGCCTTTTCGACCATGCAAAATTCAGACTTGTATGTGCTTGATGATAGATTTTGTCCATTTAAATGTTTTATTTTGTTTTATTTTGTTTTATTTTGTTTCTTTGCATGTTCCAAATAAATAAATAAATCAAATCAAATGAAATTGCTACTGGACAGTTTAGAATATGTTAGTAATATCTGTTTTATTAGGGTAGGACAATATGGGCAAAAACAATGTGAACAGACCTGATTCTAACTATTAAACACATGTATATATTTTTGTGCCAACTTCCTGATAATTTTTCCTCCACATCGAACCTTTCCTAACTAGTTTATCCCTGTTTACTATTGTATCATCCAGTGCATTTTGCATTTTTCAGTGAAAATCAGGTTTTTTCCTATATTTCTCAGATCATATAAATGATCTTGAAAGCTCAGAGTAAAGGTTATTATATCTAAAGAGAGAAAACTGAAAAAAGTGACTTTTTCTGTGGAATACATCATTAACTGAACATCAAAGCTAGTGTGTACAGCTACTGTCATTTGTGTTTGGGGGTGAACTAGTGTTGCAGAACATGATGTTTCTGTTTTCACTACTGAGCCTCTGACTGTCCGTATAGATCTGATTCTGCTTAGAAAGTCCATTTGACCTTAATTATTTCAATGTGTTGATAATATTAGTGATTCAAGAGTTATTAAACACTTAACGTGAGTAGATGCTTTTGGTTGTTGTTTAGGTCTTTGAGGGTAAAACTATTTTCCTCTAATCTGAGTATGACAAAAATCTGACAAGCAGTGGACTATGTCAGAAATGTATGACAAATGAACACCATACATGTTGTAAAATCGGATTTCATTCTTAAGAATAGTGTATTTTTTTCTTATTTATTTTGTCAAACTCAGATTATCTGCATTCATCCACATTGTTTAGTATTGGTCTAAACATCTTAAACTTACTAAAATTCTATCTAGAAGATTATATAATGCACACCTCCTGTTGTTTGTTGTTATCCTGGTAAGTGTCTGAAGATAGCTGGATGACATCTTCAAATACTTGAGATGCTTGGCGGTGTAAAATGTGTTCCCTCCTACACAAATCCCCTTCTATTGAGGTGTGTAATTGAAATTCAGTGCCGCCCTCCTGATCGGATTGTTGAAACTTGTTTGGCATGTGAATGTCTTTGCCTGCATCCATTCACAATGAACCAAGTACTTAAGACAGGACATACTCTGTATAGTTTGGAACTGAGACAGACCACAGCATGTAGTAATACTCGACACATTAGTCTAATTACAGTAGCAGATGTAGCCAGTCATCCAAAAAATCCCTCTGCTGAATTTGTTGTCATTTTGCCTCTGCCAGATGATCCATGAGGCACTCCAGAAGGACATTGCCATCATGCAGAAGAGCTCACCAGTTGACCTCGTGACCGAGACGGACCAGAAAGTGGAACAGCTCATTATATCCTCCATCAAGGAAAAGTACCCCACTCACAGGTGCTCTGCTTCACCGACCAACACGAACAAGAGAAGCTGGAAATGCACTGCGCAGTCACTTGAAACTCTTAGAAGAATGTTTTATCAAGGCCCATTAGTTTATATTATCTTTTATCATCAGAAATAATAATTGCAAATTTTGTTAATAATTCTGGACTTAACTTCTCTACAACCCCAAATGCGAAAGTGATACTAACATACGACTAATTAACACAATGTATTTCACATATTTATCATTTATTAATATACACATCATGCCTGACGTTCAAGCTTGTAACACATTCCCAAAAGTTGGGACGGGGTAATTTAGGACGAGTAAAGTGTTCAGATAATTAGATCACAGTGCGAGTTAAAACAGATGATGTGAATAGATGATTGTTGTCATGATTTGGTGCAAAAGCTAAGTCTGACCTTTTAGGATCAAGGATGCGCAGAGGATTGTTGGTCTGTTAACAAGTACTGTATGTGAGGATATTATTGAAATATTTAAAAGAATAGTGAAAGAATGGATTTTGGATATTAAACCTTCTACAGCGCAGAACAGAATTACATCTGCACCTTAACTTTAATCAGCAAATTTATGTCAAGCACTATAATACAAACTTACATGAACAAAGCCCAGAAAGAAACCCAATGTCACAGGTGTCAAACGTGCAGCCCGGGGACCAAATCTGGCCCGTCAAAGGCTCCAGTCCGGCCCTTGGGATTAATTTATGAAATGCAAAAATTACACTAAGATGTTAACAGTCATTGTAGTTCAGGTTCCATATTCAGACCAATTCAATCTCATTTGGGCAGGACCAGTAAAATGCTATCAAAAGAACATATAAATAATGACAACTCCAAATTTTGCTCTTTGCAAATGTAAATATTTTCATGTATTTACACTAAAACAATGTATAATTTCGCAAAAAATGTGAATAACCTGAACAAATATGAACAACCTGAAATGTCTTAAGAGAAGTAAGTGTAATTTTAATAAGATTCTGCCTGTTACTAAATGTTCTGTGTATTTGTACAGGGTGTCCCATAAGTCTCCATACATAGGAGACATAATACATGTGGTTCTAACATGTATTTCTTTATATTTCTTCTTTATAGTTCTTCAGCAGTGGAGGACACCCATTGAAATGTGTTCCCGACAAAATGGCAGTCATATAGAGCATATTATATAAATAAAAATGGTTTATGTCAAGAAACGTTTATTTTTCCTGTGTATGGAGACTTATGGGACACCCTGTAGATCCACTGTGATCTGTAAGTTATAATGCACATGTGTAAATGATAAACTGAGGCAGAATATTGCTAAAATTGCACTTATTTTTTCAGTTTGTTCATGTTATTCACATCTTTTGAAAGGATAGTTTGTAGATGTAAACCTTTTCATAATGTTAATTGACTTTTTACGCTCTAAAACAAAGAGAAAAGTTTGGAGTTGACATTATTTATATATATGATTATGTTATTATTTTACTGGTTTGGCCCACTTCAGATCAAATTAAGCCGAATGTGGCCCCTGAACTAAAATGAGTTTGACACCCCAGCCCTATGTTAACTGAGTCCTGGGATGGACCCTCACTCAGAGAAGAAGAAGAAGAAGAAGAAGAAGAAGAAGAAGAAGAAGAAGAAGAAGAAGAAGAAGAAGAAGAAGAAGAAGAAGAAGAAAAGAAGAAGAAGAAGAAGAAGAAGAAGAAGAAGAAGAAGAAGAAGAAGAAGAAGAAGAAGAAGAAGAAGAAGAAGAAGAAGAAAGAAGAAGAAGAAGAAGAAGAAGAAGAAGAAGAAGAAGAAGAAGAAGAAGAAAATGCTTGAATTTCAATATTGTGTTTTCAAGGTCTGAAAAGTGCTCGAATTTTAGTTTAAGCGCTTGCAATTCTAACTCTGTGATATGATTTCTTTATTTTTAATATTAACTCTGCCAGGTTAAATGTCAAGCCAAAGCTACTTATAGAGACGTGATGGGCTACATTTTGAAAAATAAAACTTTATGTCAAAAAATAAAATTAGCGGGTGTTCTCAGGTCGACTCCAGGTACATGTTTATCTTAATCTTTACCTCGGTGCGAGTGTGTCTGAAGAACACCAAATAGCTTTCCCTTGTTTGGATCAAACTTATGTGTTCTCCTTTTAATTTTGAAAGTTTTTGCCATTATGAAACATAATTTTGGATGTTTAAATGTAGACCCCAGTGATAAGGTTTTTAAAATGACCCTTAAAAGTGCCTGAGTTTGACAGAGGAGGAGGAAGAAGAAGAAATATCAGTTCAAAGGTCGTTGTGACTTCTGTGATTATTGCTGAAAGTCACATTGACATTTACAAGCGACACCAGGTGCTTTCAATACGACGTCTTTTCCAGGGACGCCCATGCATATTTGAGCAACACGATGACGACCCACATTACAAAATCCTGGCTGAGTAAAAAGAGGATACAGATGCTGGACTGACCTGATGCAGTTGGAATTGTACCCAATAAAGAATGAATGACACATCTTAAAACAAAAAGTCTTACAATGAAGCCCTTGCGTTGTTGCACTCTGTAAGACTTATTTGCAGGACGAATGAAACACCTGAAACACTTCATCGCTTTCTCTCTGCTGCCTTTTTTAATGTCTTTAAGTGAAAAGACATGGCAACAATCCAAAGTGGTAAATGTTTTGTCAAAACACATTTCAATAACCAATGTAGAAATAGGTGTTCACACTGGGGGGAACAAAACAAAACAAGTTACATGTGTGTTAATATTGTGTTTTGTTTTCAAAGATAATGTACTAATCAATGGTTTCAGGTCGAATTTTAATATACTGTGTTGATTTCTTCTGATTTGGGGTTGTAAAAGAGACATTATCGGGCTTATTCTTTGTAGTAGTGCTCATCCAGGCAAAAGAATATAATTATATTTGTATATAAATCACATATTACATGCTCTAGTAGCAAACGGAATGTAAACTGAGCCCTCAGACAACTGCAAGTGCAATAATATCCTTAAAGTTACAGCCGACATGATGGTATCGATGCATGAAATTGACACATTTTTGATTTTCTCTTTTTATTTTTCTGCGTTCAAGCTTTATAGGTGAGGAGTCCGTAGCAGCAGGAGCCCCCAGTGTCCTAACCGACAATCCCACTTGGATCATTGACCCCATCGACGGCACCACCAACTTCGTCCACAGGTACTGGCTGCTGCACGGCCCATTAAAAAACCCGATGCTATACTGGATGTGTTTTATCCCTGTCTCTCCTTAACTATTTTTATCTTTTAATTAGGTTCTTGCCTACGACGCCCTCTCTGTCAGGGAAAATTAGACCGCCTCGATGAAACTGAACTTATAATAGAAATCGATTGAGGTTTTAATCTAAAGCGATCTTTTTTTTAATACATACGTGTTTAACGATGTGGATTTCTTGTGCGCAGGTTCCCATTCGTGTCTGTGTCAATCGGCTTCACTGTCAACAAAGAGGTAGGCGTTACAGCTTGTGAATCAGATTGTTTTTTTCATGTTGTAGAAGCACATGACACTGTAATGAGATAATTATAAGAAATGTTAATAATGTAATTAGCCCAGTAACCCAGTGAACAGCTCATGAGCTCTGGATTTCCCTTTAAACGCTCTTGTTTTAGGCCCTTCTATTCTTAGCCTTCTTCCTCCACACAGCATTAGTCATCTGTGTTTTCTGTGCTGCACCTTTATCAGATAGAGTTCGGCATTGTCTACAGCTGCATCGAGGACAAATTGTATACAGCACGGAAAGGGAAAGGAGCCTTCTGCAACGGCCTGCCGATTAAAGTGTCTGGACAAGACGGTGAATATTCTCATATCCAGTACTCAGACTTGTGTGTTGCAGTATCAGTAAATCCACCAGGTGGAGACAAAACCCCATAGCTTATACCAAGGGTGTCAGACTCTTCTTAGTTCAGGGGCCACATTCCAGCCAAATATGGTCTCAAGTGGGTCTGAAGTAGTAAAATAATAACAGTGAAAAAAGTAAAATTACATCAAGGAAATGCTTACATCTACAAAGTTTCCTCAAAAATCGGAATAACACGAACAACCAGAAATATCTTAACCCATAAAGTCCCAGCACTACTTTTAGTTTTTTCCTCTATATTTAACATTTCTTCATTTATTGTAATGTATTCTCTTTACTTTGTGGTTTTCCAGTAAAAATCAAGTATTTTTCTATATTTAATTCACTGATCATGTAGCTCGGGGTGTCCAATCCTGGTCCTCGAGGGCCCTTATCCTGCCTGTTTTAGATAGCACACCTAACGGTCATTATCAGGCTTCTGCAGAGCTTGAAGATAGGCTTATCATTTGAATCAGGTGTGTTGGAAGAGGGACACATCTAAAACATGCATGCCCTTGAGGACCAGGATTGGATACCCCTGATGTAGATGTTCATAAAAGCTCACATTAAAGTTGAAAGTTATTATTACAGAAGCAGAGAAAACTGAAAAAAAAGTGTTTTTTTTTTTTTTCAGTCCATCCCCTCATTAACTGATCATAAACCCAGTGTATTCATTGACTGTCATTGATCCAACTTCATGGGTTTTACTGTTGAGTCAATGTTGTAGAAGATGATGGTGTTTCCACGGTAACTACAGAGCCTCTGAACGTCCAAATGAGTCATATCTGATGACCATGAAAAAATGACAAACTGTATTTTACACCAATTATTTACATGCATTAATCAGATTAGTGGATCAACAGGTATTAAACAGTTTAGATCAGTACATGGTTTTGGTCATCGGTGAATGTTTGGGTCTTCATGGGTTAAACGAAATCACAATTTTAAGAATATTCTCAGTTAACCATTTAGGCTACACAAGTATATTACAACTTACCGATCTACAAATACTTAAAATATTTAGTAAAATTTAGACTATTGTTAAAATTGCACTTACTGCTCTTTAGATATTTCAGGTTGTTTATATTTGTTTAACTAATTCACATTTTTTGTAAAAGAATACTTTGGAAACATAAACATTTTCATGCAGTTTGACTTTTTTAACCTAAAACAAAGCAAATAATTTGTGGTTGTCATTATTTAGAGGTTATGATATTACAATAGTATTTTACTGGTCTGATCCACTTTGGATCATATTGGTCTGTATGTGGAACCTGAACTAAAGTGATTTTAAAAGCCTTGATTGTTCATATCTTCAGTGTAATTTTTGCATTTCAAGGGGCATTTCTGGTTGGCCACTTTTTATATATATAACTGTATCTCCACAGAGTCTGTCTTAACCCGTAAAGACCCAAACAGCCACTGGTGACCTAAACCATCTATGGATCTAAAATGTTTAATACCTGTTGATCCATTAATCCTATCAATACATGTAAATAATGGGTATAAAGTGCAGTTTGTCATCTTTTCATGGTCATCAGATATGACCCATTTGGACTTTCAGAGGCTCTGTAGTTACCATGGAAACACCGTCATCTTCTACAACATTGGTTCACCAGTAAAATCATGGAATTTGATCAGTGGATGCTTGTTTTCATATTTAGTTAATGATGTATTTAGTGGAAAATGTCACTTTTTGCTCATTTTTTCCTGATTTGATTGAATAATTTTTGCATTTACTCTGAGCTTTTATGAACCTGTACATGACCAGTAAATTAAATATAGGAAAATACCTGATTTTCATTGAAAACCGTCAAATGCAAAGGATGATATTATGATAAATGGTGACAAATGACTCGGGAAAGACAAAAAAATATCATTTGGATATTGTGACAAAAATAGCTGTGGGTCTTTAAGGGTTAAACAGGATTTTTTTTGCTGACATCTTTTGTTTGTTTGTTTGTTTGTTTGTTTGTTTGTTTGTTTTACCCAAAGACATCAGCAAGTCTCTGGTACTGACAGAAATGGGTTTCAAGAAGAATCCAGAAGTTTTCAAAACTATGATGGACAACATGAAGAAGATCCTCACTATCCCTGTTCATGGGTAGATATGAAAACATCAGAAACACACACTAACACAGAACCAGCAAGGCCTTTAGAGGATAATAAAACACAAATAAGGTTTTAAACATAATGGATTTGATGGTTAAAAAACTAAGATGTATGACCTTCAGTAGAATTAAATACTGAACGGTCATAAATAATATATAAAATACTTATTACTTTAGGACCAATGTCTACTTGCAGCTTGAGTTCTGTTGTGCAAATAAGCGCTGCCACTAAGAATGTCACAGAGTTTCACAGAGCAGGTTACTTGTCTTCTTTTGGTTCTTGCCACAATACTTTGTAATAAAAAAGGAAGTTTAATTTGATCGTGAAGACAGCTTCTTACAAAACAGTCACTTGAAACAACTTGTGGTTAAATTTATGTTGGGAGCAAAATTGAGTCTTCTCATGTTGACTTGCATAAACACAGCAGGTAAACCTTTTTGTTTTTTTAAAGAATATTTGAGCTCTCTACTTCAAATGAATGTCTTTTTATGGTTATGACATGTATTTATGTTGGTGTGTAAAAATCATATTATCACACAATTCAACAACATGGCAGACAGAATCATTCTTATTCATGTATACAATATGCGTATGTTAATAGTGAAGTGTGACAGCACTGTGCTTCACAAAAAAAGAACTTGTATACTTTTTAGGGGCCCAGAATTTACATTTTGTAGTCATTACAGATGGAGGATTTGAGGATTTTATCATTCTTTCATGCAGTGTTATAGAATAAGTACAAGGTTCTCTGCATTTTACCCTAATACACACACCTAGCATCAGGAGCCGTGTGTGGGGAACAGTTAACTCTGGATCTTCACCAGTACCAGGGTTAAGGACACTGATTGAATTAATCATATATATATACACACACCTGTTTTCTAATGTTCACAACTTTAACAGAATGTGACTCATCATGTATAAAACCGAATAACGCTAAAGTAATCCCTCCATCTGCAGTGCAAACTGTGAACCTGCAGGCCTTTATACCCCTCATTCTTCATACTGTAGTCTGCTTTACTGTTTTCACTACATTTTGAAGTTGTCCTCATGTCTCACTGTCCATCTAACCTGTACAGCTAAAATCACTGTGAACACTAGACTTGCACCAATTAATCACCCATGCTTGGAAATTGGCTGATTTTCATGTGATCGGCCATGACCTGTGACTGGCCGATCACCCTGAAATTGTCCGATTTTGAGTGCAGGTCAAATTCCTGCTGTGCCGCAGGGTGGGTTCCAGATAGTCATGTATGAGGTGGCAATCTGGAATGTGAAGGTGTGTGTGTGTGTGTGGGGTGTTCCGTGTGCGTACATACCTCACACTTAGTATGCACACACCATACGACTGTACAAAGTGAAAGTGAAACTTAAGACGCTTTACTAATTCCTCCAGTCCCCCACTGTTGTGTACCTCATTTTCTGTTTTCCTACCTTCGCAAACTTTCATTTGACGGGGCAGGACGTTTGTTTAAGGGGGTATTACCCACTCTTGTCCCCCCCTCTAGAACCGGGCCCAGCCAGGCCTACGATAATAATCGTATTTGTACAATAATTTACCTTCTGTACGATGTATGATCAATAAAAAAAAAAAAATCCCATAATGTACCATAATTTGACCCCTTCAGTACACGATAAAATTAATTAATTACCAAACACAAACAGGATACGGATTAAGGATGTAAACAAATAATCAACTATCAGTTAATTGTCGATAAGAATTTGCTCGATTAAATTACAAAAATTGTCAGTTACTTGGCCTTTTCCACAGCGGTATATGTGGTGTTGACAGTAGGGGGTGCCACTGCCTAGAGTAGGCTTCATCACTGAGGTTGAATATTGGGGTGGGGGGGGTGGTGGGGGGGGGGGGGGGGGGTGGTTGTCCACCTGTCCCACACCTGTCTGAAGGCTGCCGGCTTGTCCACACTTCAACGCCGCGGCACAGATAGGTGATCATTGAACCGGATTGTGGCGTTGATGTGTTAGAACCATCTCTTTGTCGCACATGCTGGGGGTTACCTGGTTGTGGGAGCTGTGCACCCCCGCCCAAATACGCGCACATACTGTATGTGGGGTTGGTATCGGTCTGGTCCCGGATGGAGCGTTTTCCCTGGAGGTCGGTCTAGTCCACGGTCATCTGGACTATCTGGTCAGTGAGACAGAAGTTGAAAGCATCCTCCAGGCTCCTGATCCAGGCCACAGTTTATAGATGAGTTTCATGTGACATACTCATACATTAAGTCTTGGAGGCGGAAGTCACACCGAGTTCGTAGCGTGTTAAACGATGGACCTGCTAGACTCCTGTGTGCCGTTTATTACTTAGCTTTCACCAAATATAAATTACGCAGAAAGACCGCTGGGTTCCATTGGTGGCAGCAGGTGTTCCGTTCTGCCGACCACTGTTTATAGTTATTACCGCGGTTAGCGTAGCTTTTCAGTATAGTTAACCTGTGTGTCTGTTGTGCTTAGCGGCGTGGAAAAAAAGAATTGTCATCATGTGGTACGGTGATGAAGACCCCTTTAAACCTACCAGGAGGGCTTCCCCTGGCCTATCACCCTACAGAGACAGAGTGATGGTGGATCTTCCTGCTCCCTTTGCTGGCGATGGCAGCCAGAGTTTCCTCAGCTGGAAGTGGCAGTCGGAGCTACGGCAGGTGACACCTGTGAGTTCAGTTGGAGCTGGTGACAATACTCCCCACCCGTCTGTGACAGTCTGCTTTTCTTCTATGGGACAGCCTTCCCGATGCGGTCAAGTCAAATTATGCAGCCGTGAAAGAGAAGATGGGATCGGCTTTTGGACAGAGACAGTTAATGGACTGTTTTAGAGCTAACATATCGGCTCGTTCACCAGTTCCGGGGGAGAGCCTGGAGGTGTACGCGACTGATGTGACTGGTAGCTGGTACTGGTGTTTTTGCCTCCGAGTTGCGCGCGCATCCCTGTTGTTAGTAAACATTGAAACTCATCTATAATGTATGTCGGTCACCCCGGTGTCCACGGAACAATAGCAGGGGTGGGGTGGGGGTGTGGTGGCATGGCATCTCCACGCTCCTGGAGATCCATCCCCCGTGCTGAAATCTCACTCCATCGTGTCAGGTAATGATGCAAAGTCAGAAATGCCCATTTCTTGTAAACCGCCCCTTGTTAGACCCATTTATCTTTTTTTAATTTCTCTGCAGAATTTCTTTAGTTCTCCATAAATGTCATTGCCTGTTTGTATCCAATGGTACAATAAATCAATCATTAAGGAATATGACATGCTGTTTTCATGACGTATATAAACAATATTTAGCTTTTAGTCTTACAGA
Organism: Sphaeramia orbicularis; assembly: GCF_902148855.1. NCBI lineage: Eukaryota > Metazoa > Chordata > Actinopteri > Kurtiformes > Apogonidae > Sphaeramia > Sphaeramia orbicularis. Next base: position 16,460,601 of record NC_043976.1, on the reverse strand, counting down.
CCCTATTGAAAGAGAAATTCAGGTTCACAGGAAAATCGGCACTTACCAATTAATCGTTAATCGATCGACAAGGTCAACCAACTAATCATCATCATCTTTATTTGCAGACTTGGGAGTCCATTTAAAAACAAACAAACAAGCAATCAACAAATAGAATAAATTTGAATGATTAATGAATTAATCAATCATTTGCATCCCTAATACAGATCCTTTGCATAGTGCTGCACTCGTTTTTCTTCATCCTTTCACGTGCTTCTCTACTCATGAGGCAGGACCTTGATTCAGCCCAAAGCATGTAGAAGTTGTGAATGTATAAATAGTGTTCTGGTCCATTCAGTGCAGGGGTTCAACTTGTGCTCCACATATGTAGAGACGCTTGATTTTTTCCAAGGTTCTGTTCGATTATTTAAAAGTAAAACTAGGTTGCAGCGTGTACTATGTACAGTCTATGAGAAGATGTTACTAAAGTAGATGGTCTGAACCATGTCAGAATAAAAATTGAGCCTGTATGATAATTTTCAGCTGCTGGTACGAGACGGGACTCACTAAAAACCAGGCGTTTCAATCAATGCACCTGCTTTTATACAGAAAACCTGGCACCTTTTTGCACACTTATCTTCTATTTTTAAAATAAATGTTCTGATAGGAAAGTTACTCTGCGATGTCTTGTGTGTTGTGTTTGGAGAAAATGACATCAGAATCAGCCAAAAGTGGTATCGGCCATCCAAGCACCCTGCAAATCAGAAATCTGGATTGGGCCAAAAAATTGTAATCAGTGCAAGTTTAGTGAACATGTCAAAAATTGACTTGCTAAAATAATAATATATCCAAAAGGTCAAAGGTCATGACCACTGTGACAGTACGTTTTGCACTTATTTGACACCATATTCATGACAGACAACTTATTTCTCACTGGAAATGATCGACTGGAGTCACCCATGTCGGTATAATGACAGTATAGCATAAAGTACATGCACCATATTAAATTCTTACAAGTTCTTCTCTGCAGATATTTTATGAATATATATATTATATATATTTATAATATATTTCTTTTACAGTATTTATGGTAATTTTTAAGCAACTTTTCTTCTTGAGAAGTATTTTAGTGACTTTGTGACCCTGTTGTGTATTTTTAGGTCTCTTTTGTTGTTCATCCTAGTGTAATTTGTTGTCTTACTCTCTGAAAAGTGTTAAACCAAGTAAACTTTACTCATTTATTAGCTCACATAGCCCCAATAGGTCATGAGCTATAGTGAAGGCGCTGTGTCCGGCAGCGGCGTCTTTGTTAGCAATTTCTTCAAACACGTTCTCTCACGAAACTACTGGTTGGATTAATTTCAAATTTTTTATGAATCTTTCTTTGGACAATGTTAGACCGCAGTTTTGAGATTTAGATTTTTGAATTTTTGACGAATTTGTGAAATATTAAACGTTTGCCTTTACTTATAATAGGTCATGTTTTGATGGTTTATAACATGTAAATGTGTCCAGATATCAGTATAGTTACTAATGGGCACCGATAGGAAGTCATTTATGGATTTTCATTTGGGTCCATGACCTTTGACCTTGAGTGACCTTGAATGTGTCAAACTCAAGGTCACCAATGTCTAGGTTTCAACAGTCTTCTCCAAAACTACTGATCTGATTCATTTTAAATTTAATATGTATCTTCCTTGGGACAACGTCTATAAAGTCTGCTCATAGTTTGGAAATATTTAGATTTTTGGAATTTTTGATGAATTTTTGAATTATTAAAAATTTGCCTTTACTTATAATAGTCCATATTTTGATGGTTTATAACATGTAAATGGTCACAGATATCAATATAGTTACTATTGAGCACTGATAATAAGCCATATACGGACTTTCATTTCAATTAGTTGAGTTCTCCTCCAGTGAAAGTACCACCCACTTCTAGTGGGACATTGATCCCCTGCATCAACACCACAGGACTCTAACATAGAGACTTAACCGGACAACCTCGCAATTTCAAGTGGGTATTGATTCATGATAGAACATGTCAGAGAGATACAGGTACATTGGTCCTGCTTTTTTATTGGCCAGTGAATGTGGCATTAAACTTAATTCTAAGTATTAATAAAAAGCTTTGTGAACTCTGTTAAACTTGGTCTAAACCCTGTAGAAGTGAAGTGTGTGTCACAGCAGAAATCCTGTTTCCATCCACAGAATCCGCTCTCCGGGCAGCGCCGCCGTCAACATGTGTCTGGTGGCGTGTGGCTCAGCTGACGCATACTATCACATGGGCATCCACTGCTGGGACATGGCTGGCGGGGCGGCAGTTGTTACAGAAGCTGGAGGAGTTATCATGGATATTTCGGGTGAGTTACTGAGATGACTTGAGCTCTACAAACACCACTTCTGCTCAACTTTTCAAAGGCTGCTGAGTCACTGGGTGAAATGACGGAAGCGGCAGCAGCAGGGTGACTGAATTGTGGAAAAACAGTGTGATTGCTGTAGGAGATTGCTTTACAGAACAAAGCAGTGAGAACAGACCGCTGTTCTTTCGGTGCAAACACATTATTAATGTTTATGAATTATTTATCATTACTAATTCTTGTTGTTATTGGATTTTCTTCTTCATCTGCACACAGCTGCATGTGAAACACACTAAAAGATGACAAGCTGGCAGCTGGTGGCTTTGTACTTGAAACAGGAAGCAGCGCAACTTTGGAAATATGATCTTGAATTTGGCCTGAACTTCTACTGAAAACACTGCTGGCCTTAGTTTGAGGGAACTAAGGAACCCATCTTCTAGAAATGCACATTCGACAATTGCCACTACTTCCAAAAGAGCAACTACATTAGAGTTTTGTGAACATACTGCAACGACATTTTAAAAACGTAGGAAAGACCTTATCCAGTAAAACCAAATGTAACTTTTCGGTAATTTCAGCGGGTACAACAACAGCTAGTTGAGTCATTCTAAGACGTTGGAAAACATCAGAAACTCCACAGATGAAAGAATGGGTTTGTGCAATGACTGAAACTGCATCCTATGAATCTATGCTTAGTAGTGATGTGACGTTCACAAACGAATCAAATCTTTTGAACAGCTCTTTGAAATGAATGATGGGAACCAAGTCTTTGTAAAGAGCCGTTCTTTTTTGTTTTGTTTTTGTTTTGTTTTGTTTTGTTTTAAGGAGGGAGTGTCCGATTGCCTGTCGATTTACCAACATACTGTTCTTGTTCTGAGAATTGCATTACAGTTCAGGTATTTAAGTAATTGCAGTGATTAATCACTGTTGTTTTGTGCAATTTTTTCTGTATGTTTAGTAAAATAAGTGATGACAGAGAGAAGGGGGTGACCCTTTGGGACATGTTTTGGGATTACATGAAAGTAGCTAGGTCTGTATGTAAGAATGTATGAGTACATGTACAGGTGTGTGTGTGTCTATACAGATATTTACTAGTTGATATTATGTACTCACCTTCTTTTGTATCTGCTGCCTGTCTTTTTTTATGTATTTTATTTTTGAACTTTTATGTTTATGAGATAATGAGTATGTTGAGTCTGTCGCCAGAGTTAATTGTTAATTATATACTACCTGTTCTTGTATGGAGAAACATATTAAGTTTGCCATGTACCAAGCCTATGAAAAGTTCAATAAAAAAACAACATAGGAAAGAAGCAATAGAGGGGACAAAGTGTCACATGATAATTTAGTTTACTGTCACTGATGAAAAACAAATCTGATGGTCCTCTTAAATTTGTCACGGTTGACATTGTCCTCTCTTTCAGGCGGTCCATTTGATCTGATGTCTCGGAGGCTGATTGTCGCCAGCAGCAGAGCCATAGCGGAACGGATTGTGAAAGAAATAACGCCGTTTCCTGTTGGTAGAGATGATACTGCAGCCTAACCCACCCCCCCATCCAGCCTTGACACATAATGTACCGTATTTAAACACTGCTTTTATGTGTGACAGTGGTTGGTTGCACCAGCTATACCTAAGGTTTTCTCTTCAGTATTTTTAATGTAGGTAGTTTAGTGTAAAACTGTGTCTATATTTGGTTGCACCTCTTCAGACCTGAGGTGCAACCAAACAAAATGTTGTCACATAAATGATGTTTTTATTGTGACCAGTTAGTGAAAGGCAGTGTAGCCTTTATGCTGGTTTTTAATGAAGTTTGGAAGTCATTGTATCTGACATGGGTCGAAGAACTGCCAAGAAATATACAAGATAGATAGATAGATAGATAGATAGATAGATAGATAGATAGATAGATAGATAGATAGATAGATAGATAGATAGATAGATAGATAGATCCCACAGTGAGCAATTCCAGCATCATGATGATCATCGTACAGTATAAAAAATGGGACCAATAGCCCTGTATCTCACCGTCATGTTCTATCAAGCATCAATAATAACTTGAGTTTTTGAGGTTGTCAAAATCATAAAAAATAAAAAAAATCTAAATTTCTCCAAACTGAGCTAACTTTGTAGACGTTGTGCCGAGGAAGCTACATATAAAATCTGAAATGAATCCGACTACCGGTTTCAGAGAAGAAGCTTTAAATCTAGACATTGGTGACCTTGAGTTTGGTCCTTCAAGGTCACTCAAGGAAGACATGATCACCACAGTAATATAAGAGAAGAAGAATAAGAGTTTGACCCTTCAAGGTCACTCAGTGTCAAAGGTCATGGACCCAAATGAAACTCCATATATGACTTCCTATCAGTGCTCAGTAGTAATAATATTGATATTTGTAACCATTTCCATGTTATAAACCATCAAAATATGGTCCATTATAAGTGAAGGCAAATTTTGAACCATATCAAATTTTATTTATACAGTGCCAAAATATACAAACGTTATCTCATGACACTTTACATATAGAGCCGGTTGGAACCAAACTCTGAAGCCAATTTACAGAAACCCAACAGAATCCTCCAGGAGCAAACACTTGAAATATTTCAAAGATTCGTCAAAAATTCAAAACTCAGAGTATCTCAAAACTGTGAACAAGCTTTGTAGATATTGTCTCAAGGAAATTGCATAAAATGTTTTAAAATTAATCCAACCAGTAGTTTCGTCAGAGAAGATGTTTGACGAAATTGCAAATGAAGACGACGCCGGATGCTTTCACTACATAAAAACTATAAAATGGGTTTAAAAACGTTAAAAGAGTTCAACTTCCACAGCGGGTGGATTTTTTGTTGGCCTCTTCTGACTCTGCAATAGTATGATACCAGAGTTTCAACAAAGCCAGGTGACATGCAGAGGAGCGACGAATAAAATAACGTAAAAGACAGAACGAGACAAAGTGATGAAAAAAATGCAACTCGCTGAAAATGACAAATCAGAGAAATGTTGTAACAAGACAAAAATGAGGACATAAAACGAACACAGACAAATACAAAATGACGTGTGACAAGATAAAACAACATAAAGACGAGTATATGAGTTTGTTTTGCGTCCTTTAGCTGACGATAGAAGTTTTTGTTGAGTTCATGACATTTCAGCAAAGGGCATTTATTCATTCAGTATTATTTTGATGATGGAAAGATGCTATTAAAGTAGACATTAGCGCCAAATCACAAAGCGGTTTTGTACATTTGAGTCCCAAGGAGAAACAGCATTTATAGCTCAAGTCTTGTGCTGAAAAAGCTTTAAAGGATAATTGCCAAAAATTACCCACTTAGTCAAGTAATAACAACAAAAACGAACAAAAAAGTGATGACCTGGTTCTAACTATATGATGTTAAGTTGTGTAGATAGTTCATTTAGCAGCTGGTTGCTAAGAAGGTAAAAACTGCTATCGTCTAAATGCTAAATGAACTATCTACACAGTCGTACTTGGAGGACAGTATGAATTTTTATCAGATGATGTTGAGCTGTTAGTGCCAGCTGAAGCACAGGATGGAATAATGGGGCAGTATTATTGTGCAGATGAAACTGTAGTTATAACAAACATGCTAATCGGCGAAAATTTGCTTAGAGGTCTTATTTCTGTCTTTGTGCATAAGAAATCAATATAAGTGAATCCCCAAAGGAACTTTGTGTTGGTAAATGCAAGTTCTGCAAATTTACAGGATTTCAGTTCTGTTGCAACATGTTGATGGTCATATGAACTATGTTTTCAGCTCAAAAATGTCCAATTTCATCACATTTAATGCTATATTTTCATGTTACAAATGACCAAGTTATATTTGAACTGAATTTACCTGAAAAACAAATATTCTATTCTTTTAGATTCCCCAGTTTTTCTTACAAGATTATATACTACATATCACGTTTGATTTTTACAGGTTGCGATATGGAGTATGGTGCTGATCCATCCTGCTTATGTTACGCCAATACATACATTAAGAATGTCACACGTCACTTTTTAAATCAACAGTTTTCTAATAATAAGCATTTTTATAAAGAAATAACAATTCTATATTGTTATTTCCTATTTAGTATGATGATGATGATGAAATTCTTTATTCAGTCATCACATAATAATACAACCAGTGTCAACAACACTTCAGACATTACAAACATTACCAACAGGTTAATGACTGAAAAGGCCCAGGCAGAAGCAAAATGCTTATATTAATGCCTGTCCTGCATAATAAATTCAGCTACCCAGCAGTCAATATAGGAAAAAAACAAAACAAAACAAAAAATAACAAAAAAAAACAATGCATCCAAGCAAACAAACAAGCAAAACATAAAAAGGTGAAAATAAACTAGAGAAATAGAAAACTTAACCACCAAATTAATGGTAGTTTAATGTAGAATCAAAAATAAATTATTTACCTATTACTTATTCGAGCTTAACAATTGTATCCTTTAAAAATTGCCTTACGTACCATTTTTTTAAATATCAAAAATGGGCTACACATTCTTAAATCCATACTGGCCTCATTCCATAGTTTAACTCCAACAACAGATATACATCTTCTTTTTGTCTCTTTTTTAGCTTTTTGTACGACAAATTTACAAACATCTCGCAAATCATGTTTAGACTCATGTGTTGAGAAGAACCTTTGTAACTTTAATTTGGCTTTATACATTATTTGCATTATTTTATAGTAAACCAAATCATTAAGTTTCAATATATGGGATTTCCTAAACAATTCATTAGTATGTTCATAGTAACCGGCCTTATTAATAATACGTATTGCTCATATAATGATAAACTATACAATAAATAATTCTGATCCTAGTTTTTGCGCAGGGATCATTTGTGGAAACGGTGACATGGCTGCCGAGCATCAGTATGATGGGATCTGTAACAAGCATGTCACATCCGTCCACTGCCACATTTTGTGTTTTTGTGTCAGCTGTTATTGTTTTAGATCCACAATACTAACATTTATGAATAAGAGGAGAATTAGCAATAGTAAGTCTATAAGTTTATTACTAATAAAGTACTGGTACTGACCAGAGCATCATGGGTAATGTCACGTCCGTCCACCAGTTATTTATGCTCTTTCTAATGCTATTTTAACAATTCTATTCTAATTTATTTTCTTCTATTCTGTGTTATTATTTTATATTCTATGCTATATTCTGTTCAATACTGAATTTATTAATTTCAATGCCCCCTCCCCCACCACCAGGTGTTAGGGTTATTATACCATATTAACCCTAACCCTATTATATCATATTCAAAATCCAATATTTCTGAAAATATAGCTTTCACTGTCAAATAATATCAGTAGTCTGTGCACAAATGGATTAGCATTATTTCAACACAGTTCTATGCATTTCTTACAATTTTTTTTTTTTTTTTTTGACGAATATGGCCGCTCATTTGACCCCCTAAGTAAATTTTAGCCGTAATAGCCTGTACAGCTGCTCAGAGTCCTCTAACCTGATATATTTACTTGCCGACACTGTAGTGTTAGTCTTTAATTCAGTCAAATTCAGTGAGGTCACCAGAGTTTCTAACCCTACAGAGTGTAATTCTATGTTTTTGCTCTTTTGTACGGCTCTAAGGGTGTAAATGTGTCCCAGTACAAGTGTTTATTTGTGCAAAAAAAATGTAATTTACTCCAACTTGTCAAACTTCTCGCACCTTTTAGAAAGATGTTAACCTATGTTTTAAAGAGGTCTTCACGCCTCAGTATGGGTTAGATGGAAATTCTGAACTTAACTATTAGAAAACTCCGTCCTACTTTAGAAATGTTGTTCTTCTTGGGCTACGTTTGAACTTAGATATAGCTGGTGCATCCCGGTGCATGTCAGGATCCTGTCTTTGCCTTAAGAAACAAAATGATCAGCTTACCTCTGAAGAACAGCTGAAAGGGTTTATTCAATGCACTTGTGTCTTTTCTTGCACTGAGCTTTTCACACTCGCATATAAATTCGTTTTATCTTATTTACACAGCGTTAAATGTGATCAGTGATGTAGTTTTGTTTCCGTTATAGTCTTTTTTTTTATTATGTAACAAGAAACAATCAAGAAATGTGCTATTTAAATACCTCACAATCGATACACGGTTGAAATAAGATCCAGGTTTAATAGTAATATTTATTGTTGCGTAAATGTTTGCTAAGTGTTGTTGTATGGATGTAATGAAGGCAAGAAATAAAACGCAACTCAACTGTCTACCGCTTATGGCCTCTTGGTTCAGACGCTTCACACATGCATGAGTTTAGGGCTGCACCTATCGAAACAGGAACAGCGATGAACCGCCACTGAAACTACAACCAGCGGGTTTTTAGGTTACTTTAGTTTTTAAGAGAAAGAATTATGGAAACCAAAAACAAGCAGCAGTGGACTGAGGAGGTGACCCAGTGCTTTGTGGGCCTGGGGGCTTCATCTGAAGTCCAAGACAAGTGTTTGGGATCTTCTCGAACAAAGCCGCTGTTCGAAAAAATACAATCGACTACAACAAATGCATAACCTATGTTCTAACTAGCGCTGCTGTGTTTCTCAATTAGCAATCCTGTTAAATGGGCTAATGTTAGGGTGCTGTTGAGTGGAAGACAGCATTTACCTTGTACTACTTCAGATGTGTCTTTATACACATCGCACGAGATCTCTGTTTTTTTAAGTTTGAAGTGATCCTAAATAGTGATGGGAATCGAGAACCGGTTCTTTTTGAGAATCAGTTGAGAATCGGTTCTCAGTAGCTCGATTCCTTGGAATTGTTTACCTGCCTGCTTAACGATTCTGCTTATCAATTCCGCCTTTGTTGCGCATGCGCGATGATGTCATACGTACGCTGCATTGTTTTGGTCAGAACGTATCCAACATGGTGTTGAGGCAGAAATGGTCTAAAAAGACGACACCAGGTCCACTGGAACACTGTCAAAGCTTCCATTTCTTCTAAAGCATAGGTGTCAAACATGCGGCCCGGGGGCCAAACCCAGCCCGCCAAAGGGTCCAATCCGGCCCTTGGGATGAATTTGTGAAATGCAAAAATTACACTAAACTATGAACAGTCATTTTAACTCAGGTTCCACATTCAGACCAATTCAATCTCAGGTGGGTCATAATAACATATAAATACCAACAACTCCAAATTTTTCTCTTTGAAAATGTAAATGTTTTCATGTATTTATACTAAAACAAAGTATAATATTGCAAAAATATCTGAATAACCTGAACAAATATGAACAACCTGAAATGTCTTAAGAGAAGTAAGTGCAATTTTAACAATATTCTTCCTGTTACTAAATGTTTTGTGTATTTGTAGATCCACTGTGATCTGTAAATTATAATGTACCTGTGTAAATGATAAACTAAAGCATATTATTAAAATTACACCTTTTTTTCAGTTTGTTCATATTATTCACATTGTTTGAAAGGATAGTTTGTAAATGCAAACATTTTCATTACGTAATTTTCCTTTTTTTACTCTAAAACACAGAGAAAAGTTTGGAGCTGACATTATTTATATATTATTATGTTATTATTTTACTAGTTCGGCCCGCTGCAGATCAAGTTTAGCTGAATGTGGCCCCTGAACTAAAATGAGTTTGACAGCCCTGTTCTAAAGGGTGGAATCCCTCTAGTATGTTCAAACATTTGTCCACAACATTGAATCATTTACAAGAATGTCATATATTTGATACGCTACTTAGCGGCGCTTGTAAATGTAGTGGCAGAGTTCCGGTGTGGGCAACAAACGTCGTACTCAAATACAAGTTTCCGAAGGTAGGGGAAAGGAAATGAGGTGCACAACAACGGGAGACCAGCCGAGTCGAACCGGTTCCACGTAGTAGAAATGCAGCAATAGAGGAATTAGTAAAGCGTCTTTAGTTTTACTTTCACTGCATCCTGCTGCTGCCACTGCCACCCCCACCCCACCCCCGAACCGGGCCTGGCGTCATCTGTTATTATTATTTGTCCATACTGTATATGTTATATTTTCTGTGCAGAGATGGAAATATAAAAGACAGTTAATGTAAACACACCCGTTTGTACTCTTTTATTCCCTCACCCGATGAGTATCGATAAGAGAATCGATAATGGAATCAGAATCATTAAATTCTTTTTTTTTTTTCTTTTTTTTTTCCTTTGTTTTCTTTTTTTTTTCTCTAATTGGGCTCAGCTGGCTGACAGGCAGCTGTCTGTACCGATAAGGCAGCAGCCGACACCAACTGTACTCCCAGTCATCATTGCCCATTTTTCTAACACCTTTGCTTGTGTATCCTCTTTTATTTGGACATTTTACCAGGGAGTATCTCACACTACTTTTTTTTTTTTTTTTTTTTTTCCTACTTGTCTTGTCCAGCGTTCTAACAGCAGAATGGTAGTCTGGTTCCTTTTGGTGCTGAACAAATTTGCTTTGCCAAGGGTAACTTCATAAAGTATATGAAGCGCCCTTTGATATTCTACTGTGTTTATTATGAGTTTTGTTGAACCACATTTCGATGCCGGACCTGACATGGGGGGTGGGGGTGGGGGGGTAGAAGAAGGGGAGAGAACAATAGAGAAGAAGGTGGCGAAGACCCTCACAAGAAAGTATCAACAATACAAACAGCAACAACCATGGAGACAATTATAATGGTGACAATAACTACAACCAGAACTGAGTAAACTGGGCAGAAGAGAGAGAAAAAAACCAAACCAAAACAAACAAAACTACAAAAAAAAAAAAACACAACGAGATACATAAGACCTATGAAATGAAGAATATATTAAATTAAGAATCAAGAATCATTAAATTCTTAATGATTCCCATCCCTAATCCTAAACTTCCGACATCTTTTGCCTTTTGCAGACGGTCTCCTCGCTCTCTTCTATAACACCAACTTTTTGACTCTTGAGTCACGTGCGTCATTGTTTACTGTCCGTATAGAACACGATCCCTGGGGCAGAACACAAGTGACTACTTAACCCTTTCATGCGTAGTGGTCACTACAGTGGACAGTTACTCTACAGCTTTACTCTTGTATTTTCATGGGTTTTGTTGTTTTAGTTCCATATCAACCAACACAGTAGACACTTATGCATCATCTCATAAACTGCAATTCATACCATTATTGTAACTTTGCTGTTCTTGATTGGTTCTTGAGTGGAAATCAATTGTTAATATTTATTTTTTTGCATATTATCTCCATGAAGTGAGTAATAACTAGTATTAGAATATGTTAAAATGTGAGAAAACATCAGATTAGCTGCATTAAACATGGTTTCATTTCACTGTTTTCATATCACTTTATGATATTGGGTTTTAAATACATGTTTCTTTGCTTCAAGAATAAAATTCATGGTGTAGCTGAGTGGACATTTTTGTAACTCCATGAAAAAATGGTTGATTTAAAAAAAAAAAAAGTCAATCACATTGGGGGTTTTTTTCATGCCTAAAGAGGAATAAAAACACTCAGGAAAAAAAAAATCTTGATTAAGGTTCTCATAATTCATGCATGAAAGGGTTAAACAAAATTAATAATTCAAATTAGGACTGGTTTTTGAGGAACATTGGTGGGAATCTGCATTTAAGGTCATTCACAAAACCTCTATTTGTGCCCGTTTGACCTTGATACAGTTTAAAGTTGTATTTCGATGTCACTATTCAAAGACAATAGACTTTCCCAAATACGGTAGATATCTGTGACAGATGTGGAGGCTCACCCTGCAATCTCACACACATGGTATTTTCTTGTCCAGTCCTGATAAATTTTTGGCGAATTTATTTCAACACCATATCTAAGGTATTTTCGAAAACTATTGACATTTCACCATTCCTGGATGAGTATACCCAATACTCTGCAAAAGAATTAGAAGTAATAGCTTTTACTTCCCTGAACGCTAAACGCCACCTCCTCCTTAATTGGAAATCTACAATGGATTAATGAGGTGATGTCCTTTTTAAAAGTAGAGAAAATTAGATATTCAAAACAGGGAAACTTGAACAAATTCTACAATAAATGGCAACCGTTTATGGATTTTTTTGAGACAATGTAATTCCCTTCCCCCTCTCCTGTTTTTTTTGTTTTTTTTTGTTTTTTTTTTCCTTTATTATTTATTTTATTTTCTTACATTAATGTCACCAGTTTAATTATTTTATTCAGATTATGTCTTAGTATTCTTTTCAATGTATTGTTTGTCAGGTTTCATTGTTATTTGTTCCTAAAAAAAAAAAAAAAAAAAAAAAAAAAAAAAGCAAATCTGAAAGTAATGGTGCTGGTTAATGTTGACATCAGTGTGCCATGGCATTAGCATGTACCTTTCATTTTCTTATATACACATCAATAAAAATATGAAACAAAAGAAAAAAAAATAACACTGGTCAACAACAAATTTATTGTTTAAGTTTTTTGAGCTGATTTAGGATCATTTTGGTGTGCTGAATCCAAAAATCACATGAATTTTGCTCAATCAGGTCAACTTTCTGAACTATGCTACATATTGGCTTTTTAACATTTTTGCTTACATTTATGGGCATTTTCACATCATATGATACAAAATTCTTTCATATTTCTTGCAATAAACGAGTTCTGAAGATTTTGCTTTTGCCAATTTATGATTAATGTTTTTTTTTTAATATTACAGGTGAATGAAATGGCTTCGACTAGAAGATCTTGCAAAAATAAGCCTGACGTATTCTGCTACATCTGCGGTGAATACACCATTGTACCTAACAGGAATCAAGTGATCAAATGATTTTTTTTCTCTTAAAACCTATTTTGGGTGAGAACTATATAAAAAATCAACTGATAAAGTCACAAAAATGTAATCAATTTTGTGAGAAGATCAAATTTTTCAAAATCAAATTAGCAAAAAAACCTGACCTGATTGGGAAAAACAGATGTCATTTTTGGATTTAGTGGTGCAAAATGGTCCTAATTCAGTTGAAAAAACCTAGACAACTTGCAAAAAACATTTTTTGTAACCCAGTGTAATTAAATGAATACTTGAGGTAAAAAAAAAAAAAGATTCAAGGTTTTTTTTGTACTCTAATTACTCGAGTACTCGTTGCAGCTCTACATGAGTTCATAGCATTAAACCTGTGCAGAGACAGGTGTCAACACGCACCGGTCTGTCGGTTATACTTCCACATCAGTTAATAAGACATTAATTAGCAACTAAAACGAGGTTGGATTCTTAACATTTGTGCTGCAGGAAAATGCTGATGCAAAAGAACGGAAGTGAGCGTGACCAAACAAAGGAGTGTACGGTCGTGACTTATCATGTCTGAGGAATGCATCATGGAACCAGGACAGTGGAGATGAGCAAAGCACAACACAGACGCCCAGGAAATGATTTAAGACGGGCCGTAAAATGTGCCGAGACGTCTTATGAGAGCATAATTCTAACTTATCCAGTGTGGGAAGAGGAGTAGTGACAGAGCAGGTTTTTGAGTTTTGGACCAGTCTGGTGTTGAACTGATCTGCTCTCAGATCAGTCTACACAGTAAAATCGCCAGTGTTTATATAACACTTAACGAGTTAATTTTAACACTACCTCAGTGAACATATGGTCCCTATCTGCAAAGTGTAAAAATTATACTGAACATAGAGTTACATTTCCAGAGTCAACTTTACAACTTTATAAGTTTATACTTCTTCCTACTTAAGTTTTATTTTTGATTTTTTTTTTTTATGTGTTGTTTTCTTACTTGCTGTTTTTAATCACCTTTTATATGTTTCTTTTATAATGTTTTAAATGTGTTTCTTTTTGTTTCTTTTATTTCAATGTCCTGTGTGAAGCACCTTGAATTGCCTTGTTGCTGAAATGTGCTATACAAATAAACTTGCTTTGCCTTATACTTCTTCCTACTCCTTTTCGACCATGCAAAATTCAGACATGTATGTGCTTGAAGATAGATTCTGTCCATTTAAATGTTTTGTTCATGTCTTAATTTGCTTTGTTTTGTTTTATTTTCTTTGTATGTTTGAAATTAAAAAAAAAAAAAAAAAATACTCTAGTAAGAGTTAATATTTGACACTACACTACACTAATTAGTGTCAATCAAGTTTTACACTATGTGAGAAGTAACACCCATAGTGTTATTCACATTCAACACTGAAGAGTTAAGTGTTAAGAAATAACTTTTCCAGTGTTAAACCTACTTAACACTATATGTTGATAAATAAATTACTCCAAAGAGTGTTGATTTTTAACTGCCTCCTCCCAGTGTTACATATGATGTCCTATAGTCCCAGTGTCTGCAGGGGCGAAAAAAAGATACAATTATTTCTGTACCCGATTTTTTCCAAGTAAAAATTAAATATTGCGATTAAAAGTCAACATAAAATGACATGTACGATGAAAGCCGCTGACCCGATATCACGTTTTCCATTTGAAATTCGGTATTTGAAAACACGTACCCAACATTGACAATGACGACGTAACTTTATTCTCGTACACAGATTCTGCTTGGATGAAATAACAAAAGCAATAGTTTATTTACACAAACTTACAAACGTAGTTTTTCGATGCGAGGAAGATTCTCACTCAGTTTGAGCGCGGCGGTAGGTGGGCGGGGCTTTTCAGAGTCATTCTTTTTAACACTGAAAGGTGTGTTGCTCTTATCAGTGTTGAATTAACTTTGAGAGAGTCAATTTACTTTAACACTGAATATATGACACTGACAGTGTAAAACCTCTGTTAACTCCAATTATTTTCACCGACACCGGAAGTTATCTTGTTAAATTTTACTCTGTCCATTGTTGGAATAACTCCGAAAGAATTAAAATACTTTGACACTGTATTTTTTACACTGGCAAATTTACTGTGTAGTGTTGGTCCCACTTTCACGGACAAGTAGGTTTTATTTGAAGCCCAAAAAGGACCGTAGAAGCTTCTGCAGCAGGGGGGTCAAACTCATTTTAGTTCAGGGGCCACATTCAGCCTAATATGATCTAAAGTGGGCCGGACCAGTAAAATTATATAAATACTAGGATAACAACTTATAAATAATGTCAACTCCAGAGTTTTCTCTATGTTTTTGAGTGAAAAAAAGTACAATTCCATTCTGAAATTTTTACACCTACAAACCGTACTTGAACATAACATGAACAAATATGAACAACCTGAAAATTCTTCAGAAAAAAAGTGCAATGTTAACGATATTACACCTTAGTTTATCATTTATACACGTGCATCACAACTTAAAGATTTAATAAAAGGCTGAATATTGGTACAATTCCACATACTTTTCTTTAGACATTTCAGATTGTTCATATTTGTTCAGGATTTTCATATTTTTTGTTCAAGGATAGTCTGTAAATGTAACTTTTTTTTTCTAATTTTACTTTTTTATACTAAAACAAAGAGGAAAATTTGCAGTTTTCATTATTTATCGGTTATTATGATCCACTTTAGATTGAATTGACCTAAAATGATTTCAACATCCTTGATTATTAATATCATCAGTGTAAGTTTTGCATTTCACAAATTCATCCTCGGGGCCAGACTGGACCCTTTGGCGGGCCGGATTTGGCCCCCGGGCCGCATGTTTGACACCTGTGTTCTGCGGGGTGCTTACACAGGTCTTAAAAGTCTTAAAATGAATGGAATTTTGAAACTGTTTTCCAGACCTGCAGCAGCATCTGAAACTGACCACAATGAACATTTGAAAGATAAACAGTACCACAGTGCTTCAGTTTCAGCTTCACAGTTTGTCATGTCTTTTATGGATTGGGATTGTCTCTGTCAACTCACCACATATTTTTCATTAGTAAGTTTTTATTTTTTATCAGTTACTAGAAATTCCAGGCGACCTCACGTGGGGTCCTGACCCCTAGGTTGAAAAACACTAGCACGTGCTTTAACTCTTCCTGAAAGTGAGTGAACTGAGCTGAGAGGTTTGAAGGCGTGGTGTGATCACCGTCCATAGAAGTAAATTTCAACACACCCAGGTTTTACCCCACCTTCGCTGACAGTACCTGGGATAGACTCCAGTATCACTGTGACTCCAGAGGATTAAAGGGTTTGGAAAATGAATGAATGAACAAATGAGGGAAGCAAGTTTCATTCTCAAACGTACCCTGTTTATAGTTCAGTTCAAAAAAGTTTATTGGCATCACAAATAAACACTTACTTTGCCAAAGAAAATTGTACATTCCAAGGTGAAATGTGCTAATACAAATGTAAGAAGAGTTTATATCTGTACTGTATGTGATGGATCAACAGGTGTTAAACAGTTTAGATCAGTAGATGGTTTTGTTTGCCAGTGATGTTTGGTTATTTAAGGGTTAAAGTTTCAGCCTTTATTACAGATATTACAAGATCTTCTAGTCGAAGCCATTTCATTCACCTGTAATATTAAAAAAAACAATCATAAATTGGCAAAAGTAAAATCTTCAGAACTCGTTTATTGCAAGAAATATGAAAGAATTTTGTATCATATGATGTGAAAATGCCCATAAATGTAAGCAAAACAGCCAATATGTAGCATAGTTCAGAAAGTTGACCTGATTGAGCAAAATTCATGTGATTTTTGGATTCAGCACACCAAAATTATCCTAAATCAGCTCAAAAAACTTAAACAATAAATTTGCTGTTGACCAGTGTAATGGGTGAAATTTCACATGTCTGTAGCAGCAAAACTATTGGTTGAATTCATACCTGATTCGGTTTATATATTGCCAGTAACCCAGAATAGATGTGGTTACATTTTGGGAAAATTAGGTCAAAGTTAAATTTTTTAATACATTTCTAAAATCTTTTTTCTTCTCCCATTTACTTATAATGGGCAGAATTTCAAATGTCTATAAAAACATCAATTTTGTTTAAATTTCTTTGTGATATGCTGACATCAGCACATGCATAGACATGATGACATCAGCTGGATCGATGCCAAAATAAGCTAAAATAAATGCGAGGGGCGGGGTTCGTTGTGCCTGGCACCACTTGTTCACACTTGTTTAGATGGTTTTGTCTTCAACACTGGTGACAAAACCCTTCCTACATCCATGTACGTTTGCACTCGAACACATCAGGGACATTGCAGCATCAGCCTATTTGACAGAAATGTACGTCCAATATTCTCTCTGACCTAGAAAGACGATAAACTGTGTTCTTTCCTTACAACATCAATAAAAAAAAAAAAAAAACATGCACAGAAAACGTCTCTTGTTGCAGACAGGAATTCAAATAAACAGAAAACAGGCCTGTGACACTCCATAAAAACACACCGACTGCTACCGTTGTGATTTAGTACCGAGATAAAAGCATTCGCAGTCACTGCACCATGTAAAATTCTCCGCTGCATTTCCCCTGCCCTTTCAGTCAGCGCTGACGCCTCGAGAGAAGATCCAGTTCATGCAGTGCACCGGCCTAACCCCCCACCAGCCCCTGTCCCCCCTGTCCCCCCACCCCCTGGGCTCTGGTGCTCTATGAAACATCCCAGAGTTCATCTCTCTACGGACTGTTGCCTTTATTTTTTTCTCTTTACTTCCTGGTTCCTGATGACTTAAATGGCTTAAAAGAAACACTTTCCTTGAGCAAACCCGGGTCATACATGCTAGCCCCCTCCTCTGAATTCAATGGGCCGTGTTAGTCCACAGCAGGGGGCTTGTGGGTAATCACAAGTGCTGGGAATGATTTCTGGAGTCGGCCCACTGCTACATGTACAAGTCCTCCTCTGTCAACACGGCTTTTACATCCACAGCTGCTCACATTTCTTCTCACACTCCTTAACCCTTTCATGCACACTGGTCACTCCAGTGGACAGTTCTTCTCCAGCTGTTCTCTTGTATATTCATGGGTTTTGTTGTTTTAGTTCCATATCAGCCAACACAGTGGACACTTATGGATCATCCCATACACTGTAATTCATACCATTACTGTAACTTTGCTGTTATTGATAAACCTGATCTGCACTAACATGTTTCAGTGTAAATCAATTATTTGTTACAAAAAAAGTTGTTTTTTTTGCACATTATCTCCATGAAAAGAGTAATAATTAGCATTACAGTATGTTAAAATGTGAGAAAACATCAGATTTTATGTGATTGTTTTAATATCAATTTCTGACGTTTCTTTACTTCAAAAATTAAATGCATGGACATTTTTGTAAGTCCATGAAAAAAAAAACGAAAAAACAACTTGATCACATTGTTTTTTTCATGCCTATGGAGGAATAAAAACACTCAAGAAAAAAAATCTTAACTAAGGTTGTCATAATTAATGCGTGAAAGGGTTAAATCGGGGGTGTCAAACTCATTTTGGGCCACATTCAGCCTAATTCGATCTCAAGCGGGTCAAACCATTAAAATAATAGCTTAAAAACCTATAAATAACGACAACAAAATGTTTTTTTCATCATTTTAGTGCAATAAAAACATTAAATTATGAAAATATTTACATTTACAAACTATCTTTTCACCAAAAAGATGTGAATAACCAGAAAAAAATTCAATTTCTTAAGAAAAATAAGCTAAATTTTAATAATATTATGCCTCAACTTATCACTTGTTCATGTGCATTTACACACAATGTTACACAAACGTAATATTGTTGAAATTTTGAAGTTCAGAATGTGGAATTAAAATAAGAATATCTACAATATATTGTGTCAACTTATTAATACAACTTACAAATGGGATCTACAAATCCACAAAACATTTAGTAACAGACAGAATATTGTTAAAATTGTTCTTAATTTTCAGGTTGTTCGCATTTTATTGTAAGGGTTATTAGACTATTATTTTATTTTAGATCACACTGGGCTCAAACCAGTTCAACACCTTTGACTGTTCAGATCTTCAGTCTAATTTTTGCACTCCATAAAATCATGCCACAGGCCAGATTTGGAACCTTTAGAGGGCCGGTTTTGGCCCACGGGCCGCACGTTTGACTCCTGCGCCTTGAATGTTTCATACATTTTTATTTTTTACACCTAGTAGACAGTAAAGTCCTTCACCTTTAGCTGTAAGAAATCGACCAAAAACCACTAGAGAGAGCAGTGTTGGAAGTACTTTTACTCAAAGAGCTTGTATTTCGATTTTTGCAGCTTAATATTTCAGGCATCTATTACCTATTTTCCTTTTTTTTTTTTTTTTTTTTTAACCCAGTTACATTCGTCTCTCATGCTATTTTTTCTTCCATTCCTATTTGGTGAAAACATCTCCATGTGTTGGTTTGTGCTAAACTGAAGTATGAAGTGTTTCCTTCATGGGCTGAGTTTCAAGTCCTGCTTCTGAAGCTTAAGGAAGTTCCTAAAAAAAAAAAAAAAACACCTCTGGGATTCGCCGGAAAATGCTTCGTCACAAAGCTGAAAGCATTTTTTCTTGATCTCCTGACAAGTTTTCGGAGATGTGGAATTCTCACAGGATGGTGATGCTGCAAACGTATGATGGTCTTATAGAACATGATGCTATAGATGAACTAACTAACGGAAAATAAAGTAGATCAGATCAGCTCCGCCTTAACCCATAAAGACCCAAGGCTAAATTTGTGGCAGTTCCCATGTGGAGTTTTCTCTATTTTTAACCTTTCTTAAGGGATTTATCACCATTTATTCTATTATTATGCTCTGTACTTTGTAAAATAATCTTTTAAATTAACAAACATACGTGTAAACGGTAGAGGTTGAAAGGTCAAAGATAGATCTCATGAGTAGTGATGTGCAGAGCGATACTAAAATATCAATATCTCCTAAGTTAGTAAGTAAGTAAGTAAATTTTATTTATAGAGCACTTTTCACAGACAGAGTCACAAAGTGCTTTACAGTGCAAAAACAAATAAAACAGTACAAATAAAATACAATAATAATAATAATGGATTGGATTTATACAGGGTGTCCCATAAGTCTCCATACACAGGAAAAATAAACGTTTCTTGACATAAACCATTTTTATTTATATAATATGCTCTATATGACTGCCATTTTGTCGGGAACACATTTCAATGCGTGTCCTCCACTGCTGAAGAACTATAAAGAAGAAATATAAAGAAATACATGTTAGAACCATATATGTATGGAATGTATTATGTCTCCTATGTATGGAGACTTATGGGACACCCTGTACAGGGTGGGGAAGCAAAATTTACAATGAACATTTAGTTGTTTTTTCTCAGCAGGCACTACGTCAATTGTTTTGAAACCAAACATATATTGATGTCATAATCATACCTAACACTATTATCCATACCTTTTCAGAAACTTTTGCCCATATGAGTAATCAGGAAAGCAAACGTCAGAGTGTGTGATTTGCTGAATGCACTTGTCACACCAAAGGAGATTTCAAAAATAGTTGGAGTGTCCATAAAGACTGTTTATAATGGAGAGAAGAGAATGACTATGAGCAAAACTATTACGAGAAAGTCTGGAAGTGGAGGAAGCAACAAAAAACGTACCAAAGCTTTTATTAAAGCTCTCAAATCCGAAATCCTAAAGGATCCAACCAAATCCATGAGAAAAATGGCAATTGAACTTGAGGTAGACAACAAGACCGTTAGAAATGCAGTAAAATATGATTTGAAGTTAAAATCTTACACAAGAACACCAAAACACTTGTTGACAACAGCAACAAATCCAACTTTAGCAATTTTTGGGAATCATGTTTATGGCCGCCTTCTAGCCCAGATCTAAACCCTCTGGATTCTGCTATTTGGGGCGTTTTAGAACATGTTACCAATAGAACATCACACAGCGATGTCGACTTTCTTAAAGATATTATTAAAGAAGAATGGGAGAATGGGTTAATCCATACCTTTTCAGAAACTTTTGCCCATATGAGTAATCAGGAAAGCAAACGTCAAAGAGTGTGTGATTTGTTGAATGCACTCGTCACACCAAAGGAGATTTCAAAAATAGTTGGAGTGTCCATAAAGACTGTTTATAATGTAAAGAAGAGAATGACTATGAGCAAAACTATTACCAGAAAGTCTGGAAGATACTATTAAAGAAGAATGGGAGAAGTTGTCACCCGAATATTTGAGGAACACTTGCACAAGTTTCAGGAAGCGTGTGAAGGTAGTTATTGAGAAAGAAGGAGGACACATAGAATAAAAACATTTTCTATTATGACAGTTTTCTTGTGGCAAATAAATTCTCATGACTTTCAATAAACTAATTGGTCATACACTGTCTTTCAATCCCTGCCTCAAAATATTGTAAATTTTGCTTCCCCACCCTGTATAATACTTTTCTAGACACTCAAAGCGCTTTACATTATTGACCCATTATTCATTCGCTCTCACATTCTCCCTCTGGTGGTGGTAAACTACATCTGTAGCCACAGTTGCCCTGGGGCAGACTGACAGAAGCGTGGCTGCCATTTTGCCCCTCTGACCCCCACCAAACATTCATACACCAGTGTGAGTGGCACTGGAGGCAGGGAGGGTGAAGTGTCTTGCCCAAGGACACAACAGACCGACTAGGACAGAGCAGGATTCAAACCGCCAACCCTTTGGTTATTGGATGACCCGCTCTACCACCTGAGCCATGGTGGCCCCTGACAATTAAAATACTAGTAAAACACAATAAAATACAATTAAAAACAGTTAAATTATGATAAATACATAAAGTGCAATCAGTTTGTAGTGGCCCTGAGTCAGTTGGGAAATTAAAAAGCCTGTTTGAACAGAAGTGTTTTGAGTCGTTTTTTAAAAACTCTCTACAGAGTCCATGAACTGTAAGTGTACAGGCAGGTCATTCCAGAGACGTGGTGCTGTTGCGCTCTCCACCCGGACGTTTGAGGGAGATGACTGCGCTGTATGTGGTGTTGAAATGACAACGAACTTGCAGTGTTTTCCTCATTCGTCCGGTGTTTATTCAACAGCCGCCATTACAACACTCACCTCCACGGTGCACATGCGTACAACTCCTTCCCTCCAGACAACATGAATCGATCAGGCACGAAACATCGAACAGACTGTGCATTAGTTGTTTTAAAAAAAAACCCTTTTTTAAATACATTTGAGTTTTAAACAAAATATGTACGATTTTAATTACTGGAGTTTTAAATGTAAAATTAAATTTATAGGAACCCATATTTTTCTTTATTAATTAAATAAAAATGTAATTATACTAACCCTGTCCCAGTTTATATAAAACTGTAACAATACCTGAGAACAACCAAACGTCTTAATAACCCATTAATGACATCTCAAAGAAATGATGTGCTTTTTAAATTACAAAAAAATAAGGCATTTTAACCTGCCACAGTACCACAGCTTTAAAAGACCTGTCACTGCGTGTGCTAAAACACAATCTACACCAGATCTTTACGCTCTAGAACTGATTCGCAACTTAAAATATCAATACTTTCAATACTTCGGTCATTTGAGGTAACTTATATCAGGAACACAGTGGAAAGTAGCTCAACTCTTAGGATCTTGTCCAAATGATATGCGATTGGTAGGAACTACTTGTTCTTCCGCCTGGGTAAGTGTGTACTGCGTCATGCTTCTCAGTCAGATTCCTGGGAATGACTTCCACTTCTGGACCAGCACAGAGAGTCTTTTCAAAGGCAGGAGAGGTTCTGAGCAAAAAACAGAACAGACTAAAGGAGAAAACAGTAAATATGCTATTGTTCCTTATAGGGCTCATATTTTGCTAAACCCACTTTTATTAGTCTTTGGTTCATTTATTTGTGTATTTGGACCTTAATAGTTCATAAAGATTGAATTTGAACCCTCCAGGTGCTGCAAAGCTATCTTTATATTCATTTTGGCAAAAATCCAGTGGATTTCTACAACCTGTTTTAATTCCTGCTTAATTTGTTATGTCTATAACTAGTTACGTCACAACATTTGCACATATAAGGTCAAGACTTCCGATGAACATTTCTCTGAGTACGACATAATTGTTTGTCAGCAGCAGCGGTTGTAGTCCATACTGAAAATATGTCCAAACTTCGAGCTGATTTACCTAAAATGTTAAGTTGTTGGTTGAATGGGACAGAGCAGCACAGTCAACAACCTGGAGGGGTGGGGCCTGAAGTGGCTCATTTGCATTTAAAGGGCCAGCACTCAAAACCACCTTTCTGGTGTCATTACTCAGAAATAGGGTTGAAGATGGACCTGTGGAGTTTAATTAATGAAGAATTCAGACCCAAGCAGAGCATTTACAGTTGATGTAGACCACAGGGAAATGTTTGAAAATGCAGAATTCTGTTTAAAAAAGCAAAATATCACTCCTTAAACAAAAACTTGTGAATGAATGAAAGTGTCACCAGCTGGGTTTCCATTACAGTTTCCCATAAAATAAAAGCAATATTTCTACAATTTTGACAAACTTGTAGGTGTTCCCACTGAAGAGTGTTTGGCTTCTGATGCATGATTCTAGTAAAGTCCCGTCTACCCATCTCCTGATAGGACATAGTTCTTGCAGTCCGTGCGAACCTCACATTGTCACTCTGCAGGGGCGCGTGATTGTCCTACGGCAAAGTCCTTATTTACGGCAGTGGCCACGAATAATGGATTTCTGGGAGAGAATTCTACAGAATTCACCAACGAGTTGTGGATCCATAATTTCCAAATGACCCAGGCAACCTTTAATGAACAGTTATGTTATTTAACCTCTCATGGCACCGGACTTGTCATGTCTGTAACTAGTGAAAATGCGTAAAATGTGTTTCCATTACTACTTCTATATCGAAACGTCTCAAAAACCACCTCATGAGAGCATAAAAACTTTTTTGCGATCTTTGACAATTTTTGCGACATTTCTGTTTCCATTACCAGTTTTCTAATGCGCAACTGGCATTTTGTGCATTTCTGAGGGTAATGGAAACCCAGCTATTGTTGAATCCTTTTGTGGAAGTGTTACATGTTCAGTATTTTCATGTTTCATGTTAACACGTTCATGTAACACAAATTAATATGCAAGTTTTCATTTTTATAATAGTCCTTAATAATTACTCTAATGTTGTTGTTTTTTTTTTGTTTTTGTTTTTTTTAATTTCCAGACATTAAGGGTATATTCACACCTGAAAAGTCCTTTGGTCCGCTTATTTGATTCAGATCAAATGCGGACTTTATTTTTTTCATTTGAGTCGGATCGCATTCTCATTGCACTTTTTGCTAGTGGACCAAAATGCGTGAACACATGAACACGCATGTGACGAACTGCGCTAGCATTGGACAGAAAAGTCGGGGTATAAGTATAAGTTGTATAAGTGGTATAAGTTGTTGTACATGATCATAAACTGTTGTAATGACTTTTATAACGCATTATAAATGCATTATAATGTCTAATGAATGTGCGCTTAATGCATTATAAACTAGACCTTCAAATAAAGTGTTACCGTATTTTCTCAGTATTTCCTCTAAAATACTTCTTCCACCAGTGCTTGGGAGGAAGTACCACCTATTGTTCCCGTGGAAACTGGCAGTGGTGTGTTTTGTGCTGTATTGTGGTGCACCTTCCTGTGGAGACACCAGGGTCAGGCTTTGAACAATGCCTGAAGTAATAGCCTTTTTGTTTTGCTGTTATCACATGCAGTCTCAGCATGCAGTTATCATCCTTTCAAACTTCCCTCAAAAGTGAACATATTGGAAAAAATAAAAATAAAACTACCTAACCTGCCTACATACACTCTGCAGCTTGTATCAGTAAACAGTGTTATTGAAGTTTTTAGACTTTACTAGCTCTTATTTTCATTTAATCTTTCAGGATTTTTTTTTATGTATCCACTTTAGTTCTAGTTTGTTTTACAAGTGAATAACTATTTTCAGTTTTATTTTGACAAACCAGCTTGTTTGAGAGTTATAATTTGAGCTTTTCAGGTGTTATGAAGAAATCCTTGATGTATTGAAGCTGAAAACTGGGTAGAAAAACACATGAAACTGTTGGTTATTGAAGCATACTGAAATGTTAAATAGTGTGCATTAAAAGCAAATAAGGCTGAAGGGGAAAACATTGATAAGACACATACACAGGCGTAAATAAACATGTGAACCTTAAGGAATGAGGTTACACATTTTCTTTTTGAAGCCTTGTAAAGGAAACATACCAGACAGAGGCGTTCATGGACTGAAAGACCGATCTGTGAATGAATTAAAAACCTAATTAGAATTCCACAATTTCCAATTCCTGGGAGGTCTATGTAACATTGATTTTTGTAGAGTTTATTTATTGTTTCACTGTCTCAGATGGAATATTAGCATCATTTATGCTGTGTAACACTCTTCTTTTCTTTCAAAGGTCTTTTTATTAATAACAGAACATAAATAAGACATTCACTACACTGGAAGGAGATTTTTGATTTTCTAAACAACATCCATCCATGACACAACACATAACTCTACCCAGACATGAACAGATACAAACAACCACTGAAAAAAATTATGAAAAGACAGAATGAAAATTATTTTTTAAAAAAATATGAAGAACCATGTTTAAACAGCATTAACAAGTGCAGGATAAAATACGACGGCGTATTAGGGCCACATAAGAAAAAAAAAAAAAAAACGCTTGTCACTACAAGAATAAAGTCGTTTTTTAACGAGAATAAAGTCGTTGATTAATGAGAATAAAGTCGTACTTTTATTAGATTAAACTAATATTTTGAAAATTGGACAGAGTTTCCGGTTTTTACAGCAAAGACAACAAGCGAAGCAGCAACTTTGACTTCTGTTGGACTGAAAAACTCAGAATAGAATCCCCACAGTTTGTTCAGAAACAACAAACCCTCTGTTTAGTTCTCTGGTGTTTCCACTGATAGTCCTACAGCTGAACACTTCATCAGTTTCTCCTCCACAAAAGAGGCAGTTTGCTACAAATCAGTTCGGTTCTTACAACAAACCCAAATGTGTGCAAACCGTCTTCAAAGTCCTTTAATGGGTTGATAGAGGATAGACTCAGTATTTGGCCTTTGTGCCGAACCCCCAAATGAAGGAGAACTGCACTAAATGTTCCAAAGTACTACATCGATGAGTGGGTACAACTTCTCATTATATTATGACTTTATTCTCAAAATATAACGACTTTATTCTCGTTAAATAACGACTTTATTCTCTTTAAATAACTTTATTCTTGTTAAATAAAGAGTTTTTTTAAAACTACGACTTTACTCTCATTAAATAACGACTTTATTCTCGTTAAATAACAACTTTATTTTCATTAATTAACAACTTTATTCTCGTTAAATAACGACTTTATTCTCGTTAAATAATGAGTTTTTTAAAACTACAACTTTATTCTCATTAAATAACAACTTTATTCTCGTAGTAAGCTTTTTTTTTTCCTATGTGGCCCTAATACGCCGTGGTAATAAAAGAACAATATTTTTTTAATTCATTGAGCAGAAGGAGGGATGTAAAAACCGGAGGGAGGGTTGATCCCCCCTACAAATCGCACCTTGGATACATGCAATACACAGATAATCCACCAGGGGGGAGGAATTAATTCACAAGAGGCCTTCAGTGACACTATAAGACTGTCATTAATGAGGAACGAGGCAGAACTTTGCCAATTTTGAAACGGAATTACCAATTTGTTAGACATGTTTGTGTCAGATTATGTTTTTGTTTGTTAAAAAAATAATATTTGTGCATTGAGACCCAATGTATCAAATATGATACAAAACTGAAACTCATACATAGAAATTGATATTTGAAAAAAAAAAAAATTGGGGTTGTTCAGAAGGCTCCAGTTTCAAAGAATTGGAATTTTCTGTCAATGATTTGATGGTTCAGGCTTTATAAGGTTAAGAAATAAGAAGCTACTGCATCAGTTAAAGCAGGGCTGTCAAACTCATTTTAGTTCAGGGGCCACATTCAGCTAAATTTGATCTGCAGTGGGCCAAACCAATAAAATAATAACATAATAATATATAAATAATGTCAACTCCAAACTTTTCTCTATGTTTTAGTGCGAAAAAAGCAAATTTACATTATGAAAAGATTTGCATCTACAAACTATCCTTTCAAAAGATTTGAATAACATGAACAAACTGAAAAAATAAGTGTAATTTTAACAATATTCTGCCTCAGTTTATCGTTTACATATGTATATTATAATTTACAGATCACAGTGGATCTACAAACACACAAAACGTTTAATAACAGACAGAAAATTGTTAAAATTGTCCATACTTCTCTTAAGACATTTCAAGTTGTTCATATTTATTCAGGTTATTCACATTTTTGTGAAATTCTGCTTTGTTTTAGTGTAAATACAAGAAAATATTTACATTTACAAAGAAAAAAATTTGGAGTTGTCATTATTTATATGTTATTATAATAGTACTTTACTGGTCCTGCCCACTTGAGATTGAATTGGTCTGAATGTGGAACCTGAACTACAAGGATTGTTAATTTTTGCATTTCACAAATTCATCCCAAGGGCCGGACTGGACCCTTTGGCGGGCTGGATTTAGCCCCCGGGCCGCATGTTTGACACCTGTGAGTTAAAGGGTTAAAGAAGCTAAAAACATATTAATGACTGCAGTAAATATGGAGTAACGACAGGATCTGAGCTCTTTTCTTAGTTAAATCCCAGCACTTCTTTTTAACTGACTTCCTTTTTCACTCTTAGTTAAGTTTTAGCTTTCATTAACTTTCTTTAATTTCATTTCATTCATTTTAATCCTGACAGAGTGGCTAATAACCAGCTAAAAATAAAACTACAAAAAAATGAACCGAAGGTAGAAAAGCTTAAATAACCTAATTCCAATAGGCTTTGCTCCCCACATCACTTCTAGTTTGGAAATGATTTAGTTCAAAGCAGGATTTATGGTGACATTTTGAAGAATAACATCCTTGAAACATCTTGGTTCCAACTCTCGCTCATCTGTTAGGAAGCACCGTTGACCTTCACCAACTTCAGCATCACATCTCAGGCCTCAGCTGTGAATCCGGCGCACCAAACATCCAAAACATCAGTCATCCTGGATAAATTATTCATAACGGACCTGCCAGGGAGACGGCAGGACTGATGTATTTGTTTTGCTTGTCCTATCACTTCCCTCAGCCTGTCTCCGAACATTTTAGGAGGCGTCTTATATTTAGCGCACAACAGGAACAACAGGTTGACGACCGCTTTCCCGCTGATCCTGGTCAAACAAAACTTTGAACCAATCCCCTCTCATGACACCCCGCACTGACCGGGTAAATTCAACGGAGTCTGTTTATTTCAGATGTTCAGAGAATTGAGACGCTCTAAAAGCTTTATCACCGTCGAGCCAGACTGTTATCGTCATCCCACTCAGCCTCAGTTTCCTCATGTACAGTCATGTATTGCTATACCTTGGTTGCGTTAACAAATAGCAGAAACAGGTTTAGGGTGTTTCGACACGTGAACCTCAGTTATGCAAGACGAGGCGCTGCCAAACATCGTGTCCTGACGAGCCCTAACAAAACCCAGACCATCTCAGCTTTTTGTGCTGATACTAAGAAAACACACAGACTAATGCATGTTGTAGTCACACAGACATTCTATCTTTAAAGTAATAAAAAACAGAAAGAAAATGAAGTTATTAACCCTTTATAGGTCACTCATAGAAATACTCTGAAATTCTAAATTTCAACCTTAGTGTGTTATTGGAAGACATAACAAGACTTTATTCCTTTAGTGAAAATTTTTTTTCAAGTTTTTATTATCATGTAGAAAATCAAGGTCAATGAAATTACCATATTTGGTTCCTTACTAGTAAAAAAAAAAAAAAAAAAAATCCACAAATTAGGCCTACACCCTCCTCAGGAAAGAGAAGGTTTGGGTTTTTTTTTTTTATATAAAATTATTATCTTGAATGGAAATAGCATGATGCAACAGTTTTTTCAGATACATTTATATTTTTTTATGGAATGTTCTTTTCAGTGGACCAGAATGTCTTAAACATTTGGAATTGGGGTAAAAAAAAAAACAAAAAATTTTTAAAAGACTTATAGCGCGTTTCCATCATGTGGAACCGGCTTGTCTCGACACAACTCAGGTACCAGATACTATCCTGGCAGAGGCAATTTTTCATAGACTGCAAGGGAAGCCCGGCTTCCCCTAAAATTACAAAAATTAAATGGTTAAATATGTTCGGTTGTGTTGACAATTTATTGACTACAAATGTGTTAGAACACGTTCATCTCACAGACGAGTTTGTTCAGAATCAGCTTTACCACAAATCAACAGACTCGATGTTGTTCACTTCTCATACATTCTCGTTGCGCTGTTTTCTCATTCGATCTCTGCTCAGTGCATTTGTCCGTAGACACTCAGCGTCCATGCACTTCAATGGGACTGAGTGGAACAGTTTTTTTCTTTGCCTCAAAACTGGACGGTAATTGGATAAATGCCACGATGTTGTCCCGCCCCTGGACGCTTGACGTCTCTGGGGGTGAATGGAGCTGTGGGCGGAGCTCAGCCGGGCTGGACGCCGGGCTTCCACGTGCTGAATGGAGGATCAGTCAAAAGGCTGAATCCCGTTTGATTGACAGCTATTTCCAGATCTACTCCTTCACTGACACAGTTCGGTTTAATACCGTCGCACATTCTGCTGTGAAATCAGAGAAACCACAACGAAATTACTTGTTCATTTCTTGCACTATAAATAAAACACACTCATTGTACTTCCTTGTTTCAATTTAACATAATTTCAACGTTTTCTTGTTTAATTGGTACGATAAGGTCACTGACCATTTTCTTAAAAAGGAACGGAGGGACGAATTTATATTTAAATAACTTGACTTGTTTTTTTGTTTTTTTTATGTAAGCCGACAATGAGCTTCCCCTCTCTGAAAGACGAGCAGCAGTCACTGACTCCTGGAGACTGTTTCCATTACAGCATACTACCCACTTTACAGTACCTGGACGTCATAGCGATGCGGCGGGTTACTTCCATGTCGTCTGCTCAGAGAGTCGCTGATAAACTTGCTCGTTGTGTGTTGTCTCGTCAAATTCACGCTGAATTTTTACGTCGGCCACCAAAGACTGAATCTCCTGACTGAATGTTGTAGTTTTTCAGGCTGTCCTCATGTGGATTAACCTACCGCTACACTTACTGTCAACTTCCACATCTGTTTTTTGTAAAACGGTGGGTCACAGAGAAAACTCTCTGATCAGGGCCAGATTAACACTTCATTGTACCCTGGGCAACAATATTCAAGGGCCCCATCATCACAACCCCAGGATCCCTATAATCTGGCAAAATACAGAATAAGTTCCAGGAATATATGTAAATATACCCCATACTTCAATATCTAACTATCATCAAATGCATTTTGATGTACAAATGTGTAAATGCTCGTAGAACTACAAGTGCACCACTATAGCCTCTTGTCAAGGCCACTCACTTGCATATGATGATATGAAAACAAAACATATTAGCATCAGTATAATCTAAAATTGATCCACTACATTAGAAAGAGAGGGAAGTGTCCTCCATTTTCACAAAAAATAAATAAGAAACCATTTCCAAAGTATCCAGTATATATTTAAGAACACTTTTTGCCAACACAAATGTATTGAATTGTCAGAAAAAGCCCACAGACAAAACACAAACATAATCTGATAGACTCAGATATGAATTTTAACTCTTTCTCCGCCATTTTCAGTGAGTTGGTAGCCAGCGCCAGCCTTTTTGGTCATTTTCACTAATCTTTGGAGGCTCACTGAAAATGTTGTGTTAGGAGTATGTGAACACTGAATACATCAAAAGAAAGAACAGAACTTCAACTTTTAAACACAAAAAACGATTTTATTCTATCTTCATTCGTTCGTGAGATATGAATATTTGAATATTGGTCATTTTCAGGAAAAAAAATGAATTTAGAGCAAAAAACTGAGAAAATTGAATTTTTTCAAAGACATTGATTTTCAAGATAAAACTGATTTCCTATTTACATTTTTGACTCTTTCTTCTTTACCAACAGTAACACTGTATTCAAAATCACAAAATAAAATAATTATAACAACAATAATAATAACAAACAGCTCTAAGATATTCCATCATTCCACAAAATGTTAGTGGAATCCACACCAAACTTTAGACCAAACATCTTCTAAAGCACCAGGTTCTTTCTAAACTTTACACTTTGACATACATCAGTTATAAGTAACAACATATTAGTTTAGCTTTTTGATATAAACACTTCAATATTCCTCATTTTCAAGAAAAAAAGAAACATTCACTAAATACTGTAGATTTCTGGCCTTTCTTTGGCTGCACCACATCCTCCTGTTGGACCACCTGCTGTGTTTGATCTGTAAATAATTATATGGACATGTAGTTATTTATCTTTGCATGAATATATGTATTTATTTATTTATTTCATACAAAAGCTAAATCAAACAGTGTCTTACCTGTGTCCCCACTGACATTATGGAGCTGAACCACATCTGTGTCCTCAGTCTGAATCTGAACTCACTCTAACAGATGAACACTAGCTGTCCTTTGTCTTGTCCCACGTCTGGTTGTCTGTCTTCTCCTTGAATGTCCCCTAGAAATGTCTCTTCTCTCTTCCTCCTGTCTGTCATTTTTTCTGTGTCGCTCCGTGACCCCCCCCCATCCCATCTCCGTGTCGGACCTGAGCCGCTCCGTGTTTACCGTGTTCCGTGTCCGTCTCCCTCACCTTCTATTTCTCCGTTCCTGTCTCTAAATGGTTCTTCTGTAGCTCCATCACATATTGAACTGTCAGACTCTGTCTCCATAATCATCTTTAAGGCTTTTGAAACTGCGCGCGGTTCCTGCACAGTCTGCATTTCCTCATTCAGTGACTGCCGCTGGATGCGTTGCCATGGGATACGGAGACTCCAGTGCAAAAACGTTAAACCCGGTCCTTCATTTTTCCGAAAAAACTGCTTAATTGTTTGTTTTTGGACAAAGGAAAGTATTTCACATGATCCGCAACACCTCCAACTATAGCATAACAGTGAAAACACAGATTGACGGAAAATCTCGTCATTGGCGGGGAAAGAGTTAAACAGAAATCCACTTGTCACCTCAGAATTCAACAAGAGAGTTAAAGT
Organism: Sphaeramia orbicularis; assembly: GCF_902148855.1. NCBI lineage: Eukaryota > Metazoa > Chordata > Actinopteri > Kurtiformes > Apogonidae > Sphaeramia > Sphaeramia orbicularis. The sequence continues at coordinate 16,428,327 of NC_043976.1, read as the reverse complement.
AAGTGCAATGTAAACATCGTTTTGATTCGCGTACGTATGTCGCATAGTTCTTGACGTCTCACATCCCGCTCAGTGCACGCACGTTGATTTGCGTCACAGCTGATTCGCTTTTTGGACTGACCAATAAGGAGAGGGTCTCAGCTCACGGTCACAGACAGCAGGAGCAGGGTTTCTGTGGAGTGCAATAGCTCCGGACAACGGACAGTTTCATTTATAAGCAAAAGATAACCAGATATTTTCGTTATGCCCGAGCTACCCAGGGCCCTTCAGACATCACAGGCCCCTGGGCAATTGCCCAGTTGCCCATATGGTTAATCCGGGCTTGACTTTGGGTATGTCTTTTTAGGCGTTTTTCCCCTGAAAATATGGTCAGGGTTAAACAGGTTAATCCCAACTTTTCTTTTTCAACTGGAATAAAGCGTTTACACGGGCATCTGAAATAGGATCGAACCTTTAATCAGTTTAAACCAGGAATAAAAATTGTCATGTAAACGCACGGATTGTTGCACTGACTAGAGTAACGCTTCTAATTTATTTACATACACAATGACAATAAAGGCTCTTCTCTTCTCTTCTCTTCTCTTCTCTTCTCTTCTCTTCTCTTCTCTTCTCTTCTCTTCTCTTCTCTTCTCTTCTATTCTATTTAGTATGTAGAACTCGTCGCTCAGTGTGTGACTACTATAATTATCACATGCTATTGAATGCAGATGCAGTGGTACATATCTGGGAGTGGTGTCCTCGCAGTTCCAGTTCAGTACGCTCACACATTTCAGTGTATATTTTCCAGGTGGGGTTATATTTAACACTATCATAACATTGTAATTTGACTTCTCTGCGGTGTCTTCAGTCACATTATAACTGTGTGCAAACACTAACAGTAGCAGGCATGACCTGCATATAATATGTCAGAAGTATATTTACAGATACTTAGTAAATTAGCAGTTGTCAGTCGACCGTGATCTCCACCTTTAAGCAGAAAAACACAATGTACACGGACCCACCAAGGGACTTTTCACAGTGTTTCTTCCACCGGTGGGATACAATAAAAGTACATAAAGGGAAAGCTCCGTAGCTGTGAAAGTGTCAGGAAGTATAAAACTGACAGAGGCTGTGTTTGTCATGTCAAATCCCACGGTAAGAAAAAACAAAAAAGCAGTCAGGAGCTGGAAGGTACACTTTAATTCCTCCAAAATGGAACATGCTCGACTTATAAAATGTTTAAAGTTATGAGGTGAAGGAGAATCTAGTTTGGCTATAATTGGAGCTGACTTAAAAAATAGAAATATAAAAATAAATAAAAATCCTCGCTGCATTCTTCATAAGACGTGTGCTAACTTTTTTTTTTTAATGTAAAACAGAATAAAGCAGCAACTGTTCTCCTTCACTGAGAAAATTTAAGGAGACTCTACAAAACTTTCCACTTTCTATCTGGTCTTAAATGCAATCATTGTACAATAATGTGACATCATGTTGTTGCAGGTCTGTGCTTTTTTTTTTGTTTTTTTTTTCTCTCTCTCTTCCCCTATGGGTTGAGGAAATGCGTGAAGGCGGTGCTAGTATTTTTCCCACTCTTTCATGCCAGGTTTTAAAGCTGCTCAGAGTTTCACAAGTAGGAACTGCAGCATCTCTGACAGCCCCACCTCACACTCCCAGGTAAGACTTTTCCATTTCAGCACAGTGTAGAAGAAAACTATGCACATGTGTGTGTTTTAGACCTGCTTCTTACTATCCACCACAGCATGGGTTATTGTCAAATAATTATATTTACAGTCAAGGATAAAAGCAGAAAAGATCCATTGTAGTTTTCTAATCGATGACAAATGAACCTTTTATAATCCTAACCTTAGGCCAGGCTTAGAGTTAGCTCTGGATCATTGGAGAACTGTCATAACCCTAATATTAAGACAGTATTAGGGTTGTAATAAAATAACTGTAAAGCCAATATGCATGAATTAGACTTCATTTAACTCATAAAGACCCAAAAATCCACTGTTGACTAAAAGCATCTACTAATCTAAAATGTTTAATACCTGTTGATCCACTAATACTATCAATACACATAAATAACTGGTGTAAAATACAGTTTGTCATCTTTTCATGGTCATCAGATATGACCCATTTGGACATTCAGAAGCTTCGTAGTGAACGTGGAAACACCGTCATCTCCTACAACATTGATTCACCACTAAAACCCATAGGGTTGGATCAATGACAGTGGATGGACACACTTGTTTTATGTTCAGTTAATGATAGATTTTAATGAAAAAGTCACTTTTTCTTCAGTTTTCTCTGTGTTTGATATAATAACCCTCGAATGTATTATCAGCATGATTAAGTGCATGATCAGCCAATTTATTTATAGCAAAATGCATGATTTTCACTGAAAAAAGGCAAAATACAATATATAATATTCTAATAAATGGTGATAAATCACTTAAAGAAATGTTAAATAGAGAGGAACAATTATGTGGGGACCGCCACAAAAATAACTCTCTGTCTTGGTGATCTTCTACAACATTGATTCACCAGTAAAACCCATGGAGTTGGATCAGTGACAGTGGATGGACACACTGGGTATATGTTCAGTTATTGACAGATATTTTACTGAAAAAGTCACTTTTTCTTAAGTTTTCTTTGTTTTATTTTTGATCACCTGATATGAAATGTTTAATAACTTCTGATCCACTAATTCTATCAATACATGTAAAAAAAAAAAAAAAAAAAATCGTGTAAAATACAGTTTATCATCTTTTCATGGCCATCAGATATGACCCATTTGGACGTTCAGAGGCCTAGTTTGACAAGTGACAGTGGTTGTAGATGCTTGTTTCTATGTTTAGTTAATGTTATATTTTACTGAGAAAGTCCTTTTTTATTATTTTTTTTCCTGATTTGATCTAAAAACCTTGGAATGTATGCTGAACTTTTATGAATATTTACATGATCTGTAAATTAAATATAAGAAAATACCAGATTTTTTGATTAAAAATATGCAAGAGGATAATATTATAATAAATGGCAATAAATCACTTGAGAAAGACAAAAAAAAAAAAAACCTTTTGGAAGTTGTAGTTAGTAGTTGTGGGTCTATAAGAGAAAGTCTGTCTAATAATGTGTCTAAGAAATATGACTAAAACAGTGGTTTCCAACGTTTTTTGGTTCGTGACCCCATTTTAACATCACAAATTTCTGGCGACCCCAGACATTCAAAACTGAGACTTTTTTTTTTTGCTAGAATTAATTTGTTTTTGATCATGTAATAGTTTGCTATACCATGTTGCAAATAAATGTTAATTTTGCACGACATTTCGGTTATGTAATGTATACTATTATGGACAGAGGCAGAAAAGCCAGGTGTAGATTACTGCACAAAGTGAAAATTTGATTTTCCTTGGTCAGGATATGTACAGTCAGTCCAGCTTGTATTTCCAAGGCTGACAATTAATACTGAACAAACAAGAACTCAAACTATGAATTATGAAAGAGCTGCAGCATCTGAAACTGACCACAATGAACATTCGAAAGATAAACAGTACCACAGTGCTTCAGTTTTAGCTTCACAGTTTGTCATGTCTTTCATGTATGTGATTGTCTCTGTCAACTCACCTCATACTTTTTATAAGTAAGTTTTTATTTTTATAAATTACCAGAAATTTCAGGCGACCCCATTTGAATTCCAGGTGACCCCACTTGGGTTCCCGACCCTAAGGTTGAAAAACACTAGACTAAAATATAAATTTAACCACAAATATGAACAAAATGTTTCAGTAGAATAAATGTAAATGCATGTAAAACAGAAAATCTCCTTCTTTCTGTTTAACATGCAGTGAAAACCGGCCAAATGACATCAGATTAAACACGGTTCAGAAGGTGGGTTGGGTCGTCGGAGACCTGGCAGACATTTAGAGGCCAAACCTCATGGGAGTGGTTTCCTCCTGGTTGGCACTGAATGGTTTGATGAATATGAAAATGATGGGATTCAGCTCCAGTGATCACCTGTGGGAGATTTTGTTAAACATTTCTCTGCACAAACAGAGCTCAGAGACTTGGAGAATCGATACCGATGTGCATTGAAGCACATGGGTGGAGCAGTACTTTACTTCTTTTCTCTTAATTTGTCTACATTACACAAAGAGAGCTCTGTTACTGTCTTGTCTAAGTGGATGTAAAGGAAGTCGAGTATTAAAATAGTCTCCATTTATGTGGAATTCTTTTGGCTGCAAACTACAGCTTTGGGGGAAAATAAAATTTCTGAGAATACTGGTTAAAAATAAGCATTTTGTTCATTCCACTGACAGCATTTCTCCCAAATTCGAAAGATAAGTGTCAGTGAAAGTATTTATTTGCAGAAAATGACAACTGTTCAAAATAACAAAAGAAATACAGGGTTTTCAGACTTTGAATTATTCAATCTAAACAAGGTTCATTTTCAACATATTGCCATAACACGGAGAAGAAATCAGAGTAAAACTATTTATTGATGCAATGGCAGATTTACCTACCACCCCCCCGGTGCCGTGACCCCCGTTTGAACATGTAAATTGTTGAAAAAATATAAATGCACATGCCAGGATTCAAACCCAGACCTTCCGCTTCATAAACCACGTCTGTTGACATGTGATTTGGGTGCAAATGTATGTGCACCAAGGCTCCCCTATCGCTTATACTGGGGGGGGTCTACTGCGCATGCGCCATTTATGACAAGGGTCTATATCAGTGTTTCTCAATGGAGGCGGTACCGACCCCATTGGGAGCCTTTTGGAAGGAAGCTAAGAGGGGGGCGCTGAGGCACAAATGGGGGGCGTTAGTTAGTGTTATACCTCACAATGCCGCTTTCCTACAAGCAGCATGTTATCTCAATGTCAAATGTATGTCTCATGCACCCCCCACCCCACCCCCATCCAGTCTTCCGCACTGAGGTCGGTAGCGTTACTTACAAATGCTGCGATTCCACTTACGTGATACCGGCTCAACTCGACTCGGCCTTTTTGAGTTTCCATTACGTAAAAGGACCTGGAATCTGGTACCCGGTACTAGTTTTTTGGTATCACCTCTGCCAAGGTTCCAGGACTGGGGACCACATGCTAAAACATGACGTGTAAACACTGCAGACCACTGATAGGTCACAGAGTTTTTTCTGATACCCGCCGTTTTACAAAAAAGAGATACGGAAGTTTACCGTAAATATAGCGGTAGGTTAATCCACATGATGAAAGCCCGCAAAACTACACCATGGTTTGTCGAGGAGGTTCAGACGTAAAAATTCAACATGAGTTTGACGAGACAACACGCAATGAGCGAGTTTATCGGCAACTCTCTGAGCAGACGACACGGAAGTAACGCGCCACATTGCTATGACATCCAGGTACTGTAAAGTGGGCTGTCTCCTCTAATGGAAATGATCTCCAGGAATAGGACCTGCTACCCGAGTCGGGTCTAGCCGAGCTGAGCCGAGCCGGTTCTACGTAGTGGAAACACAGCATTACTATACTGCCACCATCCCCCAACCCTTGCTTGATAATTTGTTTTCGATAGGGGGTAAAGATGTTGGTAGGCGACAAGGAGGACAATGATGAGGTGAGGGGGGTGATACAACATCCACCCCCCCACCGTTGCAAAAATATTTTTGTGGGGAAGGGGCAGGAGGCTCAGGATTTCTTCAAAAAAGGTTGACAATCACTGGTCTAAAAGGAGTTGAATCTAAATTAAAGTCTAATCTTGAAGAAACAACTGTCTATTCCAGCAGCATTTGGGTTTGTGTAAAAAACAAATGGGCAGCCACAGAAGGTATGAAATGTATTATTATACAGTGGGAACTATAAAACTGCATGGACTGGATATTAAATATGTTTGAACACAGCCCATGATTGAGTGAATAACACAAAGTTGTCAAACATAGGTCTATATCTCTACTGGGGAGGCGCCCTATTGTTAGAAGGCCCGGGTTAAGGTTAGGCAAAGTAAGGCAAATGTATTTCTATAGCACCATTCATACACAAGGCAGTTCAAAGTGCTTTACAAAGGCGTAAAATCACAGAGAATAAAGCATTAAACAAGAGAAAAGTGCAGAAAAGATAAAAATAAAGAAGGAAATTAAAACAGGAATAAGAAATAGAGCAAAAGCTAAAAATAGTCTTGGCTAAAATTAAGAATTTAATGTTAAATCAACCAAGACAGTTACAATTGTGAGTCAATGAACTACTCTAATCAAAGACAGTTGTAAACAAATGTGTCTTCAACCTTGATTTTAAAGAACTGAGAATTTGAACACACCTGCAGTTTTCTGGTTCTTTGTTCCAGATGTGTAAAAACTTAACGCTGCTTCTCCCTGTTTGGTTCTGACTCTGGGGACAGCGAGTAAACCTGGGCCAGAGGATCTGAGCGGTCTGGATGGTTCATATGGTAAAAGGAAGTCACTGATGTATCTGGGCCCCGAACCATTCAGAGCTTTATAAACTAACAAAAGTATTTTAAACTCTATCCGCTGAGAGACAGGAAGGAAGTGTAAAGACCTCAGAACTGGTGTGATGTGGTCCACTTTTTTGGTTCTAGTGCGGACTCAAGCTGCAGTTGTTTGATGGCCTTTTTAGTCAGACCTGTAAAGACACTGATATAGTAGCCTAGTCTAATCCACTGAAGATAAATGGTCCAGGTCCTGCTCAGACATAAGTCCTTTAATCGTAGAGATGTTCTTCAGGTGGCAGTAAGCTGTCTTTGTAATGGTCTTAATGTGGTTTTGAAAGTTCAGGTCTGAGTCCATGATTACACCTAGTTGTAATAATTGGAGCTCTGTGCTGACTTTTGATCGCTCTTCTTTTGGTCCAAAAACAACTATTTCTGTTTTGTCCATGTTCAGCTGAAGGAAACTGTGGCACATCTATTCATTTATTTACTCTATACATTTACCCATGACCTGTATGGGACCATGGTCACCTGATGACACTGGGATATAGAGCTGTGTGTCATCGGCGTAGTTATGATAGCTTGTTTTAATGTGTGTTATGATCTGAGCCAGTGGAAGCGTGTAGATATTAAATAAAAGAGGTCCCAGGATGGAGCCTTGGGGAACTCCACACGTTATTTTTCACTGTTTAGATTTAAAATTATCTATTGACACAAAATAATCCCTATCTCGCAGTTAGGGTTAGGGTTAGGGTTAGGGCGAAGACACACCAACCCAACTGCCGATCATCGCCAGTAAAGGTAGCCCAATCAGTCGGCTCCTGTCTCCTCGACACGGTCAAAAAAGTGTGAAGAACGCTCCAAATCGACTACCGACTTGAGCGTACATTCTGCATTTGCCTGAGATGTAAAACTGGAAAATGACGGAACATCTCTCTAGACCAAAACACAGTTTGCTGTCATCAGTCATTGTTGTGAGCAGAGTGTTGAGTAGTCCAGAAGGGCTGTTGTTGTTGTACTCATTGAATGGATGGCTAGTAATAAGAAGATACCAGCATTGTCAGCTCTCAGGCTTCTTCTTGTGGAAGAAGAAAGATGTCAGAGGTTAAAACTAAGGAGAAATCCCACTATGCTAACAATGCTAACAGTGTTCACTTCACTGACTGAATGAAGTCCATAGAAAACCCTGACTGGCACTCATTCAGATACAATATGAGCAGTGAACGGTCTATTATAGAAGACAATAATAGTATGAAGAACCTTGGCATAGCTGTATTCACATGGAAGCTTCTTGTCAAATGATTCACTTGTCCAGGGCTATCCCTCCACCAATCAGATTGGTATATCTGAACGACGGGTAGTGGCCGATTACACATGTTGAATCGGCTGAAAAGACTGGCGACGGCATTGATGACGGCTGATCACACAGAACACACCAAACACACTCATGTCACTGACCTCACCAGACTGTCCGACGATGTCCAACTGCCAAAAACCCAGTTGAACCCTGTAGATTTAGGGTTAGGGCACAGGTGTCAAACATGCGGCCCGGGGGCCAAAACCGGCCCGCCAAAGGGTCCAATCTGGCCTGCGGGATGAATTTGCAAAGTGTAAGTTAGGGCACCAAACTAAAAAATAATATCATAATAAACTATAAATAATGACCGCACCAATTTTTTCTCTTTGATTTAGGGCAAAAAAACATTAAATTATGAAAATGTTTACATTAAGAAACTATCCTTTAAAATGTGAATAACTTGAACAAATATGAACAACCTGAAATGTCTGACGAAAATTAAGTGCAATTTTAACAATATTCTGCCTGTTACTAAATGTTTTGTGCCTTTGTAGATCTGACCTATAATGTATATGTATAAATGATAAGTCGAGGCATAATATTGATAAAACTGTTCTTTCATTTCTTAACAAATTCCATTTTTTTCAGGTTATTCACATCCTTTTTGTTTGGACAGTTTTTAAATGTAAACATTGCCATAATTGAATGTTATTTTTTGCACTAAAACTATTTGGAGTTGCCATTATTTATTGGCTATCATGCTATTATTTTAGTAGTCCGTCCCACTTCCGATTAAATTGGGCTGAATGTGACCCCCGGAAGAAAAGGAGTTTGACACCCCTGCACTAGCATAACACTCCAAAACAGCACTATCACTATTGTATACAGTTATTTACAAGAATTCAGTGCAGAAACCTAGCTAAAACCTCGCTAAAACACTGCTAAAAATAATGCAAATCTTCTTTCTCTCGCTCACTGAATGCAGATTCATCAACTAAATCCAAACAAATTTTCTGACTAAAGGGCCTTCTGGCGTTAAGGTGGGCACCCCTCTACTGTATCCTGTCGTTTCTAATTTTAAATTATTTGGAATGCAATGGAATTCAATGCGATAACTGAGTCCACCCTTATTAAAGCCAACTCTTTGCTTTGGTTCCAAAGGTGGTCACATTAGTGAGGTTCAATTGGGATCATTTTATTTGTGTATAATAATTTTAAAAATACGTGATTTGAAACTTTTTTTTTTTTTGCTTCACTTCACTCTCTTGAGCCCCACCCTTCTCCTGTGCCCCCCCTTCCATTTTTTCTGGATCCGCCACTGATTAATGGAATGAATATCTTCTATCGCCGCTGCTGCACCTCGTCTTTATTCGATAGCTTGTTACGGTCCGCCTTCTTCTTGATCATATTACGGAGGTTTTCACCGAGGTTCGAGTCCATTTTTGCAGCAGATTTTATTCGCCGAGCTCGCAGAGGAGGCAGAATATTTTGCCCTAGACTAAGCTGTCATTTTGTAACGAAACGTGACGGCTGCGACTGTATCTTTACTGCCGTGCAGGATTGAGGATTGAAGATTGGGTGATTTATGCGTGAAACAAAATAAAATCAATCATCTCAAGGTTCAGTGAGTTGAGGAGTAAAATGGCAGCTTCTGTCTGCTGATGAACACACACAGTACTTTCACCATCTGTAAAGAATTAGCCAACAGTTGGGGCAAGTTTGCAGAAAATACGCCTGTTATGGATCCCTGTTGAAAGACATACACCGCCTACTTTACCGAAAGTGTTTGCTAATTGAAGTTGCGTTACTTTCTTGTCTAAAACCTGCAGCCTGTGGTGGTGCTCTGAGTGTCTGATAACCACCCACAACAGACGAATGCCAGTGGTAGAGGAAATGTTGTGTAATCTGCACTGTTGTAAGACAAGTGTGTTAAGAATGCATGTGGGTGGGTCCACTTAAATGTCTTCATATGCCGCTTCTGACAAATAAATGACACTGTTTTCATCCAATTTTACATTATTTAAGCTGAAATATATAGTGTTTTTAACCCATAAAGACCCAGTGCTACTTTTGTGTCAGTCCTCAAATGACTGACGCATACAGAAAAATTCATTCATACAATCACTCAAGTGATTTATCACCATTTATTTTAACCCTTTCATGCACAGTGGTCACTCCAGTGGACAGTTCTTCTCCAGCTGTTCTCTTGTATATTCATGGGTTTCGTCGTTTTAGTTCCATATCAGCCAACACAATGGACCCTTATGCACCATCCCATAATAACACACTGACATTTATACCATTACTGTAACTTTACTGTTCTAGATAAACCTGATCTGCACTAACATGTTCGAGTGGAAATCAATTACTAATTGTCATTAGACAGTAATTGCCGGTTTCCTTAAACAAAAAGTTGTTTTTTTTGCATATTATCGCCATGAAGTGAGTAATAACTAGTATTAGAGTGTGAGAAAATGTGAGAAAACATCAGATTAGCAGCATTAAAAATGTTTTTATTTCATATTTTTCACACAGTATATCACTTTCTGATGATGGGTTTAAACACATGTTTCTTTGCTTCAAATATTAAACGTATGGTGTCGATCTGAGTGGACATTTTTGCAACTCCATCAAAAATAGGTTCATTAAAAAAAAAAATCTGAATTGCATTTTTTTTCACATGCTTAAAGAGGAATAAAATCACTTAAGAAAAAATTATTGACTAAGGTTCTCATAATTCATGCATGAAAGGGTTAATATTATCCTCTATATTTTGCAGTTTTTCCGTGAAAATCATGTATTTTCTGTTACTTATTTAACTGATCATGTAGATGTTCATAAAAGCTCAGAGTACATTTGAGGATTATTAAAAGAGAAACACCAAAAACTCAATTAAAAGTTACTTTTTTCATAAAAGATATCATTAACTGAACATAAAACAAACGTCTCCATCCACTGTCACTGATCCAACCCCATGGATTTTACTGGTGAAACAATGCTGTAGAAGATGACAGGGTTTCCATGGTAACCATGGAGGCTCTGAATGTCCAAATGGGTCATATCTGATGATCATGAAAAGATGACAAACTGTATTTTACACTAATTATTTAAATCAGGGGTGTCAAACTCATTTTAGTCCAGGGGCCACATTCAGCTAAACTTGATCTGAAGTGGGCTGAACCAGTAAAATAATAACATAATAATATAGAAATAATGTCAACTCCAAACTTTTCTCTATGTTTTAGAGCGAAAAAAGTAAATTTACATTATGAAAAGGTTTACAAATCTACAAACTATCCTTTCAAAAGATGTGAATAACATGAAAAAACTGAAAAAATAAGTGTAGTTTTAACAATATTCTGCCTTAGTTTATCATTTACACATGTACATTATAATTTGCAGATCACAGTGGATCTGCAAATACACAGAACATTTAGTAACCGGCAGAATATTGTTAAAATTGTTCTTACTTTTCAAGACATTTCAGATTGTTCATATGTGTTCAGGTTATTCACATTTTTTTGTGAAATTATACTTTGTTTTAGTGTAAATACATGAAAATATTTACGTTTACAAAGAGAAAAAAATTGGAGTTGTCATTATTTATATGTTCTTATGACAGTATTTTACTGACTCCTGCCCACTGGAGATTGAATTGGTCTGAATGTGGAACCCGAACTAAAAGGATTGTTCATATCTTAGTGTAATTTTTGCATTTCACAAATTCATCCTAAGGGCCGGACTGGACCCTTTGGCGGGCCGGATTTGGGCCCCGGGCCGCATGTTTGACACCTGTGGTTTAAATGTATTTACAGGATTAGTGGATCAACAGGTATTAAACAGTTTAGATCAGTAGATATTTTTGGTCACTGGTGGCTGTTTGGGTCTTTATGGGTTAAGAATAATAAGTGCAGTCAGACTCAGTCTCAGCTTTATTGTCATTCGATCACAAGATCAGACAAAAGTAGGCAACAATAGATAAAAAATTATATAAAAAAATAGTTAAGAGCAATAGAATAGAATAAAAATTACTATTAACCCTCCAGTATCCCGTCCAGCAAGGCCCTTACTAAGCACCAAGTGTGCCTTTTTGGCACACTTGTGGAATAATGTAAAAAAAAAAAAATTAAAAAAATCATACAGTTTGTTTTTAATTCTTTTACACTTTTTTCTATTTCATCAACTTGAGCCGTAAACAAAAATACCAAATACTCAATAACTGTCACATTTTTTAACCCTTTAAATGCTGTGTTTGTAATGTAAACAAACCATTTTTTGATGCAAAAAACACACAATTTTGGGTTTTTTTTTTCAATATACTACATAAAAAGTGCATCACATATTATTTGATTTTTTTCATCCTGGCATATGTCAATGATTAACTCCAGCACTGGTTAATTTGCATTATTATTTTTGGTGCTAGGTCAAATGTACAAAAATACTAGCATCTGTCACCAAGTGTGCGTAAAATGCACACCTATAAATCAAACTATTAAATATTATATATTAATTTATTTTTCTGCTCTAATTTGTTTTTATTTTTGTAAATCAAGGTCAGCCCTAATCATACATATCAAATGGAAGAAATAGTGCGTTTTAGGCACACTTGGGAGACAGATGCTAGTCTTGCAATTTTGTTTTGTTTACAATGTGCACATTTTAGTTGGTGGCTAGAATTTTAAAGATCATGCAAAAATGAACAACTTTTGAATTCTAACCTTATTTAAATTGTGAAAAATAATATGAAGTTTTTTAAAGCGAAGTGCAAAGTGTGCCTAAAAGGCGCACCTGGATACCGGAGGGTTAAAAAAGCACTAAAATTCATTAATAATAATAATAATAATAATAATAATAATAATAATAATAATAAAACCACCTCTGAATATATATAACATTGCACAATATACAGTTTAAGGTGGTGGTGCATGTACAGCAACATGCACTTATACAACAATCCCACACCTCTGGGAGTAATTATTTGAGGGTTTATTTGTTACAGGTTCTAAGACATCAAAAGAAGCAAACATGGCCGACGAATGGCAGGACCCCTACGACTTTGCTGTTGAAGTGGCCAAAATAGCTGGGAAGGTATGTGATGTTGGAAGATTTGACTGTGAATAAATGAATATTATGATTTTAAGAATGAGTTTTATAAGAAATTGTAATAAATGTGCATTTCATTAGATAATCAGGAGGGCTGCGGAAGAGGAAATAAAGGTCAACACAAAGAGCTGCACTGTCGACCTGGTTACAGCAACTGATGTGAGGGTGGAAAAAATCATCATCGGGGCTATCAAAGAGAAGTTTGGAGAAGACACACACTGGTGAGAAGTACAGTCACACACACACACACACACACACACACACACACACACACACAGGCACAGAATGCATTTTATTGATTATGTCATTGAGTATTTGATTGCCTTCTCTTCATTGGTTCACTGTTTTTGGGGTTTTTTTTCTCTGCAGCTTCATTGGGGAGGAATCTGCCGCAGCTAAGGGTCCGTCAGTGTTAACAGACAAGCCTACATGGATCATAGACCCTGTGGATGGAACCACAAACTTCGTCCATGGGTGAGACAGGTGTCGGTGCTGAAACACTGCACTGAAGTTACTTTAATTAAACTGAACAGAACAGTAGCAGCTTGACAACATCTGTGAGTGACAACAAACCCCGCCCCTCGCACATATCGTAGCTTATTTTGGCATCGATTCAGCTGATGTCATCATGTCTATGCCAGAGTTCTAATAGTTTTGGATTTTTACCTCCGCCAAGGAGGTTATGTTTTTGCCATTGTTTGTTTGTTTGTCTGTTTGTCTGTCCGTTAGTGTGCAACATAACTCAAAAAGTTATGGACAGATTTTGATGAAATTTTCAGGGTTTGTTGGAAATGGGATAAGGAAGAAATGATTAACTTTTGGGGGTGATCCGGAAGAAATCCTGGATTCTGGATCACTTTGAAATTTTCGTTAACATTGTGGTAAATGGGGCCAAAATTTTCGTTTCCCAATATCTCGCTTAATTATTGACCAAAACTCATGAAATTTAACTCAGGAATTGACAATGGGGTCCTCTATCACATTTCAAAGGCTGATCCGGATCTGATCCAGAAGGCGGATTTTATCTCAATTTATATAAAAAATGGGGGTGCCCTTACTTTTTGGCCTACTGTGCCTTTAATATTAAAGGTAGAAATTTCTGACAAGCGCCATCGTGTAGCTCAGTCAGTTCCGCATCGGGAGTATGCCACCGGATTTCATGTAGCTTTAATACTTAAGGAGCTAGATCCAGAAGAAAACCGCCATTACGAGAAATGTGATTTTCGTGAATAACTACTGAACTAATAAGGATATAATTATGAATCCAGTTGCTAATGGTATGTTTTCATGGTCAAGGAATCTTAAAATATAGGTAAAATAAATATGGGACTAATATTTATGGTGGAAATCACAATATGGGGGAATTGTGCAAATCTCATGCAATTTGACTCAGGGATTTACAATGGGGTGTTCTATCAAATGGCAAAGACTGATCCAGATCTTTCAAAAAGTTATGGACAGATTTGGATGAAAATTTCAGGAGATATTGATACTGGCACAAGGAACAAATGATTAAATTTTGGTGGTGATCGGGGGGGGGGGGGGGGGGGCACTGATCTGCCTTGGCGGAGGTCTGCGCTCTCAGAGTGCTTTTCTAGTTCATTATAGTTTAGTTTTATTTAGTTTTGTCTTTTTTTTCTCTAATTCATTTAGTTTTAATTAGTTTTTAGAGTAGGTTTGCTATTTTTTATTAGTTTAGATTTTTTCTGAATGCTTAGTTTTAGTTTAGTTAAGTTTTAGTATTAGTTTCAGTTTTTTTTCATATATTTTATCTTTCATCCTTTTCAAACAAATAAGTGAGGTTACCCTGGACACCTTATTTGGGGGGGGGGGGGGGTAGGGCGGCTCTGACTGAGCAGAAACACAAACATTTGTACAGTATGATGTATAAATTCCCTATAGCAGGTTGGAGGGGGTAATGTAGGTGGGGGTGCGATCCATACACAATGTCACTTATGTGAAAACGAAACTGAAACTTTCCATACTTTCACTTTACTTTTTTTATCCATAACTTTTATACGTTTTAGTTAGTTTTGTAAGCAGTTGTAATACAGTTTCAGTTAGTTATCATTTTTTTCTTTTAATTCGAGTTTTCATTTATTTCAGTTACCGAAAATGTTTTTTCAATTTTAGTTTTCATCATTTCGTTCGTTTTTGTTAACGATAATAACCTTGCTGAGTATGTCTTTAACAGACACATTTAAACACAACACAGCAAACAAGTTTATGACAACGCAACCTAAGACCTAAAGCATAAAATTTAATGCCTTTTAAAGACTTTTTTAAGGTGTTAAATGCAGGGATAACATGGGTAATTATTAAAAGCAGAGAGTTTAGGACTATTTTTTATTAGTTTTTGTTATTTTCTAAATGCTTAGTTTTAGTTTAGTTTTAATTTTTTTTTTTATATCTTTTATCTTCTTTTCTGTCATATTCAAATAAATCCCAGACAGAACTCTGCCGCTCTGCATGTTTCCAGGTAACACTGGGAACGAGAAGACGACTCTAAACAAGTGACGAGAAGCGACAGACCGTTAAATATCATATGGAGCCGCTATCTAAAATTGCTTGAGGGAAATAAATAAATTTCATATCAATCCAACACTGACAAAGACGAAAACGGAGGGAATTTTATCCCTAATTTTTATACGTTTTAGTTAGTTTTGTAAGCACACGTTACAGTTTCAGTTAGTTATCTTTTTTTTTTCTTTTAATTATAGTTTTTATTTATTTCAGCGAACGAAAATGTTTTTACAATTCTAGTTTTCATCATTTCATTAGTTTTCGTTAATGATAATAACCTTGGTCTATGCATGTGCTGATGTCAGCATATCAGTTGCCTCTATATACATGCCAAGTTTGAAGTAAATTGAAAAAAAAAAGATGTTTTTATTAGGGATGTCCGATAATATCGGCCCACCGATATTATCAGCCTGATATTGGCATAAAAATGTAATATCTGTGAATATCGTTATAATTTTTTTTTACCTATCATTAAAACCGATAAAGTAATGCCTTGATTTCGCTGGCATTTACTGACGCATAAATGAAGCATTGTTTGTAGCTGAAAGAAATGTGCAGTTTTCAAAATTGTCCAGTAGAGTTGCCACACTGTAATAGACTCATGGAGGGAGGGAGAGAAAATAAATAAATATGGCATTTTTTCCACAACGTAAGTTGAAGTATGTATTCTTTGCACAGACAGTGTTTACATTTTGAAAGCCTTTTTGCATTTGATTCATCCAATGGGGCATCACAAGAAAATTAGGCATGATGTGTTAATTCCATGACAGGAGATATGTGATGTTACCTAAAATTAGTTTAATATCCCACATATATCGGCAGCGGTGTCAGTAGATATCGGAATCGGAAATTAAGCGTTGGACAATATCGGCATGTCAGTTTTTGGCAAAAACGCCAATATCGGACATCCCTAGTTTTTATAGACATTTGAAATTTCGCCCATTGTAAGTAAATGGGAGGAAAAAAAAGATTTTAAAAATTGATAAAAAACTTAAAACTTTGACCTATTTTTCCCAAAATGTAATGACATCTATTCTGGGTCACTGGCAATCTATAAACCCAATCTGGTATGAATTCAACCAATACTTTTGCTGCTAAAGTGTTAACAAACAAACAAACCAAACCAACAACAGTACCACTTCCCTCCCCTTTTGGGGGCGGGGCAAAAATCAAGGGGCATCCACATTTTTAATGCTACCATAGTGGAGGGTAGGAGGGTATTCAGTTGGTTGCAACCCACAATTTTACCACTAGATATCACTAAATATCATAGTGAACCTTTAAAATTAACTGTATGAACATGAGATGAATTGATAGAATGAAATAAAGAGCGACAGAATCTGAAAAACTGTAATCACAATCAAATACAACACATTTACACATGAAATACTGTAAAATCTACAGTATGAGTTTGAATGAATGACTTTTAGACAAATTGGTGTTTTGTTTTGTTTTGTTTTGTTTTGTTTTTTTAGAGCACTTCAGCTTGTTTTAATGGATCTAGACAAAAGAATGCATAAGTAGAGACTTGGCAGATGGGAACCTTACAAAACAAGAACAAACAAAAAAAAAAACAATAGATGAAATCCTTTTTTTTTTATTATTCTTTTTTTTAATTTAATTTAATTTTTTTATTTTATTTTAATTTTAATTCAAATTGGCATTCCATCAGCATACACTCATTTGTTTCCATTTGCCAAAGTTAAAAAAAAGTTTAGTTCATGAAAAAAAATATACATTTAAGCGTTAACCCCCCCACCCCATTTTCAGGAAATAATGGATAAATAAGAGCTTAATGTCAAGTATTGTCCCAGTTTGTCCATTATTCTTGTCTTTCTATGTTCGCACAATGTTTCATAGTGTTCGACCGTTCATTATCCGTTTTCTCCGGTGTTTCTCCTGATCTAAAATGAAACTCCTCTGTACAGATTCCCCTTTGTGGCTGTGTCTATTGCCTTCGCCGTCAATAAAGAGGTACGTCAAAGTGGACATA
This sequence comes from Sphaeramia orbicularis, assembly GCF_902148855.1. NCBI lineage: Eukaryota > Metazoa > Chordata > Actinopteri > Kurtiformes > Apogonidae > Sphaeramia > Sphaeramia orbicularis. Next base: position 16,411,009 of record NC_043976.1, on the reverse strand, counting down.
AGGAGAAATTCCAGTGATCACATAAAAAATAATGAGCATTACGTGAAAAACCTGCCTTGTGTGTGTGTGTGTGTGTGTGTGTGTGTGTGTGTGTGTAGCTGGAGTTTGGTGTGGTGTACAGCTGCTTTGAAGACAAGCTGTATAAAGCGAGGAAGGGGAAGGGAGCGTACTGTGACGATGAAAAAATTGAGGTGTCAGATATAAAAGGTATTCTTTAAAGCACACCTGCTATTTTACGCCCTATAATGCATTATTACATATGTTGACCTAAACATTACATTTATTCTGAAGCTGAAACAGTGAAAAACAATGTTCAGTGTTCAATACTCAGCTGGTGTTATATGTAAGGGAGTGTGGAGTATCTTCATAGTAGTTATGTCATACCTTTAACCTCTATCATTACAGATATTCACAAGTCTGTTGTCATATCGGAGTTCGGAACAAACCGGAACGTTGATGTGGTGACGGAGATCTGCGCCACCATGAAGAGGATCCTGTTGATTCCAGTCCATGGGTAAGGACTAGTGTTGTAGTTAAAACTACCCAGACCAGGGTGTATCCAAGACAAAAACTGAGATCTGGAGTGACCAGTACTTGTACTGTCAGTGTCATTAGGTGTGTTCATAAAAAAATGCAGGTTCTAATGCTGCAAAATTAGAATATGTCAAAAAAGTTTTACATGTGGATGAGTTTGAAGTATACTAATTGAGGTAAATCAAAATATATGCAATGCCAACAGGTGTAGCCAGGTATTTAGTGCGAGTGCATGTGTAGTCTAACGGCAAATCTTCACTCCACACATATGGACGGAAACCCAGCTACTATTGTTAATCAGCCGTGGTCTAATTTGAAGAATTAAATGTAAATATAATAGAATTAATATGAAACTAGAAAAGCACTCGGAGGGCGCAGACCTCCTCCAAGGCAGATCAGTGCCCCCCCGATCACCACCAAAATTTAATCATTTGTTCCTTGTGCCAGTATCAACATTTCCTGAAATTTTTATCCATAACTTTTTGAGTTATCTTGCACACGGACAGACAGACAGACAGACAGACAGACAGACAGACAGACAGACAGACAGACAGACAGACAGACGCCGGCAAAAACAAAACCTCCTTGGCGGAGGTAATAAATCAGTGCAGTTGGTCAAATCTCAGCAACATTTGTGTAAGAAAAATAACCTTTATATATATATATATATATATATATATATATATATATATACACATATACACACACACACACACACACACATACATATATAATATACACGTACACACCATGCATATAAATGTACAAATAACATACAAGTAAGACTACATCACAACTTCATGGGTAACAGTGTACATATACATATACATATACATATACATATACGGGGCGGCTGTGGCTCAGGTGGTAGAGTCAAATAACTGAAGGGTTGGCGGTTTGAATCCTGCTCTGTCCTAGTTAGTCCATTGTGTCCTTGGGCAAGACACTTCACCCTCCCTGCCTCCAGTGCCACCCACACTGGTGTATGAATGTTTGGTGGTGGTCAGAGGGGCCGGAGGCACAATATGGCAGCCACGCTTCTGTCAGTCTGCCCCAGGACAGCTGTGGATACAGCTGTAGTTTACCACCACCAGAGGGAGAATGTGAGAGCGAATGAATAATGGGTCAATAATGTAAAGCGCTTTGGGTGTCTAGAAAAGCGTTATATAAATCCAATCCATTATTATTATTATTATTATTATTATTATTATTATATACATATACACATGCACATACATATACTTATACATATACATATACACATACACATACATACACTCATACAAACAGATGGGGAAAAATATATTAGACCCTCAAAAGTCATCCAAAACAATGGTTAGGCAATCATATACTTACTCCTGTGTGTATCATGTGACTAAAAAAGACAGAAAAGAATGCATGGAATGCCTAAAAGCACTGTTTTTGTCAGTACAATGCCATAGATATTGATGTAAGAACTGAAATGATTTTGGTTATTATCAAGAAAACATGAAAAATGTCTAGATATCAGCTCTGAAATTAAACTACTATGAGCTATATCTGTTGTTGTTGTTGTTGTTGTGGTTGTTAGCATTATATTTTTTCCAAACAAATGTACCTTTAGTTGTGCCAGGCATTAAAATGAACAAGAAATAGAAGAAAACAAGGGGTGGTCTGATATTATTTTCTGCAACTGTGTACATATACACATACATGTACATATACATATACATATACATATACTTATGCATATACATACACATACATATATACATATTCAGCACATAAAACTATAACGTGCATATACAGTGCTGGGTGTGTGTGAGTGTATTTATATATATATACACACACAATACATACACACATACATATACAGCACAGAGACAGATCATATACATATACATATACATATGGGCACACACAGTTTTGATTGTGTCAACAGTTAGCAGACTCAAACTGGAGCTGCCTATATTAATATTAGTTGGTTTTGCAAGTGTTAAGTGTTTGACATGATCCCTGATTTAGCAGAATATATTATATCAGAATTCACCGTTTTCTTCTGGGCTCTATAATTCCAGATGAACTCTTTCTGGTTAAGGTGACACATTTAATCACAGAAAATTTGGCTGATCCATGCAGCCACAGATTCTACAAAAACCTCAAAGTAAAAAGAGTCCTGTTAGTGGTTAAGCAGGAAGTTTCACTGGATATAAACTAAAACCGCAATGATAGGAACAAATAAACCAGACAATGCACAGGTGATAATATCAGTGATATTTCTGTAGCTGTGACTTAAACCAGGCCTCTTTGAGAACATGACCTTCAAACCCAGGACTGATTTTGAGCTCAGTAATAACATACAGGAGTAATATCACATTGTGTTTTCCTTGCTTTCACTATTGTATCATATGTAGGTTCTATAATATGTGGAATATCTCCTGTGTTTTGTCCTTCCAACCCTCCTCTGCTGTGTTCTTCAGTGCTTCTGTTCTGTTCTCAGCTGTTGTGGGGCAGTGTAGCCCACTAGTGTTCATTTATCCCCCTGTCGTTCCACCCTGACAGCATCCGTGGGACTGGAACAGCTGCTACCAACATGTGTATGGTGGCGTGCGGCGCCGTGGAGGCTTTCTTCGAGATTGGAATCCACTGCTGGGACGTCGCTGCTGGAGCTGTGATCGTTCAAGAAGCCGGTGGCGTCTTACTGGATGTGGACGGTGTGTACACTTTCAGAAAACACGCAACATTACACCGATTGTCAAGTTCTACAATCAAAAATAAATCCCAGACTAGACTGGCGAGGAATTAACCCTTTCATGCATGAATTATGAGAACCGTAGTCGAGGTTTTTTTTCCTGAGTGTTTTTATTCCTCTTTAGGCATGAAAAACCAATGCAATTGAATTTTTTTTAATAAACCTGCTTTTTTTTATGAAGATAGATTTGTTTCTTTATTGCTTTAACAAAAAAAAATAATAATAAAAAAAGTGTTTGCATGAAAAAAAAAAAAGACCCAAAAAACTGCATTTGAACATGTTTTTTTCTTTGATTGAACTGATTTTTTTTTTTTTTTTTTTACTGAAATTTTTTTTTTTTTTGGTTAAAACAATAAAGAAACAAATCTACCTTCATAATTTTTTGTGGAGTTCCAAATATGTCCACTCCGCTGGACACCATGTGTTTAATTTTTGAATATCAGAAAGTGATATACAAAATCCAAACATTTTTATTGCAGCTAATCTGATGTTTTTTCACATTTTATCAAATTCCGAATTTTTATTAGCAATTGATTTACACTCAAACATGTTAGTGCAGATCAGGTTTATCAAGAACAGCAAAGTTACAGTAATGGTCTGAATGTCAGTGTATGGGATGGTGCATAAGCGTCCACTGTGTTGGCTGATATGGAACTAAAACAACAAAACCCATGAATATATTGGAGAACAGATGTAGAATAGCTGTCCACTGTAGTGACCTCTATGCATGAAAGGGTTAAAATCCATCTTAACCCATTAAAGACCCAGTGCTACTTTTGTGGCATTTTTCTCTTTTTTTCAACCTTCCCTAAGTGATTTATCACCATTTATTATAATATTATCCTCTGTATTTTGTGTTTTTTCATTGAAAATCAGGTATTTTCCAATATTTAATTTACTGATCATGTAGATCATGTAGGTGTAGGTGTCAGACATATGGCTCGCGGGCCACAACTGGCACTCCAATGGGTTCAATCAGGCCCACTGGATGAATTTGCAAATTTGTATTGTTCAAAAAGTCAAATTCTATATTTTTCAATTCCAGATACCTGTTACCAAATGTTTTATACCCTTGTAGATCCACTGCAATGTCTATGTTATAATATACATGTATAAATGATAAACTGAGGTATACTATTCTTAAAACTGCACTTATTTTTCCCAAGAAATTTTAGGTTATTCATGGATGTCTGTGTTATTCACAGTTTTTGTTCAACTAATAAAGACTCAAACATCACCAGCGACCAAAACCATCTATTGATCTAAACTGTTTAATACCTGTTGATCCACTAATCCTATCAAAACATGTAAATAATTGGTGTAAAATACAGTTTGTCATCTTTTCATGGTCATCACATATGACCCATCTGGACGTTCAGAGGCTCCGTAATTACCATGGAAACACCGTCATCTTCTACAACATTGATTCACCAGTAAAATCATGGAGTTGGATCAATGACAGTGGATGGAGACACTTGGTTTATGTTCAGTTAATAATAGATATTTTACCGAAAAAGTCACTTTTTCTTCAGTTTTCTCCGTTTTTAATATATTAACCCTCAGCTTTAATCTGAGCTTTTATGAACATCTACATCAGGGGTGTCAAACTCATTATAGTTCATGGGCCACATTTAGCTAAATTTGATCTGCAGTGGGCCGGACCAGTAAAAAAAAATACATAATAATATATAAATAATGTCAACTCCAAACTTTCCTCTATGTTTTAGTGTGAAAAAAGTAGGATTACATTCTGAAAATGTTATCATCTATAAACTATTCTTCAAAACCATGTGAATAACATCAACAAACTGAATAAATAAGAGCAATTTTAACAATATATTGCTTCGGTTTATCATTTACAGACATAATCTTGTCAAAATTGCACTTACTTCTCTTAAAGACATTTCAGGTTGTTCATATTTGTCCAGGTTATTCACAGTTTTTGCAAAATTTTACTTTGTTTTAGTGTAAATACATGAAAATGTTTACATTTACAAAGAGAAAAATTTGAAGTTGTGAGTATTTATAGCTTACCATAGTATTTTACTGATCTGACCCACTTCAGAGCATATTGGTCTGAATGTGGAAACTGAACTAAAATGATTGTTAATATCTCAGTATAATTTTTGCATTTCACACATTCATCCAAAGGGCCGGACTGGACCCTTTGGTGGGCCGGATTTGGCCCACGGGCCGCATGTTTGACACCTGTGATCTACATGATCAGTGAATTAAATATAGAAAAATACCTGATTTTGACTGAAAAGAATGCAAAATACAGAGGATCATATTATAATAAATGGTGACAAATCACTTAAGAAAGGTTAAATAGAGAGAAAAATTCATGCGGGAACTGCCATAAAAGTAGCTCTGTAAACATTTGCATGCTGTAATTTAACTTTGTTGCATTAAAACAAAGACAAAAATTTGGAGTAGTCATTATTTCTAAGTTATTATACTATTATTTTATTTGTTCAGCCCACTTGAGATCATATTGGGCTGCACGTGGCCCCTGAAAGAAAATTACTTTGACACCCCTGATAAAAGCTCAGATTAAAGTTGATTGTTATAACATCAGAAACAGAGAAAACTGAAAGAAAACTGAAGAAAAAGTGACTTTTTCAGCAAAATATATCATTAACTGATCATAAACCAAGTGTGTCCATCCACTGTCATTGATCCAACTCCATGGGTTTTACTGGTGAATCAATGTTGTAGAAGATGACGGTGTTTCCACGGTAACTACAGAGCCTCTGAACGTCCAAATGGGTGATATGTGATGACCATGAAAAGATGATAAACTGTATTTTACACCAATTATTTACATGTATTGATAGAATTAATGGATCAACAGGTATTAAACAGTTTAGGTCAGTAGATGGTTTTGGTTGCCGGTGATGTTTGGGTCTTTATGGGTTAAATAAAAAATGTGAATAACACGAACATCAATGAATAACCTGAAATTTCTTCAAAGAAAATAAGTGCAATTTTAACAACATTGGCTGTTTGGGTCTTTATGGGTTAATAAAGGTTTTTGTTTTACTGTCTTCTTAGGGGGCCCGTTTGACCTGATGTCCCGGAGGATGATGTCAGCCAACAATAGAACTATTGCTGATCGGGTCATCAAGGAAATTAAAATATTCCCAGCAGAGAGGGACGACGGCAAGTAAGAACCACACTGGACAAGCTCCCAACGTCCTGTTTTCAGTCAGTGTCCAAATGCATTTACTGTCGAATTAGAGAAAACCCATTGAGGAACAGTCTGAATAAAGTTTCCCTGCTGTAATAATCACTGACTGACTGTGTTTCATTTCATTTTCCATTCATTTACAATTGAAATAACCTTGAGGTTACATTTTATCACTCTTGTGTGATTTGTCAAATAAACAATATTGATTAAAATAGGAACTAGCAGCGGCTCACTCCACAACAATACACATTTCTGTACATAAAACAGCATCATTTACATGTACGTGCATGTTTATTTTCATCTTAACCCTTTATAGTTCACTCATAGGAATACTCTGAAATTACTGTATTTTCCGGACTATAGAGCACACCTGAATATAAGCCGCACCCACCAAATTTAACCCTTTCATGCATGAATTATGAGAACCTTAACCCTTTCATGCACAGTGGTCACTCCAGTGGACAGTTCTTCTACAGCTGTTCTCTTGTATATTCATGGATTTTGTTGTTTTACTTGCATATCAACCAACACAGTGGATACTTATGCACCATCCCATAATACACTGTAATTCATACCGTGACTGTAACTTTGCTGTTCTTGATAAACCTGATATGCAGCAACGTATTTGAGTGTAAATCAATTGCTAATTGTTATTAGACTGTAATTAACAGGTTTTTTTTTTTTTTTAAGTTGTTGTGTTTTGTTGTTTTTTGCATATTATTTGAGTGAGTAATAACTACTATTATACTATGTTAAAATGTGAGAAAACATCAGATTAGCAACATAAAAAAAAAAACACAACATTTATTTCACCGTTTTCACACAGTATGACAGTAAATGCATGTTTTTTTTTGCTTCAAAAATTAAACACATGGTGTCCAGCTGAGTGGATATTTTTGTAACTCCATGAAAAATAGATTGATAAAAAACAAAAATTTCAATCACATTATTTTTTTCATGCCTAAAGAGGAATAAAAACACTCAGGAAAAAAATCTTGATTAAGGTTCTCATAATTCATGCATGAAAGGGTTAATCTAGATTTTGTTTCCCTTAGTGTTTTTAGTCCTCTTTAGGTATGACAAAAACAATGTGATTGAATATTTTTTATGAACCTATTTTTTATGAAGTTACAAAAAAGTCCACTCAACTGGACACCATGCGTTTTATTATTATTTTTTATTATTTAACCTTTATTTAAACAGGTAAGTTAGTTGAGAACTGATTCTCATTTACAATAACGATCTGGCCAAGAGACAGTACACAAACAGAATGAGTAGCAGCACAGGTTGGATGTACAAACGACAAAACAGATTAAAAATGACATTTTTGAAGCAAAGAAACAGGCATTTACTGATACACTGTGTGAAAACTGTGAAAAAAAAAATCATTTTGAATGCTGCTAATCTGATATTTTCTCACATTTTAACATACTATAATACTAGTTATTACTCACTCAGATAATATGCAAAAAAAAAAAAACACTTTGATTTAGCAAAAAAAACCAAAAAACATTAATTACAGTCTAATAACAGTTAGCAATTGGTTTACACTCAAATATGTTATTGCAGATCAGGTTGCTACAGTTACAGTAATAGTATGAATTGCAGTGTATGGGATGATGCATAAGCATCCACAGTGTTGGCTGACATGGAACTAAAACAACAAAACCATGAGTATACAAGAGAACAGCTTTGAATTTATCCACTGTAGTGACCATTATGCATGAAAGGGTTGAAAAAAAAAAAAAAAAAAAAAAAAAAATATTTGTACATATACAGGCCGCACCTGACTATAAGCTGGTGTCCATGTTGTAACATGAGATATTTACACAGAAAGACAGTAAACAGAAAGATTATTTAAATATTTATTTCCATACCTTAAACTGCTTTTTTCCAAACAGTGCCTGTAACACGACTGGTTCAAAAACCCAGAAAAGTCATCAATCGCTATCTTCATCTTCCTTCTGCTCATTGAAACCACTGCAGTTAGTCTGGGAGCCAGGATAGCCTACCATGCACCCCCCCCCCCCCCCCCCAACTATGAATGAACTTTGTTGCGACAGCGCTTCATATATGATATGAAGTATACAAATACTGATACAGCTGTATATTGTGACCTGAATGTGTACATAAGCAACATTTACTCTTTAGGTTTTGCTAAATAATTCAAACAGTAAGTTTGGTAGTCTACATTTTGTATATTGACAGGAATCTGTGCTACATTTTGAGTTGTTTAAAGTAACATGCGTTTATAAATACTGAAGATTTAGAAGAGCGATGTTTTATCATGTCATTATTTTGTCATTTTAGTATGTTATAATTACAAGAATAAAATTATTTTACTTGTAACTAGAGTGCAATTGCCGAGATATATTCCTACAATACCTATTTCAATTTATGATAAAACAAATTGAAAGAGTGGCAGAAAATATTGAACTGTTATATCTGTTAATATCTAAACATGTAGGCATCAAAACATCCTAATGCATGTAATTCTAGCATGAATATGCAATATGTACTGCGTTCTATCAGGAATATGTAATATATCACCAGAATAGTTGTCAGAGATATATATTTCTTAAAAGTTTATTTGTTGCTATGAAATTTTTTGCGAAAAGGTTAACTTTAAGACATGCTGTTATATTATATGTCATTTTTATTGTGATAAAGACACAAAAACAAAATGATAATATTTGGAAACTAGAGATTCTGGGCTTTTTTTATGTATAACATGCTGCAATTGCCATGGGATAAATGGCTACAATACAGTGGCAGCTGTTTGTCCTTCAGACAGGGGAAGCTCATTGTCGGCTTTCATAAAAAAAAAAAGTCAAGTTATTTAAACATACTTTCGGCTCTCCGTTCCTTTTTAAGAAAATGCTCAGTGACCTTATCGTACCAAGTGGGCATCTTTTCCAGGGACTGGACCAGTGTCCTCTCAATGTCCAGCAGAGCTGGGCTGCTTGGATTGCCTTGGCCCAATGTGTTGTGTGTGTAAGACTTCAGCCTTTTTAAACAAGAGATGCTCCTTTCACTGCGACCTAGCCGACAGTTTGATTGATTTAACTATCTACAAAATGATATTAAACTCGAACAAGAAATGATTAAATTATGGAACTGAAACAAGAAAACGCTGAAATTATGTTAAATTGAAAGAAGGAAGTACAATGAGTGTGTTTTATTTACAGTGTAAGAAATGAACGAGTAATTTTGTAGTGGTTTCTCTCTCTCTTTCACAGCAGAATGTGCGACGGTATTAAACTGAACTGTGTCAGTGAAGGAGTAGATCTGGAAATAGCTGTCAATCAAATGGGATTCAGCCTTTCGACTGATCCTCCAATCAGCATGTGAAATCCTTGGTGTCCAGCCCTGCTGAGCTCCGCCCACAGCTCCGTTCACCCCCAGAGACGCCTGGTGTCCGGGGGCGGGACAACATCGTGGCATTTATCCAATTACCGTCCAGTTTTGAGGCAATGAAAAAAACTGTTCCACTCAGTCCCATTGAAGTGCATGGACGCTGAGCGTCTACGGACAAATGCACTGAGCAGAGATCGAATGAGAAAACAGCGCAATGGGAATGGAGGAGAAGTGAACAACATCGAATCTGGTGATTTGTGATAAAGCTGATTCTGAACAAACTCGTCTGTGAGATGAATGTGTTCTAACACATCTGAAGTCAATGAAATGTAAACACAACCGTACATATTTAACCATTTCATTTTTGTAATTTTAGGGGAAGCCGGGCTTCCCTTGCAGTCTATGAGAAATCGCCTCTGCTACAATACCAATGTCAATTTGGGGCAAAAACGAACCACAAGAGTAGTGGAAAATATCATGCTTCAGAGTACCCTAAAACATGACATCAAAAAGTACACTGGGAATGAGTTGCTTTAGTGTTACCACTCAATTTGTCATTTAGGACATCACAGAGGTTCAAAAAATCAGGTGACATTTTGTTGTGTGTGTGGGGGGGTGCATGGTAGGCTATCCTGACTAAGTCGTCTTCTTCAGTGTTGGAGTTGAACAGCATCAGAAAGGCTCCGTCACACACCTGCTCAGTCTGTCTTTTGTTGTCGTTCTCAGTGGCACATGTGTGCAGCAGCTCTGTTTCCTTCTTGGACACATCGATTGATTTTAACTTAAAAGCTGGATCATATGCATTTCTTCGTGTGTTTTCCATGATGAGGGTTTGTTCACGATGAGCAAAATGACTGTTAAAAGTTTAGCTTCAAACTTTTCCTCTTCATCACCTCTTCCACCTGTCTCACTTTTGCACTTCCTGCTAGAGCGCCCCCTGGAGGCCGTTAGCCCGTATAAATCTATACTCGAGCTGCATCGTTGTATAAGCCACAGGGTTCAAAGCATGAGAAAAAAGTAGCAGCTTATAGTCCAGAAAATACGATACAAATTTCAACCTTAGTATTTTATTGGAGGACCTAACAACACTTTATTACTTTTGTGAAATTTTTCACAATTTTTTATTGCCATATTAAAGTCAAGGTCAGTGAAGTAACCATAATTGCTTTCTTAATCATAAATGGCAAAAAAAAAAAAAGGAAAAATCCATGAAGTAAATATAAAAAATACAAGAAAAACACATGTAAGGTGAAAGGAACGTGTATTTTAGAACATCAGACCAACATCAGTGCTGATCCAGACCCCTGTCCACATCCACATGATCCCTTTGAACATCATTCCTTACATTAGTACCATTACTGCATGGTACCTAACAAAGCAGGTCCACCCACTGTTCATGCAGAGGTGGACCTTACAGACCCTGTAGACCACATTGAACCTGAGACTGTTGACTCTCTGTAACTGTTGCTGTCAGTGTCTTGTAATGTGTGAAATTACCACAAATAGTCACTTGCCCTATAAAGGGTTAAGGTCTACCATTATAACACAGGCTGCTTAGATTTCTTTATATGTTTGTTTTGTTTTTGTTTTTTTTGCATTAAAAATATCAGGAAATGTATTTTTGCCAATACTTTTGCATGTTTTCTTCAGGAGGAACTGAACTTCCAATATCTGACCATTAATTATCATTATTTGTAATACATGCTTAAAACAGTGTGTCATAGCAAACAAACAAACAAACAAACAAACAAAAAGACTTGGATTTTTATCATATTTACTATAAAAACAACTGTACAACTGAAATTTCATGAGATTATACAAATAGACTTTCAACTATTCTACATGTACGCAAACATTTTTGTTTATCTAGAACATTCTGTGTTCATGTTACAGCTTGTTATATTTAGTTTATTTCTAGTCATTCATCATTGAATTATACAAAGCAGAAAAATACAAATAAAAACAGTGAAAAAAAATCAATGAAACCTGATGAAAATGGCAAAACACACTAGCATAACACTTCAAAACAGCGCTATCACTAATATATACAATTATTACAAGAATTCAGAGCAGAAACCTCGCTGAGATTGTTGACTCACTGTAACTGTTGCTGTCACTGTCTTGTAATGTGTGAAATTTCCACAAATAGTCACTTTCCCAATAAAGGGTTAAGGTCTACCATTATAACACAGGCTGCCTAGATTTCTTTATATGTTTTTGTTTTGTTTTTTTTGCAGTAAAAATATCAGGAAATGTATTTTTGCCAATACTTTTGCATGTTTTTTCAGGAGGAACTGAACTTCCAATATCTGACCATTAATTATCATTATTTGTAATACATGCTTAAAACAGTGTGTCATAGCAAACAAACAAACAAACAAACAAAAAGACTTGGATTTTTATCATATTTACTATAAAAACAACTGTACAACTGAAATTTCATGAGATTATACAAATAGACTTTCAACTATTCTACATGTACGCAAACATTTTTGTTTATCTAGAACATTCTGTGTTCATGTTACAGCTTGTTATATTTAGTTTATTTCTAGTCATTCATCATTGAATTATACAAAGCAGAAAAAATACAGATAAAAACAGTGAAAAAAAATCAATGAAACCTGATGAAAATGGCAAAACACACTAGCATAACACTTCAAAACAGCGCTATCACTAATATATACAATTATTTACAAGAATTCAGAGCAGAAACCTCGCTGAGATTGTTGACTCACTGTAACTGTTGCTGTCACTGTCTTGTAATGTGTGAAATTACCACAAATAGTCACTTTCCCAATAAAGGGTTAAGGTCTACCATTATAACACAGGCTGCCTAGATTTCTTTATATGTTTTTGTTTTGTTTTTTTGCAGTAAAAATATCAGGAAATGTATTTTTGCCAATACTTTTGCATGTTTTTTCAGGAGGAACTGAACTTCCAATATCTGACCATTAATTATCATTATTTGTAATACATGCTTAAAACAGTGTGTCATAGCAAACAAACAAACAAAAAAAAAGACTTGGATTTTTATCATATTTACTATAAAAACAACTGTGCAACTGAAATTTCATGAGATTATACAAATAGACTTTCAACTATTCTACATGTACGCAAACATTTTTGTTTATCTAGAACAGTTGTTCTTAACCTGGGTTCGATCGAACCCTAGGGGTTCGGTGAGTCAGTCTCAGGGGTTCGGTGGAGGTCAAGACACACACTTGACAACAGCAGAAGTCTCACTGATTTGCAGTAAATATTCATTACTATTGTAGCCTGATGGAAATTAGGTGATGGGTGTGTGTTAAAATGTGTGAATGCGCATATGAAACTGGTGGGGTTCAGTACCTCCAACAAGGTTAAGAACCACTGATCTAGAACATTCTGTGTTCATGTTACAGCTTGTTATATTTAGATATTTCTAGTCATTCATCACTGAATTATACAAAGCAGAAAAAATACAGATAAAAACAGTGAAAAAATCAATGAAACCTGACAAAAATGGCAACACACACTAGCATAACACTTCAAAACAGGGTTAAGGTCTGCCATTATAACAGGCTGCCTAGATTTCTTTATGTCAGTTTTTTTTTTTTTTTTGCAGTAAAAGTGTCAGGAAATGTATTTTTGCCAATACTTTGGCATGTTTTTTTGTTTTTTTTGGAGGAACTGAACTCTCAATATCTGGCCATTAATTATCATTATTACTGTGTATGTAACATTAAAGCTATACCTACCGATGTGGCATTTCTCACAGCACTTAGTAAAAGTTTGAACATGAACAACCCGCCTCCCTCCAAAGCCCCGCCCGCTCATCCCAAGTCGTCAGAAATGGACGCATGGTCAGAGCCCCGTTCGGCACTATTTGACGCAGGTGGTACCCCTTCTGCGTCGGATTTCGACGCGGAGGGCAGCCTGATAAAACTGTATGTAAATCCCTCAGTGTCACTGAGCTCTGACGCTTTCCTCTTACCTGATGCGCGTGATGGAAGCGGAGGTGGAGGTTCGGTCCACTTCAGCGTGTCCGTGGACCCCTCCCTCAGTAATCAGATCCATCATCCACCTGCCGCGGCCCCTGCTCCATCAGTAGACCCTGAATTTAAGGGTCTGGTCTGTGCAGCGCTGGGTCAGTGTCTTCAGCTGATGAGGTGCCCAGCACGCGCACTGTGAACGCGCGGCCTCCGCGAATTTTCCGTGGACATTTGAGGTTTCATAGTCCGTACATTTATCGTCTTACATAATCCTACATTGTGTGACACCAAGTACATGTACCTGAATCAGTACTGCGGTCATAAAAGCTGAGCTTCCTGCAGACCTATCTGTTCAGTCCAGTACAGCTGACTTCCGGACTTTTATCTCCATCCTTCATTCATCAGACCCCTGTTTGTTCCCCTTAGTTGTTGTTGATGTTAATAAATCCGTTTTTTTTCCTTCCACATGTGCATTTGAGTTTTATCCATACACATCATAGACAGTAGACTGTGGTCCGTGACAGGAGGAGCAGCGTGAGTGAAGTGTCAGATTCAGAGGTAGGCATATCAGATGCGGAGCGCGATAATGGATCGGATGCTGAACGGCCGTAATGGATGATTGACAGGAGGCTCAGCCAGGTTCGGCCAATTATTTCATTCGGACCGACTAAAATGATTGGTCAGACTTTTATCAGAACTATATGAGAATTAAACATTTTTGAGTTTCAAAACCTGGTGGATATCTTTTATATTTTAGTTTGACACATGCTTATTAGGAGCATTTTAAGATGACAAAAGAAAAGTGTAAAAATGCCACATCATACGGTATAGCTTTAACATATACAATTATTTACAAGAATTCAGAGCAGAAACCTCGCTGAGATTGTTGACTCACTGTAACTGTTGCTATCACTGTGTTGTAATGGGTGAAATTACCAAAAATAGTCACTTGCTCAATTCAGGGTCAATATTTTTTTCACTTCAACTTGATATGTCACTTGGTTTAATTCGGCGAAACGTTCTGCTGCATCACCACAACCTCCTCCTCCTCCTCCTCCTCTGCCACAGCGAAAAATTGCAGGAGATGGTTGTGTCACAGAGACTGATGGTTATTTTGACTGTATTTCCAATCAGTGAATTTATTCTCCTCCCCTCTCATGTGACTCGAGTGTGTAATTATCTGATGGCAGTCAAATTCCCATTAGAGGCAACAGTCCTTTAGTGCTGAATTAAGTCCTGCCTGAAGTCACTCTATAAACACTGGTCCTGTCAAGTGTCATATAATTTACTTACAGTTAACATCACCCCATTGCTTGAGAGCCTCTGTCTCTGCATTAGTGCTGTTTACACAATTTATTACACTTATTTCGCAGTCGCCACTAGAGGTCAGTAATACACCAGTAATTCCAATGAGATGCATATGACACTCTTATGTGAGTTCAGTGGAACTAAATGTCTTTATGGTTGTTTTAAATGCATCTGGACAATAAAAGCGTACCCCGATGGACCCTTTTCTACTCTTTAAATACTTTTTTTTTAGTCATAAGATGTGAAAAAGGCCAAAAGATTGTGTATTTTCTCCTCAGTTTTCATTAATCTATACATGGTGAAGCACTATGAGTGTTTTGTGATGCAGGGAAGGCTTTGTGGCGGTGACAGCAAATGGAGCATCAGCAAAAAAAAAAAAAAAAAAAAAAAAGAAAAAGCAAAAACAACAGCGGCAACAACAATGGCAGCAACAATAAACAGCTCTAATAACAGCAGGAGACGGAACAAGGGGGATGAAGTGTCTGTATGTGTTGGAAGTTGCATCTCAGAAACATAAATTGCAGCTATTTCCACGTGTAATTACGCTACTAAACGTCTGCCGTCGGTGTAAGTGTATGATGAGGGGTACGATATCCAAATAGTGATGCAGTGTCAGAGCAAACTCATTTTCTGATCACAGATCCCAGATCAGCCACGCGACACGAAGCTCCTCTTACACTGTAAAAAAAAATCTTGTTGTTTTTACAGAAAAAAACTGGCAGCTGTGGTTTCCAGAACAATACTGTAAAAAACACATCCAGCTGTAAACATATTTACGGAATAACATGTCGATTTAACATTTTAAACATGTAGATTTAACTGGGAAATGTACTGCACTTATTTAGCACATTTTATAACCTTCATAGCGTCCAAAGTGCTTTCCAAAGCCACCAGGTCCAACTGGGAACAGTGTCTTCCATGGACACTTGGACATATAGACAGTCAGAGCCAGGATTTGAACCACCAACCCTTTGGTTATTGGACCAGCCACTCTACCAACTCTACCAACCCCATTAATTTACAAATTTAACCCTTTCATGCATGAATTATGAGAACATTAGTCAAGATTTTTTTTTTGAGTGTTTTTATTCCTCTTTAGGCATGAAAAAAATGCAGTTGATTTTTTTTTAATAAACCTGTTTTTTATGATTTCTTTCTTTGTTGCTTTAACTAAAAAAT
The DNA here is from genome assembly GCF_902148855.1 of Sphaeramia orbicularis. Taxonomy (NCBI): domain Eukaryota; kingdom Metazoa; phylum Chordata; class Actinopteri; order Kurtiformes; family Apogonidae; genus Sphaeramia; species Sphaeramia orbicularis. The sequence continues at coordinate 16,394,739 of NC_043976.1, read as the reverse complement.
AAATAAATAAATTCAATAAAAAAAAGTATTTGAATGAAAAAAAAAAAATACAATCCAAAAAATTGCATTTGAACACTTTTTTCCGTGATTGAAGTGATTTTTTTTTTTTTTTTTTTTTTTTTTTGTTAAAGCAGTAAAGAAACAAATCTACCTTCATAATTTTTGTGGAGTTCCAAAAATGTCCACTCCGCTGGACACCATGTGTTTAATTTTTGAATATCAGAAAGTGATATACGAAATCCAAACATTTTTAATGCAGCTAATCTGATGTTTTTTCACATTTGATCAAATTCTCAATTTTTATTAGTAACTGCTTTACACTCAAACATGTTATTGCAGATCAGGTTTATCAAGAAGAGCAAAGTTACAGTAATGGTCTGAAGGCCAGTGTATGGGATGGTGCATAAGCGTCCACTGTGTTGGCTGATATGGAACTAAAACAACAAAACCCATGAAAATACAAGAGAACAGATGTAGAATAACTGTCCACTGTAGTGACCACTATGTATGAAAGGGTTAAAATGTTACATTGTAAATGTTTACTTTCTATAACCTTTTTTTTTTACGTATATATGTACAGGGTGGGGAAGCAAAATTTACAATAATTTGAGGCAGGGATTGAAAGACAGTGTATGACCAATTAGTTCATTGAAAGTCATGAGAATTTATTTGCCACAAGAAAATTGACATCATAGAAAATGTTTTTATTCTATGTGTCCTCCTTCTTTCTCAATAACTGCCTTCACACGCTTCCTGAAACTTGCGCAAGTGTTCCTCAAATATTCGGGTGACAACTTCTCCCATTCTTCTTTAATAGTATCTTCCAGACTTTCTGGTAATAGTTTTGCTCATAGTCATTCTCTTCTTTCCATTATAAACAGTCTTTATGGACACTCCAACTATTTTTGAAATCTCCTTTGGTGTGACGAGTGCATTCAGCAAATCACACACTCTTTGACGTTTGCTTTCCTGATTACTCATATGGGCAAACGTTTCTGAAAAGGTATGGATAATAGTGTTAGGTATGATTATGACATCAATATGTTTGGTTTCAAAACAATTGACGTAGTGCCTGCTGAGAAAAAACAACTAAATGTTCATTGTAAATTTTGCTTCCCCACCCTGTATATATATATGTAAAAAAAAAAAAAAAAAAAAAAAAAAAAAAAGCAAATACGCCATTATTTCAACATTATGGTCTTGCAATTTAAACGGCACCACATTGTATTTCAATTTAAAGTTTTATTTTCTAAAAACAATAGAAATACATCATTTCTACAGACAAATCTGGTGTTGTTCACAAACTCTTCCTATGAGAACTACAGCTATATTTGATTTAATCGTTAACACAAAAATCTTTTCAAATCAACAACTTTGCATTGTATTGTCACTTACGGTTTTTTTATGTTGGAATTTTACAACTTTTTGGTGTTAATTCTACAGTCATTTTTTACAGTGTATTGTCTTTTTGTCACAGAAAGGAAGCGAGGATGGAGGGAAAGGAATTATGTGTTGCAGGGGAAGCAGGGCAGATAATAGTTGCAAATACAGAGCGTTTTAACATTTGCTTGAACTCGCCCTGAAGTAACACACGGCTGGAATTTGGCTCACAGGGCGATACAGTAAATGTCACAGAGGTCAGAGAAGCACACGCCACTTCATAAAAGTCAATGCAACATATTTACATGACACCGATTTTTGGCCTATTTCTTATTTTTAGGACATTTTCAACTACTTTTAGTAAAAATGAATAAAGTAATAGTTGCTGCTTTGTCTCATATATATATATATCAGAGGTGATTGCTTTGAGACAGCAATGGAAGCTGAAGTTCCCTTAACATTTCAGGAAATGAATGGGCAGAACTGCACAGTTGAATTTACAATAAAGATACAAATTACATTTTGGCTAATATTTGCTTAGAGGTCTTATTTATGTCTTTGTGCATCAGAAATCAATAGAAGTGAATCCCCAAAGGAACTTTGTGTTGGTAAATGCAAGTTCTGCAAATTGACAGGATTTCAGTTCTGTTCAACATGTTGATGCTCATATGAACTATGTTTTCAGCTCAAAAATGTCCAATTTCATCACAATTAATGCTATATTTTCACGTCACAAATGGCCAAGTTATATTTGAACTGAATTTACCTGAAAAACAAATATTCTATTCTTTTAGATTCCCCAGTTTTTCTACAAGATTCTATCCTACATATCACATGTTTTATTTTTACAGGTTCAATATGGAGTATGGTGCTGATCCATCCTGCTTATGTTACGCCAATACATACATTAAGAATGTCACACGTCACTTTTTAAACCAACAGTTTTCTATTAATGAGCATTTTTATAAAGAAATAACAATTCTATATTGTTATTTACTCTTTAGTATGATGATAAACTATACAATAAATAATTCTGATCCTAGTTTTTGCACAGGGATCATTAGTGTAAACGGTGACATGGCTGCCGAGCATCAGTATGATGGGATCTGTAACAACCATGTCACATTCGTCCACTGCCACATTTTGTGTTTTTGTGTCAGCTGTTATTGTTTTAGATCCACAATACTAACATTTATGAATAAGAGGAGAATTAGCAATAGTAAGTATATAAGTTTATTACTGTTAAAGTACTGGTACTGACTAGATCATCATGGGTAATGTCACGTCCGTCCACCAGCAAAAGTTTTCACATACACGTGCTATTCAAAATCCAATATTTCTGAAAATATAGCTTCCACTGTCAAATAATATCAGTAGTCTGTGCACAAATGGATTAGCATTATTTCAACACAGTTCTAAAAACCAAGAGTTATTTTTGTGGCAGTCCCCAAATGATTGTTCCTCTCTATTTAACATTTCTTTAAGTGATTTACCACCATTTATTAGAACATATATTTATTAGAATATTAGAATGCTTTGTATTGCACAGATCTCTGTTATTTATTAAGTGGGGACTGCAGATGAAAATTAGCACTGATGCTAATTCCGGCATATCTACACGTTTATACTGAAATGCAATGTACAAATGTGTTCATTAATGTGCACTGTCCCGTCTAAATAAAGATACATACATGCATGCATACATACATACATACATACATACATACATACATACATACATACATACATACAATATTATACTCTGTATTTTTCTTTTTTTCAGTGAAAGTCATGTATTTTCCTATAAATAAATTGACTGATCATGCACTTTAATCATCATGCTGATATTACATTCAAAGGTTATTATATCAAAAACAGAGAAAACAGAATATATCATTAACTGAACATAAAACGAGTATCTCCATCCACTGTCATTTGCATGCTGTAATTTAACTTTGTTGCAGTAAAACAGACAAAAATTTGGAATAGTCATGTCAAACATGCGACCCGGGGGCCAAATGCAGCCCACCAAAGGGTCCAATCCGGCCCCTGGGATGGATTTGTAAAGTGCAAAAATTCCACAGTCTTGAATTGAATTAAGAAATAAAAAAATTTAGCTTGAATTGAGGAAAAAATGTTGAATTAAGAAAAAAAAAATCTTAAATTTAGTAAAAAAATCTTGAATTACGCAAAAAAAAAAAAAAAATTAGCTTGAATTAAGGAAAAAAAATCTTGAATTAAGCAAAAAAAAAAAAAAATCTTCAATTAAGTGAAAAAATCTTCAATTAAGCCAAAAAAATCTGAAATTTAGCAAAAAATCTTGAGGTACACAAAAAATGTAGAATTAACAACTTCACATTTTTTTCTTTGTTTTAGTGCAAAAAACATAATGAAAATATTTACATTTACAAACTATTCTGTAACAATAAAATACGAATAACCTGAAAATATATGAACTATATGAAATGTCTAAAGAAAATTAAGCACAATTTGTACAATTTTCTGCCTGTTCCTAAATGTTTAGTGTCTTTGTCGATCTGACGATCTTATGCATATGTAGAAATGATAAGTTGAGGCATAATATTGTTAAAATTGCACTTATTTTTCTTAAGAAATTTTAGGTTTTTTCAGGTTATTCACATCTTTTTTGTTTGGATAGTGTAGAAAAGTAAGTATTTTCATAATTTAATGGGGTTTTTTTTCTTTACACTAAAACAAAGACAAACATTTGGAGTTGTCATTATTTATAAGTTTTTCTGTTATTATTTCAATGACACCCCTGCTGTAGTAGATCCAGCCCATAATGTCTGAAACTGATATTTTTAAAGAAATCGTAGAGCAGTGCTACCTGTTTATTCATAACAGTTCATAGCCTCTGAATGAAACATGTTTTTATACTAAATTTGGGAACTTTTATTTTATTCTCTTCAGGAAAAAAAACTTTTCTATGGGTGTTCATCATTAGTCGGTCATTGTGACTCCGTATACAGGCAACCGTTAGTGGTTTACAATCAGAAGAAAACATAATGACAACATGCTGTCACATCAGATAGTTCTAATTGTATGACAATGTCTTTGTGTTCGCTGAAAATATCAAGGATGTTTCAGTGTGATATTTTTATCGGAGCAGAGTTTACCTCAGGTATGAATAAATAAATATTCCCTCTACACTTCACAACAACTGAGCACAATCAAGCCCACGGAATGTGACTGAAAGTGAGAAAGAATAAAAGCGAATGAACCTGGAGGATGTGAGGAGTTTTTACAGAAGGTCCTAAAAGAGGACACGTCAACTTCATAATACTAATTGTTTTATACGTTGAATATCATCACAGATATATAGAAAAACAAAGAAGCTTGATTGATTTAATAATCCAAATGCTGAGTTCAGGGGCTGCTGGGTCATAGTTTGGATGGATTTGACTTATTTTAACAACGGTTTAACATCATGATTGAGAAATATGACCTGAAATTCAACATCATCATCCTTCACATCTTTATAAAGAATGAGACTCAACTCTTTGCTCTAGAATCCACTAACCGTGCACCGTTTGCACCTGCAATCTGCTGTGTTTTAAGGACCTATTCATGAAATGACTTTGCACTAATGATATACTGGAATAAACACACTCAAAAAGACTGTCAAGAGTGTAATTTAACCATATTTAGCATTACAGTTTCAAGTGTTTCAGATGTATCTCTGCATTTCAACCAGATTTGTCCATAATAAAAACAAAAAAAACCCTCAAATTTTGTCTTTAACCCTTTCATGCATGAATTATCAGAACCTTATTCAAGTTGTTCTTTTTTTCCTTGGGTGTTTTTATTCTTCTTTAGGCATGAAAAAAAAACTATGTGATTGAAAATTTTTTAAAGAACTCATTTTTCTTGGAGTTGCAAAAATGTCCACTCAGCTGCACACCATGCCTTTAGTTTTTGAAACAAAGAAACATGTATTTACTGATATACTGCGTGAAAACTATGAAATAAAACCATTTTTTATCCAATAAAGACCCAACATCAAACAACGTGAAGGTGGTGTGGACAACTCAGACTCACGGACACACAGGTGAAGCATGAAGGCAGTGTGGGTAATTTGAATATAAGAATGACTCGTAAAACAAACGACTTGTAACAAATCAGTTCTTATCATTCACTTAAAAGAGCTGTTCATAAGACTCGGTTCGTCCGCGAATGTCACATCTCTCGTACCTGGCTGAGCGAGCCAGGACAGATAACAGCTGTGAGATATCAGTGCATTGTAACGCACCACATTTCACTGCCGGTAATGTTAACGGTGTTGTAACGTTTCAAATAGTAATTCATTAGATTACCTGTTACTGGAAAACAATAATGGCATTAGTAACACCGCTATATTTAATGCTGTTATTCCCAACACTGGCTATGTATTATGCAAACAATATGTTCTGGGAATAATCCTGCTGTTTGTCAGAGGAAGTCAGTATTTCTTCAAGATAAACCAGTTAATCACTGATAATTTGATCAAAACTAATCTCTGTGTTACGATGGTTAATTTATAGGCACAATATTATTAAAGGTCCCATATTATGCAAATCTAACTTTGTGAAAGTTTTCTTACAGTAGTGTGTGTTGCAGTAGCCTCATTATGAGGTTCAAATTTGAAAACTGTCTGTTTCCTCCCTGCCTTGCTACACCACATTTTGTGAAAATGCCTGCTCAAACGGCCGAGTTTGAGTTGGGTCCGCTTATGACGAAATAAACAGATTTAACTCCTCCCCCTGACTGTGCCCCCACCCTGCATGAAAAGGTAAGCCCCGCCCTGGCAAAGTACCTCTTGGACAACAAACATGGTGAAGGCAAGACACGCAAGTTGTGGTGTTGTTGGCTGCACACACCAACACGAAAGTTTATTTTTGCTCCCCACTTCCGAGCCTCTCCGAAAAAAGTGGCTGGATTATATCTTTGATGGTCATGTACCAAACAACATTCCGAAACGCTTGTATGTGTATGCCCGGCATTTCACGGACGAGTGTTTTTCGAACATGGGCCCATACAGCTCCGGCTTAGCACAAAGACTCCGAATCAAGAAGGACGCAGTACCAACGCTTTGTGACCCAAGTACAAGTGTGGGAGATGTAAGTTCTTATCATTTTTTTGTATCTTTACTGCATAACCCTACATTACGGATAAGCTGGTGGTTGTTGATGTGTACGTCTAACGTTAGCATGGCAGCTAACATAGCTCGGTTACTGCTGCTAACGTTTGCGTCCCCGTTAACATGCAAGAGCTGATAATATCAAGAGACATTCAACAGAACTACTTTGAACATGAGCCTTTTGTGGTTGGCATCAGTATAGTTAGCATCAAGCTTGTTAGCAGCTGCCTGCATTACTGGCGGCAGGCGGCTTTCCGTGTCAGGTCCACGAACCCAACACAACACCGACGTTTTCCGTCGGGGCTCAATCATGCCTCAAGGCAAAGAAAACCAGTGTTTGGAAAGACGTTCTGTCTGAGACATGTGTATTGTAGACGAGAGAGGGGCATTTCAGACAGGTGACTTGTGTATTCAGAACAGCGAATGCTAGCATAAGCCGCATCCTCTCCCAGAGAGGGGAGGGGGAGTGGGCGTGGACAGATGCATTCATTTGCATACCCGGAAGCAGGCCCAGAAACAGACTGTTCTGAGGAGGGCTGGTGAGAGTGACTTTTTCGACCGCTGAAACTCCGAACAAAGGATGATTTTGGGGCGAACAAACTTAAATACTATGTTTTTGGGTTTCTGAGACCTATATTACGTGACTGAAAAATAGCATAATATGGGACCTTTAAGTTTTTTCTGTACTTGCAAAAAACACAATATTCTGAATATTCTGTCTACTTGGCCAGTGTTAGTCAATACTCCTGTTAACATGCAACCATTCATATTCCATGAAAATTTTGTTTTGTTTTGTTTTTTTGGGGGGGTTGTGTGAACTCAGCCTCGATCAGTCATTCATTCAAACACTTTCTGAAAATCAGTTGGCTTTTCTCTCGTGCCTGGCTGAGCGAGCCAGGACGGATAACAGCTGTTAGATATCAGTGCATAGTAACGCACCACATTTCACTGCCGGTAATGTTAACAGTGTTGTAATGTTTCAAATAGTAATTCATTAGATTACCCATTACTGGAAAACAATAACGGCATTAGTAACGCCGCTCTTTTTAACGTCGTTATTCCCAACACTGCTTATAATGGGCGAAATTTCACATATCTGTAGTAGCAAATCTATTGGTTGAATTCATACCAAATTGGGTTTATAGATTCCCATTTACTTATAATGGCCCAAATTTGTCTATGATGACATCAGCGCACGTATAGGCATGATGACATCAGCTGGATCGATGCCAAAATAAGCTACAACACTGTAATTTGTACCGGAATTTGTATTCAGTAAAATGCTTTAATTACAATGCACTTGAATGATTTAAATTTCATGATGTTACTATAAAATGTTCAGTAAATTCTACTAATTTGTAGACATAGTTGAAAGTACGAAAAAGTTGAAGTTGAATGGAATTAAATCACTAAGTTTTAGTCATGACCACACCATTTTATCTTCGCATTGCATTGTGGGTATTGGGCATGTTGTTGAAAATGTGTTATTTTTATGTGCAGGGGTTCAGCGGGGTTGTGGTGTTAGTGTTAATGTGTATTTAATGGGTGTTTTTTGGTCTTTTTGTGTTTGTTTTTGTATTTTTGTAGAGCTGCACCATGAGTCAGAGCCAGAGGAAGAACTATGGCTTTCCTGTTCATCTAAGACTGTTATTGTTCAATGGAAATCTTAATGTCCTGTCAAATTGAAAGCACTTTCTGTACTGGCAAATGTCAGTGAGTTAACTTCCATTCATGCTTCAATATACTAAGCTGAATAATTTCATAACTATTTTGGTCAGGAATAGGATTTTGAGTTTGATTATCTTAAAAAAAGTTGTTTAATCAATGATAAATTAATCTGGCTGCAATTGAGAAAATTAGTCAGTGTAACCTAAAATGCTGAGTTGAATGGTTGGATAGTGGGGTTGATTTTACAACAGATTTAAAGTACAAATAAGTTGTCTTTTAGTGTTTTCTACTTAATAGTTTAAGTTCAATACTTTTAGCATTAAAGTTGAACCTACTTAAACCAACTGATTAGTCGAGCATTATTCAAATCATTTAAGTGCAATCGCTTGCCTCAAATTTTTTGAGTAAACTCTACTTATCTGGACTTACAGTGAAAATATCAGTGCATAGTAACGCACCACATTTCACTGCCGGTTATGTTAACGGTGTTGTAACGTTTCAAATAGTAATTCATTAGATTACCCGTTACTGGAAAACAATAACGGCATTAGTAACGCCGCTCTTTTTAACGTCGTTATTCCCAACACTGCTTATAATGGGCCAAATTTCACATATCTGTAGTAGCAAATCTATTGGTTGAATTCATAGCAAATGGGGTTTATAGACTCCTATTTATTTACACTGAACAAAAATATAAATGCACAACTTTTGTTTTTGCTCCCATTTTTCATGAGCTGAACTCAAAGATCTAAAACTTTTTCTATGTACACAAAAGGCCTATTTCTCTCAAATATTGTTCATAAATTTGTCTAAATCTGTGTTAGTGAACACTTCTCCTTTGTCCTTTGCTGAGATAATCCATCCACCTCACAGGTGTGGCAGATCAAGATGCTGATTAGACAGCAGGATTATTGCACAGGTGTGACTTAGGCTGGCCACAATAAAAGGCCACTCTAAAATGTGCAGTTTTACTGTATTGGGTGGTCCAGGGGGGGTCAGAAAACCAGTCAGTATTTGGTGTGACCACCATTTTCCTTTCACAGTCTTCTTCATGAATTCTCTGAAACAGCTTTGGAGATGGTTTATGGTAGAGAAATGAACATTCAATTCACAGGCAAAAGCTCTGGTGGACATTCCTGAAGTCAGCATGCCAATTTCATATTCCCTCAAAACTTGTGACATCTGTGGTATTGTGCTGTGTGATAAAACTGCACATTTTAGAGTGGCTTTTTATTGTGGCCAGCCTAAGGCACACCTGTGCAAAAATCGTGCTGTCTAATCAGCATCTTGATATGCCACACCTGTGAGGTGGATGGATTATCTCAGCAAAGAAGAAGTGTTCACTAACACAAATTTAGACAGATTTGTGAACAATATTTGAGAGAAATAAACCTTGTGTGTACACAGAAAAAGTTTTAGATCTTTCAGTTCAGCTCATGAAAAATGGGAGCAAAAACAAAAGTCGTGCATTTATATTTTTGTTCAGTATATAATGGCCCAGATTTGTCTATGCTGAAATCAGCACATGTATAGACATGATGACATCAGCTGGATCGATGCCAAAATAAGCTACAATACGTGCAAGGGGTGGGGTTTGTTGTGCCTGGCACCACTTGTTTTGAATAGTTTTTAGAGCAGGGCTCACCAACACGGTGCCCACGGGCACCAGGTCGCCCGCAGGGACCACGCGAGTCGCCCGCAGGCCTGTTCTAAAAATAGAACTAGTTCAGGGTTCTCCAACACGTTGCTCATGATCTACCAGTGGTTCGCCAGTGGTCACTAATATAAGAACACAAAGTTGATTCGTCATTTTATAGAACAGGTCTAAATTTCCACCCAATCAAAATTACAAGTGTCCCCCTCCCAAGATGAAACGGTCAACTAGCTGTCAATCAAACTTTATCGCTGGTTTGCTGCCTGTCATTGGAGAGGGGTGGGGCCCAGGATGAGCCAGATGCCAGGCAGGTAGTGGGTTCAGCCCCGCAACGATGTCGGCTGAATATAGTCAGGGAGTTATTTTCACCAACGATGAGGTACGGACTTCTGTTTTGACTAATGTGAAAGATGAGTGTGTGTGTCTGATCTGTGGCGCGTTCTGGAAGTCAGTAAAAGATGCAACATGGAGCGGAATGTCACCAAAGTTCACAGCAACTTTTCTGGAGATTCTCCGGTGGGAATCAGCCTCCGTGAAGAGAAGGTAAAAGAGCTGAAAACTAAAGTCCAAAAACAACAGTCCATGTTCACTAAACTGTCCAAGGCCAGCGCTTCAACAGAGGCATCAGTAAAGTGGGTCACATCCTGGACAAGCGCAAACATATGTACACTATGTGCGCATGCGCTCAGACAGCTGGAGTCGGACCTGAACAGGTGCCTCTGTGTTTGACTCCAGTGTGATGACTGTAGAAGTAACGGGGATGGTGGATTTATGTGCACAAAGTTCTGGTTTTAATTAATATGTTTTGTCAGCATATGTGAATTTAGAAAAGGTCAAATCCTTCAGAAAAACAGCAGCACATGCTGGTGAAGTTTTATTGTGTGAGTGACAACGTTCCTTTTCACAATTTCAAAGTATTAAAAATGCACATACAGGTGTGTATTATTTGTTTTTAGTAATTCTATAAAAATATGCAGGATTGTTCCATTTCATAATTTTTGACATAGTATTAAAATATTTAGGAATACAGCATGCAAATGCTTGTATTTGTTTTTTTCTACTTTTGATTTTCTTAATTAAAGTAAAATAATAGTTTCATATTAACACTTTTTAAGTATTGTAAATGTTAAAACAAAAATATATAAATAAATAAAATAAATGAAGAGCACAATGTTACAAACGTATGATACAAAATATGTGTATGTATGAAAAATAGCTATGTAAATAAATGTTGCTAAATTAGAGTAGCCCTCCGGCAACTTCATTAGGTAAAAGTAGCCCACAAAAGAGAAAAGGTTGGTGACCCCTGTTTTAGAGCATTTCTTACTAACATTCACAACTGTATATGCTTAAAAACATCAAAATACTTGTAATATAAATATGTACTATTTAAACTATATAGTACAGAGGTTTGAGTCGTACATATAAGACATGTTCATGTTCTTGCACTGGTTTAATAACAGACAGAAAAAAAATGCTAAATGCTGTAGTTTACCTTCTGGGCAAATCCACCCAGAGATGTAATGTGGCGCTGAACCTTTCCCAGGCTGCAGTCTGAGAGATAGCACTGTGTGACTTCTGCACCCTCTGTCAGAAAAACGACTAGAAGGACGGAAAAACCTTATGTTAAGGCTAAACGATGTTTCGGGTTACAGTTCAGAGCAGGAAAACAGTGAGTTTAACAGAACCATCTTCTAAAAGTAAATATGGAAATGTGATAATCGACCTCTAAAGCTGTACAAAACAACATTCTCTATTCTTAATTGTATTTACATCTGGTGTGAGAATAATTACTTGCGTTTGCAGATCATTAGCTTTAAAGACTAATAGAGAACGGCATTAGTATGAATATAAAACAGCAAGGTACGGTATAAAGCAACAAAAGGTGAAAATGTGGGCTGAGCCTTTTCTTTAGGACCTTTCTATAAAATTCAATAGCAAAAATCATTAAGAATATAATGGTTGTAAGGGCATGCACATGGAAGGGAGAAAAGCAATCAACCAATATGTAGAAATTGTGTAGAAACACTTGGATTATAATACGCTTACATATTCTGCAATCAATAGTGAAGATGCTGTATATTGTATTCTGCAATCAATAATGCCGGGGTAGAGCAACAGACTGTTTCAAGTATTTCTGCCTGATTTTCTAATTTCTGACTATTATTGTCTCTGTATATGTTTATAGTACTGTATATGCAGTACTCAAGTTGTAAAAAAAAAAAAAAAAAATCAAAGGGATGGTGGGTTTTATCATATGAGGACAGTTCGTTTGTGCTGATGACAGTGCAGAAGGTGGAGACTCAGCTAACATGATCTGTTTTGTTGAGTAGCTCGGTCTCATATTTAGACCCCCCCCCCTCCCCCAGAGAACAATCTTCCTTTACATGTAGATGTATATAAGAAGGCGGGGTAATGACAAGCTTAGGCTCGGTTAGCCAATCACAATGCAAAGTGCGAAACACAAGACAAATGAGCTTTCCTTCTCATAGTGAGCAGCCACAGTTGTAGAATTCTGTTATTCAAGGGTTCTGTGTACGGCCCATGAATCTGTTTTCACCTGGATACACCCGAACAGGAAAACGGAGATTTCCTGAAATCTCTACTTTGGCTGGAGTTTTCAGAAATCTTCAGTTTTTGGTGGGCGTAGCCACCGTTGATCACATAAACAATAGGTGTAGAGAAAAATCTGTTTTTCCAGATAACCAGCTGTGTGTAAACGGCCCCTAAATCTCAAGCCTAACCAACGTTACGTCAATGCTAATGAAGTTGTTAGCTAGCTAATGTTAGTTAACCTCCTGAGACCCAAGAAATGTCAGCAAAGTACAAGCTTTTTTCGTTTTTTATTAACCCTCTGGTATCCGGGTGCGCTTTTTAGGCACACTTTGCACTTCGTGTTGAAAAACTTCATATTATTTTTCACAATTTAAATAAGGTTAGAATTCAAAAGTTGTTCATTTTTGCGTGATCTTTAAAATTCTGGCCACCAACTAAAATTTGCACATTGTAAACAAAAGAAAATTACCAGACTAGCATCTGTCTCCTAAGTGTGCCTAAAACGCACTATTTCTTCCATTATAACCACTGTTTTTGATCCGAAAGCCATTAAGGCATAAATCCTGCTTTTACTGATATCTGGGCTTCATTTGAGAGGTGAGGGTCTGAATTAATTTATTAACATTGTTAATGTTTATGTTGCTGTTAATCATTGACATATGCCAGGCTGCAAAAATCAAATAATATGGAATCCAATTTTATGTAGTATTTTGAAACAAACAAACAAACAAACAAACAAACATATTTGGTGTTTTTTGCATCAAAAAATGCAGTGACATCATGATGAAAAGAGATCGTTTAAAGGGTTAAAGAAAATCTGAAATGAATGATTCTTTGATATGTATGATGATTAGGGCTGACCTTGATTTACAAAAATAAAATCAAATTAGAGCAGAAAAATAAATCAATATATAATATTTAATAGTTTGATTTATAGGTGTGCCATTTTGGCACACTTGGTGACAGATGCTAATATTTTTGTACATTTGACCTAGCATCAAAAATAATAATGCAAATTAACCAGTGTTGGAGTTAATCACTGACATATGCCAGGCTGCAAAAATCAAATAAAATGTGATCCATTTTTTATGTAGTATATTGAAAAAAATTATTTTTTTGTGTTTTTTGCATCCAAAAAAATGGTTTGTTTACATTACAGACACAGCATTTAAAGGGTTAAAAATGTGACCATTATTGAGTATTTGGTATTTTTTTATTTATGGCTCAAGTTGATGAAATAGAAAAAAGTGTAAAAGAATTAAAAACAAACTGTATGAAAAATTTTTGACATTATTCCACAAGTGTGCCAAATTGCACACTTGGTGCTTAGTAAGGGCCTTGCTTGACGGAATACCAGAGGGTTAAATAAATACCTATATTAGAAACATCATGATGCAACAGTTTTTTCAGTTTTTAAAATCTTTATGGAATGTCCTTTGTGGTGAACAGTTTTCTTTGTATAAAGTTGTGAAACTCTTGTCCACAAATGTGGACAGAAAACCCATAGCTGGGTCTGGGAGGTTAAACAAGACAGAAAATGTAAGATCCAAACGTAAATGCTAGCTGTGTTGTTATATTACAAAATTTTACCTTTGGCGACTGTCGTGGGCTAATAGAAAGATAGATGCTTTATTAATCTCAAGGGAAATTAAAGTATTCAGCAGCTTTGCAAACAGCACAAGTAGGGATGGGAATTGAGAACCGGCTCTTTTTGGGAACCGGATCCCAGTAGCTCGATTCCTTGTAATCGTTTGCCTGTCAGCTTACCGATTCGTGCATGCGCGATGACGTCACATGTACGCTGCATTGTTTTGGTCAGAACGTAGCCAACATGGCATTGAGGCAGAAACGGTCCAAAAAGGTGACACCAGGTCGATTTGTAACACTGTCAAAGCTTCCATTTCTTCAAAAGGGTGGAATCCCTCCAATCTGCTCAAACATTACTGGAAGGCAAGCTTCATCAGTAGAGAAATATGTGACATTTCAGAGCAGTTCAGAGCAAGACTGTAATTACTCTATAATCATTCTTCAGCTTGAGAGTCCGGTTTGGACTGGCTCGATATGTAAAGTGTCGTGAGATAACTTTTGTTATGATTTGGTGCTATACTGTATAAATACAATCTGATTGATGATTGATTGATTAATTTGAATGATTGATGAAAGGGGGGATGGCAGTTTTAAAAGGGGGATGATTTTGACCGTTTATATTTCATTTTTATGGCATCTCAAGCCCTGTGTTTACTGTATGTAGCTTGTCAGTAAATGCAAAGAAACCTAGCAGACAGAAAGAGGGAAAAAAAGAGTGTCATAAGCGGTAAAAGCCCCCAGATATCCACTAAGAATCCACCTTTTCTGGTTCAGTAGAGCCAGAAACAAAGCAGACTCCAGGAGATTGAGTCTGCAGATCCTGTGGGTTCAGCATATAAAACCACAGTAAACAACAATACCCCTAATCAAAATGGAAAAGACAAGGACCCTTTAATTTGCGCTTGTTATTACTTGCTGTCATCATTAGGTAACGCCAGTCTGCGGTTGCTTTAAATACCAGACAAAGTAATATACAGCACTGTACACGCAGTAATATACTGTACAGTCAGTCCCCATTTGGTGATTTGTATGGATTATTATGCAGAACTTGTGCACAGTAAGCTCTAGTTCCACTTCTACATCTATCTCTGCCTATTCCTCTGATTTTTTTTTTTTTTTTTGTCAGTCAGTTTAAGTCATGTTATGCAAAACATCTGAAGCAAAGCCAAAGAAATTAGCTTGTCCTGGCCGGCAGCCATATTGACTTGAGGCTCCCGGTCCCAGTTGTTTTTGATGCACTATTACACTAATATAAAAGTTGAGCCACATTTCATCAAAGCATGTGCTGAACTTATGCTTTCTATCTGGATACCGATCGATGTTCATAACCCTCCTTGAGGAAATGAGGGAAGAGTCCGGACATTGTAATGAAATCTTAAAATCTGAAAGTTTTATGAGCGGCAACGTGCGAGCGGTGTCTATCAAAAGCTACTCAAAAGTGCTGAATCAATAGGGATATTAACATCAAACGCACACGCATATGTAGACAAAATCAATGGTGATAATCCTAAGTAATAGCCCTCGAAGCCGTTCTTACATTTATTTTAACAGATTTTTTTGTCCCTGCGAGGTTTCCTTGACATATTAATTGCTTGCCTAAGTGCTCTATTTTCTCAGCACTTTGATTAATCTTCGTTGTCTTGTCTGTCCATCATTATCGATCCATTAAATACACACTTAATCTTTCCTTTTGAAAACCCCAGATTTAATTACATCTGCCGGTGCTGTACTTTTGTCCGAGTGTGCACATTTTACGCACACCCCTCTTCCCTTGCAACCACTGTATATGTTCCTACTTGGCCTGATCACAATCAAGGGTACCAGAAAGGGTGCACAGATAGAAAAAAAATAAAAAATAATAATGCTCGATCAAAAAAAATCAGACAGGCCATTTTATTTGTCCGATATTTCTCTTTTAAAGTCCAAAATATTTTTGTATTATGGTGTCTCCGAAAAATTTCACAGGCTTGTACCCCTGTCAAATTAGAAATTATTGGGTGTACGGACACTCCAGCCTAATAGCCTCCATATTTAATGCCTACAAAGATATACAAATGTTTCAGCACTCAGAATAATCACGCATTGTTTATTTCATAGATGTTGTGTCCAAAGCATGTGTGATAGGTTGTAGTAACATTATATGCCTTACATAGGATTGCAGCGATTCAGTTTATTACAAGATTAAGATGTAAAAACAGTAAAACAGCTAAAATGTTTGCAATAAATCCATCCATCCATTTTCTTCCGCTTATCCGGGGCCGGGTCGCGGGGGCAACAGTCTAAGCAGGGATGCCCAGACTTCCCTCTCCCCAGACACCTCCTCCAGCTCTTCCGGGGGGACCCCGAGGCGTTCCCAGGCCAGCCGAGAGACATAGTCTCTCCAACATGTCCTGGGTCTTCCCCGAGGTCTCCTCCCGGTGGGACATGCCTGGAACACCTCCCCAGGGAGGCGTCCCGGAGGCATCCGAAACAGATGCCTGAGCCACCTCAGCTGGCCCCTCTCGACGCGGAGGAGCAGCGGCTCTACTCCGAGCTCCTCCCTGGTGACTGAGCTCCTCACCCTATCCCTAAGGGTGCACCCAGCCACCCTGCGGAGGAAACTCATTTCGACCGCTTGTATCCGGGATCTTGTCCTTTCGGTCATGACCCAAAGCTCATGACCATAGGTGAGGGTAGGAACATAGACTGACCGGTAAATCGAGAGCTTCGCCTCTCGGCTCAGCTCCTTCTTCACCACAACAGATAAATGTTAATTCAAATTAATTCACATAAGTCTTAAAACAATAGGAATATAGTTAAAATGTTCATGTTACAATAATATCTTTGCCATTTCAGATAAGGTAATCTGATCCACTAGTATGCCTGAAACTATCTGGGGTTGATTAGTTGTGTCTTTATTCACCTCTAGAGGGATCGCACCATTTCTCCTCATTGCATTAAAGTGCACACTGAGGAAAACAAAGGTAAATCACTCATGTTATTCTATCTCCCCTGTTTTCAGGTAATTGCGGTCAACTGTGATTATATTGTGAAATGTACTTTGTTGAAGCCTAAACCCGTTTGTTTGTTATAGTTTTTGCAATGCTAAGATAAGTTTTATTGTTGTTAACTGTAACTGAACGTTATCATACAATGTGTCGTGAGTGCACTCCGCCATCTTATGTCCGTACACGTTTGTGGTGCTAATATATAAGGCTAAAGCTACACAAGTTTTGATGTTGTATTACGTAACTAATTTCATTTGTTATATGTCACTATTGTGATTGCATTAAAGTGCACGCTGAGGAAAACAACGATAAATCACTCGTGTGATTCTATCTCCCCTGTTTTCAGGGGTACAACACATGCGTGCTGAAAAATTCCATATATTGACAGAAACAATAAAATTAGACCCATATATTTTGATAGGTGTACAGACACTACTTGGTGTACGGACTCTACAAGATTGGAATGGAAATCTGGCTTACCACATGGTCGCATCTCTGTTAGATCTGTAACTAAAGGTGGCCATACACTGTGCGATTTTAGAGGCGACTTCTCACTCTTGCGACTCTTTCTGGGATCGGGCCAGATGTGCCTCTAATCGTGTGTCGTGCTTCGTGCAGTGTACATGGGGTAAGGAGAAGCCATTAACACCTCATGACCAGCAATCGTGTGTTCATAAGGAAAACGGCGCTGTTTGAAATCCTGCTCGCTCCTCGTGAGGGTATCGCACTGTCAAAGCAGTGCCACGAGCCGACGGGCCTCAAATTCTCACACTGTACATGTGCGAACACAGAAGCGTACAGTAGCGTACAAGCTAACAGTAGCTGGCTATTGGCCTAGTGCAGTTTAGCTTTTAGCTTACCTCTAGTTCCCGCTGTAGCGTGGACAGCCCATACTGTCCACGTCTGGACAACCAATTCCTGCACCAAACACATCGTTGTCTTTTCTTCTTTTTTGATTCCCCGCAGATAACGGCACATATTACCGAAGCAGCTCGTTGTTTTTTTTTTAGCACTATCATTTCGTGACTCGCGCCAATACACAATCGTCTATGCACTTTTACGGATTCCTTGGTATTTTAGCGTTGTATTTCCGGATACAACACTCGAACGTGTGGTGCATTCTCTGGTGTATGGTCCTACAGTGTGAGCAGTCAGGTCGCATACGAGCATTGGTCCGTACAGTGTGAGCACATGAATCGTGAGCCTGACTTTACGATTGATTCACACAGTTTGAGATGGAGCTGCGTGCAACGATCGAAATAATCGCACAGTGTATGGCCGCCTTTAGTCTTCCTGGTACAGGAGTAAATAAGCATTTGTGAACAAGTTACAACAATATATCTATCAGGCATATACACCATATTATTGATGGAAGTATATTGGTGTACAGACACTACATAAATTTTGGTGAACAATGCGCCATTGAAAACATGTCGTTTGACATAAACATCCGTTTTGCCACATTGTTACCAAATTTTCTGCAGCCAGGGTGCATACCGAAATCTGTCTAGTTGTGCATATTTAGTCATAATAATACTGAAATAACAGGTTCCCATTCTATTATTACAGTTAAAGGGCTGTAAAAGAAGGGTTTTCAGAACAAAATGGTTGATTGTCTTAATACTGAAAATAAGAATTGAGAATCAAACAGCTGTTCAACAAAAATGATCAATAAATGAAAAGCAATGTGATGTGTAAAGTGATGTGTGTATTTTGTAATAAAAAAGACACGAGTTTTTTTTTTTTTTTCCTTTTTTGTGTTTTTTTTTTTTCCTTTTTTGTGTTTTTTTTTTTTTGTGTGTGTTTTTTTTTTTTTTTTTTCTCTTTTTTTGTGGGTGCGTGTGGATGTGTCTAGCTTTTTGTTTGGTTTGGTTTTTGTTTTTTGGTATTTATATATATATATATATATATATATATATGTATATATTCTTTGCATGGAGCCTATCCCAACTGCAGGTTCAGAAAATGGATAAATAAATGAACACATATCCGTTTTACTACAGAATTTTCTTTCCTGTACATATGTGATTTTACTTTTGGTTTTCAGGGTAAAAATTTTTTTTTTTTTTTTAATTTATTCTTTTTCTTATTTTCATTGTGGGTTTGGTTTTTGTACACCTTGTTCAAAAAAAAAAAAGAAGAAAAATGCTGTGTGGCTCTGAATTCAGGGTTTTGTTTTTTTTGACAGAACAGTGACTATTATATTTTTCTGTCAGATTTGTACTGCCTGAATTGTTGAGTTTGCCTTTGTTGTGCCATACTTTTCAATAAAAAAAAAAAAAAAAAAAAACAGGAGTTGAGTAGTAATTATTTATTGTGTTACAAAACATTATGTACAATAATTTTGCTCTCTTATAACAATAAAATCGTGCACATGTTTTCACGCTCATTGGGTCGCCATTTTATCAGTTTTTATCTGATTCTCTTCAAATTTGGAGGATTGCAAGATCTAGTAATAAGACGGCCAAAGAAACATTTTGGGAATGGTTTTGGGGGTTATCTTTTTGCAATACTGATTAATAACTGATGCAAATATACATGTACACCTCTGGTCATCCTTGCTAAAGGTGTTAGTTGCAGTCGGTGCATATGTACCTTCAGTATATTACCCTCGTCCTCTTGCTTCAGCGGCGTGAAGCCCCTGTAACGCTGCAGTCCATCACCGCCGCTCTCACAGTGTCATTCAAAACGTTTGAGATGTGAGGACAGAGGAATCAATATCTCTGCCTGAGCTTGTGTAGGCGTTAGCAATTAGCAGTTACAGCCTTAGACTGGTGGCAGATGGATCCAACTGCAGTGTGGGGGAGGGGAGGGGCTGGTATTAGACAGCTAATTTGACAAATAACTATGCAAAATGTACCAGGCTCACCTTGCACTTTGGCACCGTGAATCGATGGGAGCGTCGGATCTCAAGTTTTACACTCTAAATGGAAGCGTTTAAGGCACAAAAGCACCGAAATTTCATTTAAGCTTCAAAATCCTTCAATCTCCAAATCAGACGCTATCGCCGAGAGTCACTTCTGACCGTTCACCCCCAGAATAATGAGATGAATCTACAGGGTCTGTGTTCAACCACTACCCAGATTTTCTCTTTCCTGTCAGCTCTGAATCTAAAAACTGACAAGCAGGGCTGCATTTCATAACCATAATGTGGCCTCCTTCATGTGGACAAATTGAGTCTGAGCTTCTGTTTTTTTTTTTTTTTTTTTTACTTCCATTGAGCCAGAAGTCCTTTAACCCTTTTAGGAAGATAGTGCCTCCGATGACGCATTTTTACATCCACCGTCATTCAAATTACCGTAACTCCTGAACCCTTTGTGCTATTGACACCATCTGAATGTCATCTGAAAGCTGAGATTGGGTTCTTTCTGTTGTTATATAAAATATTAGGGTAGAGGCCTGCATTAGCTGAGGGGGAGGGGTGGAAGTGGGCGGAGCAGCAGAGTGCACTCAGTGAGCAAGCGATAGAAGATTTGTATTACTTTTAGCAGTGTTTTAGTGAGGTTTTAGCGAGGTTTCTGCACTGAATTCTCATAAATAATTGTATACAATAGCGATAGTGCTGTTTTGGAATGTTATGCTAGTGCAGGGGTGTCAAACTCATTTTCTTCCAGGGGCCACATTCAGCCCAATTTAATCTGCAGAGGGCTGGACCAATAAAATAATAGCATGATAACCAATAAATAATGACAACTCCAAATTGTTTTATTGCAAAAAATAACGTTCAGTTATGCCAATATTTACATTTATAAACTATCCAAACAAAAAGGATGTGAATAACCTGAAAAAACAGAATTTGTTAAGAAATATAAGTAAAATTTTATCAATATTATGCCTCGACTTATCATTTATACATATGCACAAAACATTTAGTAACAGGCAGAAAATTGTTAAATTTGGACTTATATTTCTTAACATATTCCGTTTTTTTCAGGTTATTTGCATCCTTTTTGTTTGCATAGTTTGTAAATGTAAACATTTTCATAATTGAACATTATTTTTTGCACTAAAACAATTTGGAGTTGTCATTTTTTAAAGGTTATTATGATATTATTTTTGAGTTTGATGCCCTAACTTGCACTTTGCAAATTCATCCCAGGGGCCGGATTGGAACCTTTGGTGGGCCGGTTTTGGCCCCCGGGCCGCATGTTTCACACCTTTGTGCTAGTGTGTTTTGTCATGTTTTTGTTGAGTTTTGCAGATTTTTTCCCTGTTTTTATCTGTATTTTTTGGTTTGTATAGTTGTGTAGTTGATGAATAACTAGGAATAAAGAAAATAAGAAGTTGTAACATGGACACAGAATATTCTAAATTAAAAAAATGCACTTTATGCACATTTACAGTTGTTTTTAATAGTAAATATGATATAAAAAATTATAATTCAAGTCTGTTTTTTTTCTCTATTATTTCTACACACAGTTTTAAGCATTTATTACATATACAGTAATAATGATAATTAATGGCCAGATATTGAGAGTTCAGTTCCTCCTAAAAAAAAACAAACAAAAAAAAACATGCAAAAGTATTGGCAAAAATACATTTCCTGACACTTTTACTGCAAAAAAAATAAATAAATAAAATAAAAAAAAAATAAAAATTGACATAAAGAAATTTAGGCAGCCTGTTATAATGGCAGACCTTAACCCTGTTTTGAAGTGCTATGCTAGTGTTTTTTGCCATTTTCGTCAGGTTTCATTGATTTTTTTCACTGTTTTTATCTTTATTTTTTCTTCTTTGTATAATTCAATGATGAATGACTAGAAATAACTAACATAACAAGCTGTAACATGAACACAGAATGTCCTAGATAAACAAAAATGTCTGCGCACATGTAAAATAGTTGAAAGTCTATTTGTATAATCTCATAAAATTTCAGTTGGACAGTTGTTTTTATAGTAAATATGATCAAAATTCAAGTCTGTTTTTTTTTTTTTTTTTTGCTATAACACACTGTTTCAAGCATTTATTACAAATAATAATGATAATTAATGGCCAGATATTGGAAGTTCAGTTACTCCTGAAAAAAACATGCACAAGTATTGGCAAAAATACATTTCCTGATATTTTTACTGGAAAAAAAACAAACAAACAAAAAAAAATCATTAAAAGAAATCTAGGCAGCCTGTGTTATAATGGTAGACCTTCACCCTTTATAGGGAAAGTGACTATTTGTGGTAATTTCCGCACACATTATGAGACAGTAACAGTTCCAGTCAGGACAGTGAGTCAACAATCTCAGGTCCAATGTGGTCTACAGGGTCTGTAAGGTCCAGCTCTGCATGAACAGTGAGTGGACCTGCTTTGTTAGGTACCATGAAGTAATGGAACAAATTGTGTGTGGAGATAAAACACATATCAAACATAATTCAGTTTAAAAAAGATATAAAGAATTGATTCTTGAGAGGTACAGTATTTAATAATGACAATGAGGTCTGTTTGTTTATGGATAATGTTGTATTGATAAATCTGCTGTAATTATTGAGGAAAATTCTTGAATTGTTGAGTCTTTTTGTATGAGTGTACTGCCATGAACACATTGTTGTGTGTAATTCAGTTACTGCATTATGTATTCGTTGTGGTTCAATGCTAAAATTAGGCAAATTGAATTGTTTGATTCTTGTGTTAGTGATAAAGGTGTAAAAGTACAGAGGGGTAGGATTAAATAAGTTTGTACTTCTTCCTACTCCTTTTCAACCATGCAAAATTCAGACTTGTATGTGCTTGGAGATAGATTCTGTCCATTTAAATGTTATTTTGTTTTTGCCTTAATTTGCTTCGTTTTGCTTTATTTTGTTTCTTTACATGTTCGAAATAAATAAATAAATAAATAAATAAAAATAAGGAATGATGTTCAAAGGGATAATGTGGATGCACTTACGTTTTAATGTTCTAAATGTGATGTTGTAATGTTCTGAAATACATGTTTGTTTTTTTGTTAGTTTTTTATATAGCTACCTCTAGGATTTTTTTCTTTCTTTACCACTTATTCAATTCAACTCAATTCAACTTCATTTTTAGAGCACATTTCATGCGCAAGGAAGACTCAACGTGCTTCACAACAGTTATATAACATAAAATACGGATATGAAAACAAATAACAGTCAAATAAACAGTAGAAGAAGAGAATAGATTACTGTCCTGGAAGGAAAAACTCCAAAAACCTAGTGGGAAAAGAAAAACCTCAGGCAGAACCACAGTGAAGGCGAGATCCACTCCCATGGACGGACAGGCTGTAGATGCACCAGGGCAAGGAACCAAATATGGTAACTTCATTGACCTCGATTTTCTACATAACAATAAAAAAATTGAAACATTTCACAAAAGTAATATAGTCTTGTTATGTCCTCCAATAACACATTAAGGTTGAAATTTTGCATTTCAGAGTATTTCTATGAGAAAACTACAACGGGTTAAAATTCGGTAAAATTCCAGTTAACTGGTCATTCATCCATTCCACTTCCATTCGTGTGGGCGGCGTTTCGCAAGGCCGCTGGATAGAATGTGTCACTTTGTGTCACCCGTGTGTCACCCGTGCATCTAAAAACAAGTCTCTGCATCCCCTCATTCTAGAGAGGAAACACAGCGACGGGGGGAGGATGGGGAGACGAAGGAGGGAGGGGGCGATTACGTACGGGGAGTGACCACGGCTCAGCAGCGGGGCGACCCCAAAGGCAAAGCATCCATGCATTTGAATAATCTATTGCACCGACACACACATTTGCATATCTGGGTACTTCCAAGTCACAAGGGCACCATGATTCACTTCCTTCTGCCGGACTGTTTTTGTTACTTGTATGAAACAGGATGGATATTAAGCTGGTTTGAAAGCAAGTTCCCTCATGAATGTTTAAGGCAACTGTGTAATAAAAAAAAGAAAGAAAGAAAACAGAATGCAATGCCATCAGACTGCAGAATTACTTTGCGGCTTCATTTTTGAGACATCAATAACAGAGGGAAGTTTTGTCCACAAGGAGATACCTGACAGGGCTCCAAATTGTGAAGTAGACTGACACAAGTGTGAATTTAACAATTGCCAGTTAGAGTGTAAAGAGGAGGGCTGTGTGGTGTGCAGTGAAGCAGCCCTTCCATGCTCTCTGCCTCTTACCCACCACCTCTCATGGATCCTGTAATGGATACTGCCTCTAAAGGATTTAAGGATGGCCAGGGTGCTCACCTGTATAATAGAACTTGTATGCTAGCCTCTCCTCTGGAAAACAACCCTGTCTCGCAGAAATTACGTTCATAAACAACTGAACTGTCACTGTATATAAAGATAAAAAACACAAAGATAATTGTTGTCATGTCAAAGTGACAAATGTTACTGAATAAAGACTGTAACAGACAGTGCAGTATTCAACTTTGGATGGTTAGCTTAAGGCACAGGTGTCAAACATGCAGCCCGGGGGTCAAATCCAGCCCACCAAAGGGTCCACTCTGGCCCTTGGGATGAATTTGTGAAATGCAAAAATTTCACCAAAGAAGATTTTTTTGCTAATTTGATTTTGAAAAATTTGATCTTCTCACAAAATTGATTACATTTTTGTGACTTTATCAGTTGATTTTTTATTTACACTGAACAAAAATATAAACGTATCACTCTTGTTTTTGCTCCCATTTTTCATGAGCTGAACTCAAAGATCTAAAACTTTTTCTATGTACACAAAAGGCCTATTTCTCTCAAATATTGTTCATAAATTTGTCTGAATCTGTGTTAGTGAGCACTTCTCCTTTGTCCTTTGCTGAGATAATCCATCCACCTCACAGGTGTGGCAGATCAAGATGCTGATTAGACAGGATGATTATTGCACAGGTGTGACTTAGGCTGGCCACAATAAAAGGCCACTCTAAACTGTGCAGTTTTACTGTATTGGGTGGTCCAGGGGGGTCAGAAAACCAGTCAGTATTTGGTGTGACCACCATTTTCCTCGCACAGTCTTCTTCATGAATTCTCTGAAACAGCTTTGGAGATGGTTTATGGTAGAGAAATGAACATTCAATTCACAGGCAAAAGCTCTGCTGGACATTCCTGAAGTCAGCATGCCAATTGCATATTCCCTCAAAACTTGTGACATCTGTGGTATTGTGCTGTGTAATAAAACTGCACATTTTGGAGTGGCCTTTTATTGTGGCCAGCCTAAGGCACACCTGTGCAAAAATCCTGCTGTCTAATCAGCATCTTGATATGCCACACCTGTGAGGTGGATGGATTATCTCAGCAAAGAAGAAGTGTTCACTAACACAAATTTAGACAGATTTGTGAACAATATTTGAGAGAAATAAACCTTGTGTGTACACAGAAAAAGTTTTAGATCTTTGAGTTCAGCTCATGAAAAATGGGAGCAAAAACAAAAGTGGTGCGTTTTTATTTTTGTTCAGTGTAGTTCTCACCCAAAATAGGTTTTAAGAGAAAAAAAATCATTTTCTAACAGGATTCCTGTTAGGTACAATGGTGTAGTCACCGCAGATGTAGCAGAATACGTCAGGCTTATTTTTGCATGATCTTCTAGTCGAAGCCATTTCATTCACCTGTAATATTAAAAAAAACATTAATCATAAATTGGCAAAAGTAAAATCTTCAGAACTCATTTATTGCAAGAAATATGAAAGAATTTTGTATCATATGATGTGAAAATGCCCATAAATGTAAGCAAAAATGTTAAAAAGCCAATATGTAGCATAGTTCAGAAAGTTGACCTGATTGAGCAAAATTAATGTGATTTTTGGATTCAGCACACCAAAATTATCCTAAATCAGCTCAAAAAACTTAAACAATAAATTTGCTGTTGACCAGTGTAATTTAAGGAGAAGGGGTGGGATTTTGTAAGTTATGCTTCTTCTCACTGCTTTTCGAATATGTATTGTATGTGTTATGTAAGTGTTTTGTTTATTTATTTTCTTCTGTTTTGACGTTCATATTCGAAATAAATACATCAATCAAATCAATCAATCGAGTCATAACTAGTATTAGAGTATGTTAAAATGTGAGAAAACATCAGATTAGCAGCATTAAAAATGTTTTTATTTCATTGTTTTCATATCACTTTCTGATATTGGGTTTTAAATACATGTTTCTGTGCTTCAAGAATAAAATGCACATTGTAGTCAAGTGGACATTTTTGTAAATCCATGAAAAAAAAAAAAAAACCTCAATTGCATTGTTTTTCATACCTAATGAGGAATAAAAATACCCAAGAAAAGATCTCGACAAAGGTTCTAATAATTCATGCATGAAAGGGTTAATCTCAAGTGGGTCGAATCAGTAAAATACTATCAGAATAACCTATAAATACTCACAGCTCCAATTTTTTCTCTCTGTACATGTAAAAAATTTTCATGTCATTTTACTGTATTTACACTAAAACAAACTATGATTTCACAAAAACGTGAATAACCTGAACAAATATGAACATTCTGAAGTGTCTGAAGTGCAAGTTTTCCAATATTCTTCCTGTTATTAAATGTTTTGTGTATTTGTTGATCCACTGTGATCTGTACGTTGTAATGTACATGTGTAAATGATAAACTGAGACATAATATTGTTAAAATTGCAGTTAGTTTTCTTAAGAAATTTCAGTTTGTTCATGATATTTCACATTATTTTAAAGGATAGTTGATAGATGTAAACATTTTGATCATTTAATTTGACTTTTTTCGCTCTAAAACATAAAGAAAAGTTTGGAGTTGACATTATTTATATATTATGTTGGTATTATTTCACAGGTTCGGTCCACTTCAGATCAAATTTGGCTAAATCTGGCCCATGAACTAAAATGAGTCTGACACCCCTGGCTTAAGGCACGTGGTTATGT
The DNA here is from genome assembly GCF_902148855.1 of Sphaeramia orbicularis. Taxonomy (NCBI): domain Eukaryota; kingdom Metazoa; phylum Chordata; class Actinopteri; order Kurtiformes; family Apogonidae; genus Sphaeramia; species Sphaeramia orbicularis. Next base: position 16,367,961 of record NC_043976.1, on the reverse strand, counting down.
GCTCTTAAATCATTTGTGTAATTCAGGGTATACGGTGCATACCTACTTATTTTTCAGACATTGCGTATACCCACTTCTAAATCCCCTTAATGTGCACCATTCAGTCATATCTGAACCAAATTGCCCATTTTTTCCCTACGATGAAGCCATGACCCGCCCTACTCTGCCTCTAATTGGCTAGTACTCGCTGCCTTCACTGATTAGATTGGTTAACTTTAGACATGAGGACTAATGAGCCAATCAGAGTCAGAGTAGGGCGGGTCATGCTGAGGAATATATTGCTAACTAGCGCTGACCACCTCTGGAACCTGATTGGACACCTTAGTTCCAGTGCCACCCCAGTTGATTGACAGGTCACTGCACGTCTCGTTGAAAGATGCACGGTTATTGGAAATGCGAACGAGAAAGGCAGAATAAACATCTGTCAAGTGAGTGACATGTATCGAGATAAAATATTTTTATGGAATACATAATTCTGAGGTAAGTTTGAAGGTGGTTTCAGAATGAGTCATTAGACATTCATGCTGCTGCTGATCAAGTTATGTTAATTTTATAATAGTGAGTTAATACTACTGATGGACTTTTTGGGTAAACTAAATAGAGTAGTCTGACATGTCACTGTTTCTAAAAAAAAGGGCATTTTTCTGGACTACTTTTTGTAAAAAAGGCAAAAATTGAGAGTACACTGCAAAAATCAAAATCTTACCAAGTGTATTTTTCTCATTTCTAGTCAAAATATCTCATCACACTTAAAATAAGACATAATCACCTAAAGAGTAACTTGTAAATGAGATGTAAGAACTTATTTTTAGACGCAAAGATCTTGAAAATCATATCTCAAGAAATCTTACCAAGATAATTTTCACTTGTTCCATTGGCAGATTTTTTTGCATAATTCAAGATTTTTTTTTGCGTAATTCAAACATTAAAAAAAAATCTGCCAATGGAACAAGTGAAAATTATCTTGGTAAGATTTCTTGAAATAAGATTTTCAGGATCTATTATCAAAAAATAAGTTCTTATATCTCACTGAAAAGTTACTCTTTAGGTGATTGCGTCTTATTTTAAGTGTGATGGACATTTTGACTAGAAATGAGAAAAATACATTGCTAAGATTTTGATTTTTGCAATGTATACCCACTTCTCCGGGAACAACTACACCACTGGTTTATGTAATTTTGTAAAGTTTATGTTGGAGTCTGTATTTTGTGACATAGCCATGTGTTGATGTTAGCTCTATTATTATTAAGCTAACATCGGTCTTTGTTGCTGAACTCCAATCCCAGCCCTAATATAGCGATTTTTATGCGGAGAACTGAGACTGGATTTCCTACAAAAATCAAAACACTCTTAAGCTTTTTTCTGCTCCACCGCCGTACCACCGCAAACAGTGCACAACAATAAATGGCTTAGTAATGGATTTAGTCGATGAACACACATTTAGCATAACATAGACTCCCAATACAAGCCTCACATGAAACATATGCAAATTGTATAAAGATTTAATACACTGCAAAAATGACATGAAACAACTAACTGTTATGACTATATTTGAAATGATCCACTAGGGCTGCTCGATTATAGAAAAAAAAAATAATCACGATTATTTTAGCAATAATTGAAATCACGATTATTAAAAACGATTATTTGTTAACCTTAAAGTTGTTTATTTTTTTCTTGCAAAACAATGTAAAATATACTCTTTAAACATAAATAAAGCTTTTAACCACTAAAACAAAGTATGTTCACTTTTGTATGAAACAAAAAAATCTTTGAATGCAAATAAGTGTACTGTAAATTCAAGTATGTTTCCTTTTGTAAATAAATAGTGCACTGTAATTAAACTGCTATAGACTTGCCATAGAACTGTAGCAATTAAAAAAAAAAAAAAAAAAAAAAAAAAAGCTCACGTAAAGTGCAAATTATAAATTCAAGTATGTTCAATGTAGTATGAAACATAGTAAATTCAGTGGCGTGCCGTGAGGTTTCAGTTCAGGCCTTCTGTTTACATCAGCCATCTACAATACATACGTTAGGGTTATACGGGTTAGGGTTAGGTTAATACGGGAGTTGCAGCGTAAAGAGATTCGGAAACTGAAGATTGCATTGCGGACGAAGTTGTAGACGGAGTTGTTTTTATGTGTTTTAGTTTTTCATGAGATTATGATAAAGGTGGCGGTGGTTAAAGTTTAGATGGTTAAAAAGGTTTGTTGTGTTACCAGTCGGTGCGGACACAACGACGAAACACTTTTTGCACGTGATGTGTTTTTGCTCTTCGTCTTCTTCATCAAACCCAAAGTGATTCCATACAATTGAATTGGACTTGCCTTTTTTGTTTACCAAGCACTTCTGCGGTGATTCTCCTGCCGTTTCTCCAGACCGCTAGGTCCAACTTTCCTCTTGGGGTGGACCTGCCGGCTAGCAGGCAGCACTAGCTTAGAGGGGGGCGGGGCAGAGCAGCTCATGGTAGCTTGCGTGCGCGTGAATTAAAACGACTCAAAATTAATAATCGTTTTTTCTCGATTACATAATTTTTGTAATCGTTGCGTGTAATAATCGAAATCGTAATTGAATTTCGATTAATTGCACAGCCCTATGATCCACAATCTTTTCCTAACCATAACTATATTTACAACAGCAACAGCAGTATTAAAGTTTTCATGGCTAGTTTCATGCACTTGTTAACCCTTTATCATAGAAATACTCTGAAATTCAAAATTTCCACCTTAGCGTGTTATTGGAGGATATAACAAGACTTTATGTTTGTGAAATTTTTTAACATTTTTTATTGTCATGTAGAAAATTAAACTCAATGAAGTTATGATATTTGGGTCCTTACCTGTAAGTGGCAAAAAAAAAAAAAAAAAAAAAAATCCAAGAAGTACATATAAAGAAGAAAAAAAGGTATCCTGCGCACTGTCCATTCAACTTGCAAAAAACTTAAATATAGGACAGCAATGTTTCGGTCCTATATTAAAAATCCCTTTAGCCCTATTAGCCCGCCTGCAGGCCAAAATAATTATATTAATATTCATTTACTATAAAAATATAATAAATCAGGACAATGGGTGTTTTTTTCAACTTTTGCTCAAAGTTTAGACCCTAATGTTAATAAAAGTACATCAAAAGTGTATTTTAGTGCAAACTTTAATGTTCGAACATGATTTTTAATCTTTGTGGGGTGAAATATACGCTGTTAAAAATCTCCGACACGAACAATTAATTTATGCATATCATCTTCAATCCAGCCGAAAAAAAAACAGGCGAGGATAAAAAATTCTAATTTCTCTTTTAGTTTGTTACAGTTTACTCAGGCATAGTAATAGATACAATATTTTAGACAATGGAAATAGATTCTATGAGGTCTGTAAATGTCCATAGACACCACGAACATCCATATGAACCTTATTATTATGAAGTAATTCTTCATTTACTTTGGGTATGTCTTTTTAGGTGTTTTTCACCTGAAAATATGGTCAGGGTTAAACAGATTTAAGTTTTTTGGAAGTTGAATGGACAGTGTGGACAGTGGATACCCTTTTTCTTCTTCACTCGTACCTCATGCTCCTACACACCTGTCCCCTGAAGACTTTTTAGGTGTGCACCAGCCTCCACACCAAGAAGTACATATTAAAAAAATTCAGGAAAAACACATGTAATTTGAAAGGATTATGTATTTTAGAACATGAGACCAACATACAGTAAGTGCAGATCCAGACCCCTGTCCACATCCACATTATCCCTTTGGACATCATTCCTTACATTAGTACCATTACTTCATGGTACCTAACAAAGCAGGTACACTCACTAGTTGCTTTTCCATTGGACATCTGCGCAGAACTTTACCGATATTTACTAAATGTAAAAAAACAGAAGTGTGTAATGTTGGTTTTTCCATTAAATCACAAATGCGATGATTTGTTTATTTATTATCGTGAGATGACACGAGAATTTGTTCCATAAACACGGCTATGAATGTAAATATGGTGTTGATTTACAGATATATTCATTATTATTATATATTACCTCTCTATTTCGTACTAAATTAAAAAATAATTGGGTTTCCTGGTGTGTCCACACATACCGTGACATGTTTCTTCTTCTTCTTCGCTAGTTGTAACGTACGTCAACATCCGGGTTTTTTAATTCATCTGACTCTAGTTGCAAAAAAAAAGGTCTTTCCATTGCAGTTTTGTGTGATATGCCTGAAAAACCACCTCTTTCCAGCACAAAAACTTTTAATTGAAAAATTAGACTTTTAGCAAATCAAGTCATTTTTCCATTCGGTAAATTTTTATGCACAAGTTATATTTGCGCAATTTGAGGGTCAATGGAAAAGCAACTACTGTTCATGCAGAGGTGGACCTTACAGACCCCGTAGACCACATTGGATCTGAGATTGTTGGCTCACTGTCCTCACTGTAACTGTTACTGTCATTGTTTTCTGTGTACGGAAATGACCAAAAAGAGTCACTTGCCCGATAAAGGGCTAAAGATGCCTGTGACAATGAAATGTCAATGGAAATGTTATGAAATGAGTGTTGTTTATTCCCCTTTTTTTTATGACAAAGCCACAGGGAGTCATGGCAGAGGCCTGAATCTAAACACTTGAATCAGGATGTGAACTCAGTCTCAGTTGGTAAAGTCCTGGTTTTTGTGTGTCTGCCATCCACTCCACTTCCTCCCCGTTGAGAAAAGTCAAAAGAATTTGTACCTCCTCCAATGACAAGTTACATTTCTTTGGAATGAAATCAAAGCATTATTATTTTTGTAAAGAACATAATGCAGAAGGCATTACCTTAATTAAATTTGCAATTTAGTTCCATATGAACATGCTGAGTAACTTCCTCTGACAGAATGACTTTTCTGTAGTAAGCTAATGATCTATGGTGTGGTGGTGCTAGTAGTGCTGGGGTGGGGGGGGGGGTGGGGGGTATATCTATCTATCTATCTATCTATCTATCTATCTATATATATATATATATATATATATATATATATATATATATATATATGTGTGTGTGTGTATATATATATATATATATATATATATATATATATATATATATATATATTTATATATATTTATATATATATATATATATATATATATATATATATATATATATATATATATATATACATACATACAGGGTGGGGAAGCAAAATTTACAATATTTTGAGGCAGGGATTGAAAGACAGTGTATGACCAATTAGTTTATTGAAAGTCATGAGAATTTATTTGCCACAAGAAAATTGACATAATAGAAAATGTTTTTATTCTATGTGTCCTCCTTCTTTCTCAATAACTGCCTTCACACACTTCCTGAAACTTGCGCAAGTGTTCCTCAAATATTCGGGTGACAACTTCTCCCATTCTTCTTTAATAGTATCTTCCAGATTTTCTTTTAATAGTTTTGCTCATAGTCATTCTCTTCTTTCCATTATAAACAGTCTTTATGGACACTCCAACTATTTTTGAAATCTCCTTTGGTGTGACGAGTGCATTCAGCAAATCACACACTCTTTGACGTTTGCTTTCCTGATTACTCATATGGGCAAAAGTTTCTGAAAAGATATGGATAATAGTGTTAGGTATGATTATGACATCAATATATGTTTGGTTTCAAAACAATTGACGTAGTGCCTGCTGAGAAAAAACAACTAAATGTTCATTGTAAATTTTGCTTCCCCACCCTGTATATATATATATATATATATATATTTGTTGTTTGCCAGTGTTCAGCGCATAGATGGCCTACAATACAAAAATAATTAAATCTGCATTCTGACCTTTTGTGATGTTTTGACAGCTCTCTGCCGTATTCAACACATTCTGTAATGAATGTGGAATGTTTAAGAGCTGATATCCACCGGTACGCTGCACTGAATCAACAGAAAAGCAACGGGGAAACACTGTGTAGTCAAGCACTCACCAGCGAGGTTATTGTGAGGATTGTCTAGCGCGAAGAAGAAGAGCACAGAGGAGCTACAGGAATGAAAGATGTTAGTCTGCCAGTTTGTCACAAAAGCAGTGTGCTCCTGTGTGATAGACTGGCAGACCGTGCTAGCTCACTATCCTTGGGGACACACAGGCTACTGTTATAGAGTCACATATTTTGAGAAGCTCTTCTCATTTTCTCAGGCAAAAGGGAGAAGCAGAGAAAAGGCAGAGAGGAGCTGGTGGTGTGGTGTGGTGTGGTGTGGCGTTGAGGAGCAGACATGCTTAAGTCTTGTTAGGCTGCTTGTGTCTGTGAAGGTTTATGGCCTGTGTCGAGCAGAAAGTCCACAATCAACTATCATGACACGGAGGATAAGAAAAAAAAAACCTTCCACACTGGATGGGTCCTCTCAGCAGCATTTGAGTGTGTTTGAGGATCTGCCTGAAACTTTTGTATAATGACTTCTACCATCGGGGTAGTGCTAGAGGCAAGTCAACAACGAACATGACCCAGAGCCTCAAACTTATCCCTGAGTAGTCCAGTCAAATCCACTTAAGTTGGGTTTATTTATAAAGTCTAGCTTCACAACCTGTGTAGCATTCAACTGTATGTGCATTTACCTTTAATTCAAACTGGGGAAACTCAGAAAGTACCAAATACATGGTCTGGCCGAAGAAAAAGTCACACAAGCTTTGGTTTTGATTACTGGAAACATTCACTGGGACATCTTTTTTGTCACATAATGCTTATGTCAGTGGTTTCCAACCTTTCTTGGCTCATGACCCCGTTTTAACCCTTTCATGCATGAATTATGAGAACCTTAATCATGATTTTTCCCCCGTGTTTTTATTCCTCTTTAGGCATGAAAAAAAGATGCAATTGACAGCTTTTTATGAACCTGTTTTTCATGGAGCTGCAAAAATATTCACTCAAATGGATATGATGCGTTAAATTTTTGAAGCAAAGAAACATGTATTTACTGATATACAGTGAAAACTATGAAATATAAACACTTTTAATGCTGCTAATCTGATGTTTTCTCATATTTAAACACACTCTAATACTAGTTATTACTTACTTCATGGAAATAATATACAAAAAAAAAAAACATTTTGTTAAAGAAAAATGATGATTACAGTCTAATAACAATTGATTTACACTCAAACATGTTACTGCAGATCAGGTTTATCAAGAACAGCAAAGTTACATGATGCATAAGTGTCCACTGTGTTGGCTGATATGGAACTAAAACAACAAAACCCATGAATATACAAGAGAACAGCTGTAGAATAGCTGTCCACTGTAGTGACCAGTATACATGAAAGGGTTAACATCACAAATTTTTGGCGACCCCAGACATTCAAAACAGACATTTTTTTGCTAAAATTAATTTGTTTTTGATCATGTTCATAGTTTGCTATACTATGTTGCAAATAAATGTTATGTATGTTATGTTATGTAATGGATGTTTCTGTGTCCGGTGCATGGTTGTCCAATGCGTGTGTGTCCGATCAATGTCCTGATGTTGCAGCACGGGAGGGCACTATCATACAATCGCACCACGGGTACAATGCTGCTAGTATATATAATGTATATTATTATGGATGGAGGTAGAAAAGCCAGGTGTAGATTACTGCACAAAGTGACAATTTTATTTTCCTTGTTTCATGTAATTATTCGTGATATGAATAATTCTTGGATTGTTAGCTTAATTTTTATGTTTACCCATGTAAATGCTTGTTGTTTGGATTGTGTTCAGTTTTCCAAAAAATGGTTTTGTTGAGCTTTTATTCTTTTATTATGGCAACCCCAGACATTCAAAACAGAGACAATTTTTGTTTGCTGAAATTAATTTGTTTTTGATCACGTAATAGTTTGCTATACTATGATGCAAATAAATGTTATCCTACTATAATGGATGTTTCTGTGTCCGGTGTGTGGTTGTCCAATGCGTGTGTGTCCGATCGATGTCCCGATGTTAGAGCACGGGAGGGCGTACGGGTGCAGTGCCGCTGTTGGACCATGGGAGGGCACTATTGTACAATGGCACCACGGGTACAATGCCGCTAGTATATATAATGTATATTATTCTGGACGGAGGCAGAAAAGCCAGGTGTAGATTACTGCACAAAGTGAGAATTTGATTTTCCTTGTTGTGTCATGTAATTATTTCCTGTTGTTTCATGTAATTATTCGTGATATGAATAATTCTTGGATTGTTTGCTTAATTTTTATGTTTACCCATGTAAATATTTGTTGTTTGGATTGTGTTCAGTTTTCCAAAAAATGGTTTTGTTGAGCTTTTATTCTTTTAATATGGACATTCAATTCCAGGCGAACCCACTTGGGGTCCCGACCCTAAGGCTGAAAAACACTGGCTAATGTAGTGTCAGTGTTTTTGTAATGTTCTGTATTGTTCTATAATGTCTCGTATTGTTGTGTTTTGTTCTGTATCGTTGTGTTTTGTTCTGTATTGTTCTGTAATGTTCTGTTTTGTTCTATAATGTTCTGTATTGTTTTGTATTGGTGTAGTGAAATGTTGTGATAGGTTGTGCAGTGTGAGGGGTTGGAATTTTAAAACCAAGTGTTAAGTGTTTAAATGTGGTAGTAGGTTTGAAATAAATGTGAAATGAAACTAAATGAAATGTCACTATAAGGTTCATAATATTTTTTTCCATCCATAGTTGGATTAATTTTTTATTATTGATGATGGAGAATTGGACCGCTGCATCAAGACTTCATCACATCCCAAATTACAATCTGGACTTTATGGTGGCTAATCCATGTGTGGATTAGTACCTTTTTTTTTTTTTTAAAGTATTCAATGCAGATTTGTAAATTCAAGATTTTTGGGGGGAGTTTTTAAGACCCTGCAGGAACCCTGTTATTGTTGTAATGTTGAGGTTACTAATAGTAGAGGTGCTTGTTGTGCTCAGATTACTGCATAAACCATGCAATGGCTCGTTTTTTAAATCAAAATTGCCGTATTACATTGGTTTGGATTCACTCTATATTCTCTCCATTTGGATTTTTGTAAACAGAATACTTAACAGGTGGATTTTATTCAGTTGTTAAATAAAAAAAACAAAAACACACATAATAGAAGAATAGAATAACATGCCAGTGTGGTGCCATAAATATGAAAATACATTTACAGGAAATAGGCTCATTCTTCATTTCTTCACTAATTGGCCGGAAAATCAATATCACAATTATATTAATACTATATTTAAAATCTACCATGTATTAATTTATATCAGTGCATGTTGTTTCCTGTTTAGTACTATACTTACGTAGTGATGAGTTCATAAGGTTTATCATCATGGAAACAGTTCCAGAGTCAGTTGTTGCCAAATATTTAAAGATTTCTATTTTTTCCACAAAATCTAATAAGTTAGGTATGGCATTGTGCAAAGCATTACTTATATTACAATATATCATTGGAAACCATAGCACTTTTAAGTACTTACATGTGTACTTGTTCACCTCCCCTGCAACGCATGGGTGTTTTTGAATTGCATGGCCCTATTTAATGAATGCAAATCAGGAACTCTCTGACCCACGCTCCAGCGCATTAGGTGGTGGTAATGCACCTTCAAAGCTAAAAAAAAAAATAAAGGTGACCATATTTTTTTTAGTTCACTTAGGGAAATCTGAGCTCTTCATTTGACCCATCTGAGTTCACCAGGAGCAGTTCCCATGGACAACTCCGAGTCTAACCCCGTGAACCGATCTAGGCCTTACCCTGGTATACATGTTTCTGATGGTGTGAAAATGCAGGACCTGACGGAGAACACACAAACTCCACAGAGAACAGCTCTACTTCCATGGGGATCAAACCTCAAGCCTTCTTGCTGTGAGGTGAAAACCAGTTCTCACATACTGATGCTTTGTCATGACCCCTTGAACTTCAATTTTTTATGAGTACGTTTACATTTAATCCGACTGTTGTCTTTGCCCCAGTCTACAGCACAGGAGGGTAATCGATTTATTGTTGAAATCGTATCGCCTCTGCTATGATAAGTGGTGATATGCATTCTTTCAGCTTGTTAACGTAAAATATCACCGACCGCAACAGTCTACAGTGAGCTACGAACTTAACTTAACCCAGGGGTAAACTGCCACGACAATGGACAACACTGCTAATTTAACAATACTATATAATGCACTATAATGTACGTTCTGTCTGTTTCCAGGCCAGGAATTTGTGCAGAGATCTAATGTGTGGTCTTGAAAACCTTGTCCAGATCACCAATTATCTGGGTGTTAGTCCAACTATTAAAACTTCAATTTCAGTCGAGCTAACACATTTACATGCACTGTCGTTATTACGTTATTGGCTTCTACAAGTCCACTTTTAGTCGGACAAACATAATAACTTTAAATGTGATGTAAACCCACTGAGTGTTTTGATGGAAATTGACAACATTGCCAGGTAACAAATGAATTAATGAAATAACTTTAATAGGAGGTAGTTTGGGTGGGCATAGACAAATGAAGCCCTAGCCAATGGAAAGAGACAAGTCATTTTTGCATCCATTGAAAATTGTACCATAATTTGTACAGTCAAATGGTGGATTCAGACTGTATATAGAATAGAATAGAATAGAATAGAATAGAATAGAATAGAATAGAATAGAATAGAATAGAATAGGCTTTATTGTCATTACACCAGTTGTGCAATGAAATTGCAGGTGGTCTCTGCAGCGACAGTGCACTTACATCAAGTAGCAATACAACAGACACAGACATCTTTAAAAAGCATAAAAATATAAAAGTGTGCCTTTGAAAAATAAGTACAAAATGGAGGTATACTGTATTAAATGCTAAGATTTAAAAAAAATTAAGGTAGTATAAACTGAGCAAATGTTGTAGCAGTAGTAGTGTAGACAATGTAAACAACTGACTGTATCTATATATATAAATATATATAAGCGCTGTTAAACAATTACAATTTTTAATCAGATTTATCGCAGGGTTACTGTGGATTAATTTGGATTAAACATTCATTTTTAATCTATAGTAATCGTGTTTCATTTTGCATGAGCAAACAGACTCAAGAAAGAAGGGAACATATATGCACTTAATGTGTTTATTAAACACCTTCAGCAGTTTCAACAAAACAACTTGAGACAACTGTTCTGTCTTGGGTTTTTTTTTTTTTTTTGTCCTCATATTTCCGTCCAGAGGGCCAACGTGCTGTTTAGTGTCTTCTATCTTTACGGGTTGGTTCTGCTGCCGGTCACTACCAGATCAACTGCCCATTTGCACGTGTGATGGTAACTCTACTTGGACCAACTGACCCAAATGTGTTGGCAGAGACATTCAGAGTCATTCTGCACTGCAGATGGGTTAATTGATTAAAATTTTTTATCAGATTAATCATGAAAGATGACTGTATATATTCAGACTGTACATATATGACTGTATATTTTCAGATTGTACACACACACACACACACACACACACACACACACACACACACACACAGATAGATAGATAGATAGATAGATAGATAGATAGATAGATAGATAGATAGATAGATAGATAGATAGATAGATAGATAGATAGATAACAGTGGCGGCTGCTCTTCTTTCAGACAGGGGAAGCTCAGTCGGCTTACATACAAAAAAATAATAATAATAATAATAAATAAATAAATAAATAAATAAAAATTGTCAAGCTATTTAAACATACAATCGGCCCTCCGTTCCTTTTTAAGAAAATGCTCAGTGACCTTGTCGTACCAAGTAGGCGTCTTTTCCAGGGACTGGACCAGTGTCCTCTGAATGTCCAGCAGAGCTGGGCTGCTCAGACGGCCTTGGCCCATTGTGTTGTGGGTGTAAGACTTCAGCCTTTTTAAACTAGAGATGCTCCTTTCACTCCGACCTAGCCGACAGTTTGATTGATTTAACTATCTACAAAACGATATTAAACTCGAACAAGAAATGATTAAATTATGTAGCCAAAACAAGAAAACGCTGAAATTATGTTAAATTGAAACAAGGAAGTACAATGAGTGTGTTTTATTTACAGTGCAAGAAATAAACAAGTAATTTCGTCGTGGTTTCTCTCTCTCTTTCACAGCAGAATGTGTGGCGGTATTAAACTGAACTGTGTCAGTGAAGGAGGAGATCTGAAACTAGCTGTCAATCAGATGGGATTCAGCCTTTCGACTGATCCTCCAATCAGCACGTGGGATTCTGGCGTCCAGCCCGGCCGAGCTCCGCCTACAGCTCCATGCACCCCCAGAGACGCCTGGCGTTCGGGGGCGGGACAACATCGTGGCATTTATCCAATTACCGTCCAGTTTTGACGCAATGAAAAAAACTGTTCCACTCAGTCCCATTGAAGCCCAGAGACGCCTGCAGTCTACGGACAAATGCACTGAGCAGAGATCGAATGAGAAAACAGCGCAACGGGAATGTATGAGAAGTGAACAACATCGCGTCCGTTGATTTGTGATAAAGCTGATTCTGAACAAACTCATCTGTGAGATGAACGTGTTCTAACACATTTGTAGTCAATAAAATGTCAACACAACTGTACATATTTAACCATTTAATGTTTGTCATTTTAGGGGAAGCCGGGCTTCCCTTGCAGTCTATGAGAAATTGCCACAGATAGATAGATAGATAGATAGATAGATAGATAGATAGATAGATAGATAGATAGATAGATAGATAGATAGATAGATAGATAGATAGATAGATAGATAGATAGATAGATAGATAGATGACTGTACATATTCAGACTGTATTCTATCAGACTATAGAAAGGGTACACACCCAGATGTCATGGAGGTGATGTCATGGTAACTGTCTGTCTCTGTTCAGAGTGAAAATGTCTCTGCTGCTTCAACATGACCAGACTGGTGGTGATTTTCACCTTTTTAATACTTTATCACCTCCCACTCAAAGAGCGAGGTGAAATATATGGAGGTAATGGGCAGTTTGCTGTTGGTAACAAGTGTTATGTGAGAGGAGAGGTTCAGTCCACAGAGCTGTCTCACACCAAACCACATACTTGTTACTTAAATACAATGTTGGCTAAAAACTGACATTATTGTAAGTTTACTTTTTAAATCAATAGCAGTCACATACATAGTTCAAATAAGATTAGAATATTGTTTATCTCTTACCACTGTCCTATGTTCATTGGTTTTTTCCATGGGGTACAGGGGTTGGACAAAATAATGGAAACACCTTCACCTCAAGATGATAATGCCCCAATCCATACAGCTAGAATTGTTAAAGAATGGCATGAGGAACATTCTAATGAAGTTGAGCATCTCGTATGGCCGGCACAGTCCCCAGACCTCAACATTATTGAGCATTTATGGTCAGTTTTAGAGATTCAAGTAAGACGTCGATTTCCACCGCCATCGTCTCTAAAAGAGTTGGAGGGTATTCTAACTGAAGAATGGCTTAAAATTCCTTTGGAAACAATTCACAAGTTGTATGAATCAATACCTCGGAGAATTGAGGCTGTAATTGCCGCAAAAGGCGGACCTACACCATATTAAATTATATTTTGTTGATTTTTTAAGGTGTTTCCATTATTTTGTCCAACCCCTGTATATCAGAAGGTGTAGGACTTCACCTCCCTATGAAGGAATACCAGTGTTTTTGCAGAGCCTGGTTTGTAGTTTAACCCTTTCCCGGAACAAATTTGAAGTTGTTTTTTACACCTACACCAAACCATACAGCAGTAGCCTCTTTTCCACCAACATTCCCAGGAATTTATGTTACCAGGAATTTATTTACCAGGGTAAAAAAAAAATCCTGGTAATCTGTGCGGTTTGCATTTCCACTGCACCTCAAAGTTCCTGGAAATGTATTCAAATCATACTCAGTTGTTTCAATGTCCCATGAATTTCTTCCTTCTTAGACTTCTTATCCAGAGCATATTTGGATGGTCAGACAGATTACACTGGAAAAAAGCAAAATCTTACCAAGTGTAGTTTTCTCATTTCTAGTCAAAATATCTCATCACACTTAAAATAAGACATAATCACTTATAGAGTAACTTTTCAGTGAGATATAAGAACTTATTTTTAGACAATAAATCTTGAAAATCTTATTTCAAGAAATCTTACCCGGATAATTTTCACGTGTTCCATTGGCAGATTTTTTTGTTGCTTAAATGAAGCAAAAAAAATTTAAATTAGGCAAAAATATAAGTATTTTGCAATGCATTTGTAAGAGCGATTCGGCAAAAGGGCATTGTCATCTGTCCACTTTGCTCCATTTTTCAAATGATCAAAACCTAAATGAGGTAAAGGTCGTGGAAACTGAATGAACAAGTTCTCAGCTGCACTCTGGCTTTTAAATTGTTAGTGAACGTACAGTAAGTGCAGATTGTTGCAAATGACTTCCACCAATCAGTGTTCTTCATCACACAGCCCCGCCCCAAAGAATTACGGGGAATCTGAAACGTCCTAACCCCGCACTAGGAACACTTTTTCTAGGAAAGTTTGGGGTAAAGTTCCTGGTAAAATTCCTGAGGTGGAAAAGGAGCTATCGTTAAACACTTTTTGGGTTAACAGGCACTTGAGGAAAAAGAAAAAGTCTGTTCCTTTTTGCATTGGAGGGCTTTGTTTTGCAGTTAAATGTGATATTCTGGCCTAATGTCAATATGTGGTGTTGAGAGTGAGACTGTGTGGGAGGAGACAGTGCTAACCCCTGACCAATGCATTGTGGGATGGAGTACATTGTACACATAGCTTAAGTACAGTATGTCATCTGGGTGATTTAGGCATAACTGAAAGTTCTCAACTCTGCCACATAATATTTCCTACTTTTGATCAGAAACAAAACACCTGCAGTGGATCGTATCACAGCAGTTGTAGAGTTGGATGCATATGTCATCAAAACACATAATTAACACATAAAGACCCAAACATCCAACATCTACCAAAATCATCTACTGATATAAACTGTTTAATCCCTGTTGATCTACTAATACATGTAAATAATTGGTGTAAAATACAGTTTATTATCTTTTCATGGTCATTAGATATGACCCATGTGGACATTCAGACCAGAGGTTGCACTAGACCACATGTGGCCCGGGGGCCCTTTGGATGAATTTGTGAAATGCAAAAATTACACTAAGATATTAACAATCCTTTTAGTTCAGGTTCCACATACAGAGCAATTCAATCTCCAGTGGGCAGAGTCAGTAAAATACTATCATAGTAACAAATAATTAATGACAACTTCAAATTTTTCTCTTTGTAAATGTAAATATTTTCATGTATTTACACTAAAATAAAGTATAATTTCGCAAATAAAATGTGAGTAACCTGAACAAATATGAACAACCTGACATGTCTTAAGAGAAGTAAGTACAATTTTAACAATATTCAGTCTGTTATTAAATGTTTTGTGTGTTTGTAGATCTGTGATCTGTACGTTGTGTAAATGATAAACAGAATATTGTTAAAATTACACTTTTTTTTCAGTTTGTTCATGTTATTCACATCTTTTGAAAGCATAGTTTGTAGATGTAAACCTTCTCATAATGTAAATTTACTTTTTTTTCGCTCTGAAATAGAGAAAAGTTTGGAGTTGACATTATTTATATATTATTGTTATATTGTTACTTATGATAGATTATTTTACTGGTCCGGCCCACTTCAGATCAAATGTAGCTGAATGTGGCCCCTGAACTAAAATGAGTTTGACACCCCTGCACTAGACATTTTTATTGTCTGTCATTTTGACGGATAGGGTCGTAAAAATTCTGTCAAAACACATAATTATCCGTCGATTCAAATTTTTATTTTTTAATGATAATGACACATATTTAGTAGCATTTAATGTTCAACAACATCTCAGTGATACAGCAGCTGTAGTTGCTGCTGGCTGATAAACCAGCGTGATATCATGACTCACATTAATATACACGGCACTTTTAATTATACCACGCACTGAGGGTTATGGTTATGTGAATCAGAGATCTTGGCGTAAATTGACACACCATCAAATGGCACTGAAGAACACACGAAAGGAGAAATGTATTGAACACTGGGAAAAATGGATTGTGTACGCATCTTGATTAATACAACCATAATTGTACAATGATGTATGTGTGCATGATGTACAAGACTATTTTAAGTTTAATTGTAACACCCATGATGATCTCATGTTCATTGTTTGTTCTTTTGAAAATTAATAAATAAAAAGTTAAAAAAAAAAAAAGAACATACGAGAGGTAGAAAATGCATACGTCACAGGTGTCAAACATGTGGCCCGGGGGCCAAATCTGGCCTGTAGGATGAATTTGTCAAATGCAAAAATTACACTGAAGGTATTAACAATCAATAGTGTAAAAATAATTTTATTTCAGGTTCCATACATACACATACAAACCAATTAAATCTCAATTGGGTCAGACCAGAAAAATACTGTCATAATAACCTATAAATAATAACAACTGCAGATTTTATTTTTGTTTTAGTGTAAAAAAAAAAAAAAAAAAAAAAAAAAAAAAAAGAAACAGGAAAATGACATGAAAATATTTACATTAACAAACGATCCTTCTACAAAAAATGTGAATAACTTGACGAAATATGAACATGAAATGTCTTGTAAATGCAGTTTTATCAGTATTATACCTGTTACTAAATGTTTTGTGTATTTGCAATGTAAGTTGTAATGCACATTTGTAAATGATAAACTGATGCAGAATATTGTTAAAATTGCACTTGTTTTTCTTAAGACATTTCAAGTTGTTCACGTTATTCAGATTTTTAAGGAAACAACGTGGATATAAACATTATCATAATGTAATTTTACTCTTTTCACTGGTATTATTTTACTGGTCCGGCCCACTGCAGATCATATAGGGGTGAATGTGGCCCCTGAACTAAAATGAGTTTGACACCCCTGGCGTACGTATTGCACACCAAATGCCATAAAAACTGGCATATAACTTACCTGTCCTTCATCCTTCATCAGTCCCTCTTTTTCCCCTCGTTTATCAATGTCATCACATTTACTGGGCTTTTGAAAATAACTAAGGAGACTTGGCTGATGTTTTGCACTAACAAAGTAGCATTTGATTTTGGCTAAAGTCAGCAAAAGACTGAGACAAGACTTGACATTGACTGATTAATATGGACACTGGCACCAGCTGGACAGGAGGTGTACTACAGGTGAACTAACGGGGGGTCATGTGACTGAACTACCGCTGTTTTATTCAGCGTAGAGGTGAGCGGTGGCGCTGTAGGGTTCTATACAAGTAGGATACTGTTATGGACTGTTTGATGACTTGTTCAGAGACAGACAGACCAGCGATCGGGTTCTGTTCACGGTGTTGTGTGAAAACTTTCTTTGGTCGATTACATCAGTATTTTAATCTGTTTAAATGATGGCCAGCCTTCAGAATTTTCCATCATCTTTGAAAAAAAATCCATCAATGACAGAATATTTTCAGTTAACGCCACATCTGGTTCGGACGCTCTGTAGTTACCATGGAAACACCGTCATCTTCTACAACAGGGGTCTCAAACTCATTTTCTTTCAGGGGCCACATTCAGCCCGATTCGATCTCCAGTGGGCCGGACCAGTAAAATAATAACATAATAATCTATAAATAATGACAACTCCAAATTTTTGTCTTTGTTTCAGCGCAAAAAAAAAAACAAAACAAAACATTAAATTATTAAAATGCGTACTTTTATAAACTATCCAAACAAAAAGGATGTGAATAACCTGAAAAAACTTAAATTTCTTAACCCCTTTAGCCCGATCAGCCCCCCCGCAGGCCGAAAAAATTATGTTAATATTCATCTACTATAAAAATATAATAAATCAGGACAATGGATGTTTTTTTCAACTTTTGCTCAAAGTTTAGACCCTAATGTTAATAAAAGTACATCTAAAGTGTATTTTAGTGCAAACTTTAATGTTCAAACATGATTTTTTTATCTTTGTGGGGTGAAATATACACTCTTAAAAATCTCCGACACGAACAATTAATTTATGCATATCATCGTCAATCCAGCCACAAAAAAAAAAACAGGCGAGGATAAAAAATTCTAATTTCTCTTTTAGTTTGTTACAGTTTACTCAGGCGTAGTAATAGATACAATATTTTAGACAATGGGAATAGATTCTGTGAGGTCTGTAAATGTCCATAGACACCAAGAACATCCATATGAACCTTATTATTGTGGAGTAATTCTTCATTTACTTTGCGTATGTCTTTTTAGGCGTTTTTCCCCCGAAAATATGGTCAGGGTTAAACAGGTTAACAAAAATAAGTGCAATTTGAACAATATTATGCCTCAACTTATCATTTCGCCATGTGCATTATGGCTCAGATCTACAAAGACACTAAACACTTAGTAACAGGAAGAAAATTGTTAAAATTATGTCTAATTTCCGTTAGACATTTCAGGTTGTTCATATTTATTCAGGTAATTCACATTTTATTGTTACAGGATAGTTTGTAAATGTAAGTATTTTCATAATCTAATGTTATTTTTAGCATTAAAAGAAAGGCAAATCTGATGTTGTCATTATTTGTAGGCATAGTGTAATGTTATTTTTTTCCACATCAAACCCAGAAGTCATTCTTTTTTGTCGGTTATTCTGCTGTTATTATTTGACTATAGATCATATTGGTTTGTATGTGGAACCTGAAACTAAAATGAGTTCCACAGCCTTGACTATGGAATTTTTTGCACTTTGCAGATTCATCCCACGGGCTGGATTGGAACCTTTGGTGGGCCGCATGTTTGACACCCCTGTTCTTTAACATTTATTCACCAGTAAAACCCATGGAGTCGGATCAATGACAGTGGATGGACAAACTTGGTTTATGTTTCATTAATGATATATTTTGCTTAAAAAAAAAAGTCACTTTTTCTTCAGTTTTCTCTAATATTGATATAATAATCCTCAACTTTACCCTGAGCTTTTATGAACATCCACATGATTAGTAAATTAAATGTTGGAAAACACCTGATTTTCTCTAGAAAAAAAAAAAAACAACACAAAATACAGAAGATAATATTACAACAAATGGTGATAAACCACTTAAGGATGGTTAAATATAGAGAAAAATTCATTTTGGAACTGCCACAAATGTCACACTGGGTCCTTATGGGTTTAAATATTTAATTGAAGCCGTACAAAGACAAACTAGAGCACAGAAGCAGACCTATTTTAAGGGTAATTAGGTGCGTAGTAACAGTATCTGTAAATAAAGTGTGCATATGCTCACAGTTTTAGGTGGCCAAAGAACTGCATGGGATAAATTAATAATATTTTTAAACCCTTGGCTCTGTAATGTATTTGACC
Organism: Sphaeramia orbicularis; assembly: GCF_902148855.1. Lineage (NCBI taxonomy): Eukaryota > Metazoa > Chordata > Actinopteri > Kurtiformes > Apogonidae > Sphaeramia > Sphaeramia orbicularis. The sequence goes on along the minus strand of NC_043976.1, from coordinate 16,348,706 downwards.
ATCTTTCTTTATTGTGTATTTTTGCCAGCTGCACTTCATCTGCTGGGTATAAATAAACTTATTGAGAAAAAATTAATTTAATAAAAGTGTGAATACAAGAAAAAAAAAAAAAAAAAAGCCCTGTTGTCATGTCTTGTAAAGTTGTTCACACACATTTGCCCACGCATCACTTCTCGCCGTAGCATCACGGTGTCAGTATCTGGCAGGGAAACATGATGAGCGCAGTCTAAGTGTCCGGGTCGGAGGTCAAACAGAGGGCCAACAGGAGCAGGAAGGCACCCCGATAAACAGCTAATTCCGCTCGGCACCCTTCTGCTGTTGCCTGGATACTGCGTGATTCTAATTAAGTGTTTTGTGATTCACACGCTCTTTTTTTTTACACCCCTGATTTCCCACACTTACATTTTATCAGCCACGTTTCCATGCTTGTGATAGACACTACAGATAAAATTCATTTTCTCCAATCACTTCCTAAAATTGCAAGCGTTTTTGTGTGTGTTTTTTTTTTTTTTTTTTTTTGCGGATGGAGGCTCAGTTTGTGGGTGGATCGGACTTTTAGGGTCACAGACAAACCACCTCTCAGTAGATACCTCTCTCTTGGTGCTATTTTTCATGATTATATAAAATCACCACGGATTATTCTTTTGCTACTTTTTTAACAAACAATAAAACTCCTTTATTTTTCTTGAAAGCATGAATAGTACCCCTGGGTCTTGAGCTCTTTTAACGATTAGGATAGCTGAACTCTTCCAGAGTCTGCTCTTTGAATTAAGTCCCCCTCCCCTTTCCAACAGGCCTCTCACTGGGCTGATCTCGCAGGCTAATTGGCTTCGGGGGTTGACGTTCAGTGTTTACCAGCAGTCCTCTGGGAGCTGGATGAACCGGCAGAGGGGAAGGGGTGCTGCGGTTCCCCTTACCATCAGCTCCCCCCGAGCCCAAAGCATGGACCGCTAGCCCTCATAAGTGCCCCCACCCCCACCCTGCCCCCCTGCAGCGTTTGGTCAGGACCTGGGGCTTTTGCCTAGAAAACCTTCCCAGTGCAGGTGAACTGAACATAAAGCAGTTGGAGAAAATCTACAAGGAAACAGGCAGAACTCTATTCATGCAGACATGAGTATTTTTTTTTCCCGTATCAAACAATTACTTGATAGCAGATTTATAATGTGCAATGTTAGGTAGCATGGAGACGGCTGGGGAGAACAAAACATCTCAAGGCTGGAGGAGAAAAATGTAGCCATTTAATTGCAATGTCAAAAAAAACAATGAGGAATAGAAAAACATGGATAAAAAAAACTTTAACAAAGACACTGCCTGCAGCTGCTCTGTAGTTTAGATTCTTCTTCCCCATATGGAAGCTGATATTTATTCAGAAACTGGGCGATATGTCCTATCTACTGGAAACTACTAGTGTTCATTTCATAACTGGTGTGAAATGTTGCAAATGTAGCGTCTTATGCACACTGTAAAAAATGACTGTAGAATTAACACCAAAAAGTTGTAAAATTGCAACATAAAAAATAGGACCAATGGCCCTGCAGCTTACCGGCCAAATTAAAAGCTTTGGGAAATGTATCCAGATGCCATTTATTATCACCCAGTTCTGTGTATGTATTATATCACAGAAATAGCCCATGTTTTGGTCATATTCCAATCAGATCTGTTAAAAATTCAAATTCCAACTTTGATATCATTGATACTTACTGATTGATTGGATCAATCCACTTTCTATCTCTTATAATGGGAAAAATTTTCAAAGTCGCACCAAATCCAGAATCAGATCCGGATCGAAATAATTTCAATACCTTGTGTTAAGACTTCTGGGTGAAATGACAAAGCTGTTAAGACTGAGTAAATGGGTTTAAATAACTTCACTGCTGGAAATGGTAATTGTTTGGTTTCTTTAAATTTCTTTATATGTTTGCATATTTTTGTCTAATTTTATTAATAATAGTAATCTTTATATTATGGTTAAACAAGTCTGGCAATTTATATTTATGAGCAGACGGGGTTGCCTGAGGTTATATATGGCGGCTGTGGCCCATTCTAATCAATCCATTCATTGATCTGTTCACCATCGGCAGGAGCACACAGCCCATTGGTATGGAACAAAGGGCTATGGTGGCGCTGGGATGCGCTTTGCGCATGCTCCAAGGACACTAAGCCTTCTGGGTAATGTAGTTTCCAGGTTAATACAGTCACTGTAGGTAGCCTAATGTGTTTTGTCTTTTAAGTCTGTTTGTCATGTGAGAGATGACTTTGTTTGCTTGTTGTTGTGTTTTATGTGTGAAGAGTACATTGTAATTATGAATTTCTATGTGTTTGTTTCTATTTAAAGGTTTATGAACTGTGATATATCCTGCGATAAACAAAGAATAAATTAAGCAAGAAAAAGATAAACACAAGTTGTAACATTGTGTGCTGCCTGTCCAGCCTTTTCGGAGGGCTAAAATTTTGAAAAGTCCGAACACCTTGTGTTGACATCATCATAAAGAAGCTGTATACCAAGTTTGAAGTCAATCAGAACTGGAGTTTGGGAGAAAAAGACGATTGAAAATTCTGTAACAGACGACGACAACGCATGACGACAATAGCTTAAATAAGTTAAAAAACTGTGCAAACAATACAATGCAAAGTTGTTTATTTGAAAAGATTTTTGTGTTAACGATTGAATCAAATATAGCTGTAGTTTTTACAGGAAGAGTATGTGAACAAAACCAGATTTGTATGTAGAAATGATGTATTTCTGTTGTTTTTAGAAAATAAAAGTGTAAATTGAAAAACAATGCGATGCCGTTTAAATTGTAAGACCATACTGTTGAAATAACAGCCTATTTGCCTCTCTCTCTCTCTCTCTCTCTCTCTCTATCTATCTATCTATCTATCTATCTATATCTATATCTATATGTATGTGTATATATATATATATATATATATATATATATATGTACTGAACAAAAATATAAATGCACCACTTTTGTTTTTGCTCCCATTTTTCATGAGCTGAACTCAAAGATCTAAAACTTTTTCTGTGTACACACAAGGTTTATTTCTCTCAAATATTGTTCACAAATCTGTCTAAATTTGTGTTAGTGAACACTTCTTCTTTGCTGAGATAATCCATCCACCTCACAGGTGTGGCATATCAAGATGCTGATTAGACAGCAGGATTTTTGCACAGGTGTGCCTTAGGCTGGCCACAATAAAAGGCCACTCTAAAATGTGCAGTTTTATCACACAGCACAATACCACAGATGTCACAAGTTTTGAGGGAATATGAAATCGGCATGCTGACTTCAGGAATCTCCACCAGAGCTTTTGCCTGTGAATTGAATGTTCATTTCTCTACCATAAGCCATCTCCGAAGCTGTTTCAGAGAATTCATGAAGAAGACTGCGTGAGGAAAATGGTGGTCACACCAAATACTGACTGGTTTTTTGACCCCCCTGGACCACCCAATACAGTAAAACTGCACAGTTTAGAGTGGCCTTTTATTGTGGCCAGCCTAAGTCACACCTGTGCAATAATCCTGCTGTCTAATCAGCATCTTGATATGCCACACCTGTGAGGTGGATGGATTATCTCAGCAAAGGACAAAGGAGAAGTGCTCACTAACACAGATTTAGACAAATTTATGAACAATATTTGAGAGAAATAGGCCTTTTGTGTTTGTAGAAAAAGTTTTAGATCTTTGAGTTCAGCTCATGAAAAATGGGAGCAAAAACAAAAGTGGTGCGTTTATATTTTTGTTCAGTGTATATATATATATATATATATATATATATATATAGTAAAGTTATAAAAAAGTAAACATTTACAATGTAACATTTTACATTTGTAAATGAATGGGTTGGTAGAGTTGATAGAGCGGCTCGTCCAATAACCAAAGGGTTGGTGGTTTGAATCCTGGCTCTGACTGTCCATATGTCAAAGTGTCCATGGAAGACACTGAACCTTAAATTGCTCTCAGTTGGACCTGGTGGATTTGGAAAGTGCTTTGGACACCATGAAGGTGGAGAAAATGTGCTAAATATTTACCAGATTTTATCCATTTACCAGTTAAATCTACATGTTTAAAATGTTAAATCTACATGTTACTCTGTAAATATGTTTACAGTTGGATGTGTTTTTTACACTATTGTTCTGGAAACCACAGCTGCCAGTTTTTTTTTCCGTAAAAACAACAGGATTTTTTTACAGTACAAACTATTTTATATCCAGTGTTTTCGGACCTCTACAGCTGATGTAAAGCTCCTCTTGGATTTGGTCAAGGTCGGATAGTTTACTTTTACCAATTTGTGCTTCATTTATTAGAAGTTTCAGATAGAGTAACTCTTAAAAACATGTTGAAACCCACTCATACCACTGAAATAACACCTTTACTTATTACTGTCAATGTCAAACTCCAGCTTGTTGCCTTGGCTGTGTGGTTTGCATTCATCCGTTTTTTTTTTTGTGTTTTTTTTTTAACTTCAATATAAAAATGTTTTTTATTTCCATGCTTCTCGGGAACAGGGCATGTTTTTTGATTGTGAGACAATGTGCTCATTTCACAAAATTTGGTAGACCACACTCTAATTAAAACTAATGTATTCCATTCTCTGTTTTCTGTTTATTTGTCAACTCCTCAAGAAGCGAGAAAATCTTCATCTGTTTCATTATGCCGAGCCTCGCTTCCAAACTGACTTTTTGAGAGGAGCTAGGTTGCTAACAGTCACGAATGGTACATACTGATTGAGAGTTGTTGCCTCCAAAAATGCTTTAGATTCACTTTGTCTGTAAATTAAGCAGCCACTCTTGGTTTCAAATGGGCATTTGTTTCAATTATCTCGATGGAGTGAGAAGCTGTGCTTCCTTTGAATCTTTTTCTGATTGGACGGGAAGCCAGATGGGAAGCACGGCATGCAGGGAGAGTCGACAAAGGCGCTCATGGAGTATGGGATTCACTGTTGCTGAGACAAATCAATTACAGATAAATGCCATATGCACCGAAAGAATACAAAGGCTTTTCACGCAGTTTTGAAGTCAGTCAAAGAGATGCTTGAGTGTCACTGACCTTGTGCAGGACAGGTACCGATATACCAAATAATGCTTTATTAATTCCATAATGATTTGAGTTATATCATCATTTCAAGGTTTACAAACTTCCTCTGATTCTCCATGATGAATGAGAAAGCTGTCAACATCCACATTCTATACAAAACAAAACAAAACAAAAGAAAGCATCAGTAGGAAAGTACATTTTTCTCCGCAGACTATATTTTTTTGTTTTGTACTTATATGACAGTAGATAAACTCATATGACCTCCAGTAGGTTGAGCTGTAGTTTCTCAGACCAAATGTTCTAGTTTTTACCCACTGAGCTCATACAGCAGTTTAACATTGGCTGACAGTTTTAGGGTGTGTTCTAATACGTATTTAAAACATGCTACATCCATCCACCTGCATACAGCAGTAGGACCATGTTTTCTGATCATGGTATAATGCAGGGGTCTCAAACTCATTTTCTTTCAGGGGCCACATTCAGCCCGATTTGATCTCTAGTGGGCCGGACCAGTAAAATAATAACATAATAACCTATAAATAATGACAACTCCAAATTGTTGTCTTTGTTTTAGTGCAAAAAACCCTTATTAAATGATGAAAATACTTACTTTTATAAATTATCCAAACAAAAGAAGATGCGAATAACCTGAAAAAACTTACATTTCTTAAGAAAAATAAATGCAATTTTCACAGTATTATGCCTCAACTTATCATTTCTACATGTGCATTATGGATCGGATCTACAAAGACACTAAACACTTAGTAACAGGCAGAAAATTGTTAAAATTGTGCTTAATTTTCTTTAGAAATTTCAGGTTATTCACAGTTTATTGTTACAGGATAGTTTGTAAATGTAAATATTTTCATAATTTAATGTTATTTTCTGCACTAAAACAAAGACAAAAATTTGAAGTTGTCATTATTTACAGGCATAAAACAAGATTATTTTTTTCACATCAAACCGAGAAGAAAATATGGAGTCATTATGTTCTATAGGCTATTATACTATTATTTTACTGTAGATCATACTGGTCTGTATGTGGAACCTAAACTAAGCCTTGACTGTGGAATTATTGCACTTTGCCAATTCATCCCTATGGCCGGATTGGAACCTTTGGCGCATTTGGCCCCGGGGCCGCATGTTTGAGACCCCTGGTATAATGTATCACAGTATTAATGAAACCTGCTGATGATGCAGAGATTCCTCAGCCGACAATATTATCATATTCTCAAGATGTAAGGGAACAAACTTGTTTAAGTCTGACAAAAATAACATCATTAGCTTTAGATTTCTTCAGTTACTATTCCCACTGACATAATGATTTTTACCTCCGCCAAGGAGGTTATGTTTTTGCCATTGTTTGTTTGTTTGTCTGTTTGTCTGTCCGTTAGTGTGCAACATAACTCAAAAAGTTATGGACAGATTTTGATGACATTTTCAGGGTTTGTTGGAAATGGGATAAGGAAGAAATGATTAACTTTTGGGGGTGATCCGGAAGAAATCCTGGATTCTGGATCACTTTGAAATTTTCGTTAACATTGTGGTAAATGGGGCCAAAATTTTCGTTTCCCAATATCTCGCTTAATTATTGACCAAAACTCATGAAATTTCACTCAGGAATTGACAATGGGGTCCTCTATCACATTTCAAAGGCTGATCCGGATCTGATCCAGAAGGCGGATTTTATCTCAATTTATATAAAAAATGGGGGTGCCCTTACTTTTTGGCCTACTGTGCCTTTAATATTAAAGGTAGAAATTTCTGACAAGCGCCATCGTGTAGCTCAGTCAGTTCCGCATCGGGAGTATGCCACCGGATTTCATGTAGCTTTAATACTTAAGGAGCTAGATCCAGAAGAAAACCGCCATTACGAGAAATGTGATTTTCGTGAATAACTACTGAACTAATAAGGATATAATTATGAATCCAGTTGCTAATGGTATGTTTTCATGGTCAAGGAATCTTAAAATATAGGTAAAATAAATATGGGACTAATATTTATGGTGGAAATCACAATATGGGGGAATTGTGCAAATCTCATGCAATTTGACTCAGGGATTTACAACGGGGTGTTCTATCAAATGGCAAAGACTGATCCGGATCTTTCAAAAAGTTATGGACAGATTTGGATGAAAATTTCAGGAAATATTGATACTGGCACAAGGAACAAATGATTAAATTTTGGTGGTGATCGGGGGGGGGGGGGGCACTGATCTGCCTTGGTGGAGGTCTGCGCTCTCAGAGTGCTTTTCTAGTTTTATTTTAGAGCATTTTACTGAATTGTAGTAGTTATTTTGTCCCGAGAAACCTCCTTTCAAGGCAAATCATCCATGGTGAGGCCTCTACTTAATGTTATGTTATTTATTTATTTTTTATCAAACAAAGGAATTGATTTTTCATACATTATGCTGATAGGACGTTTAAAGCCTAGACTGTCATGTGGAGAAGTGGTGGGATTAAATAAGTTATACTTCCACTCCTTTCCTAATATGTGAATCAAGTCATATTTTGTTTTCATATATGTGTATAAGTTTAACATGTTTTCTTGCAATCTGTTTCATTTCTTAGGACTACAGTAGGATTATTTTGTTTGTTTTGTAGCATTTTCGAAATAAACTGAACTCAGGGTTTCCGCTGTGTCTTAAAAAGTCTGGAATTTACAAATCTGCATTTAATGCCTTAAAAAAGTCTTCAAAAGGTATTAAAGTTGATATGGTAGGTCTTAAGTTATGTTGCCATAAATGTGTTTAAACGTGTCTGTTAAATGTACAAGCTGCAAAGAAAGTATCGTTATTCTACTCAGTTCCACTCGTTCCAACCCGACAATTTATACTGAAATTAGGAACCAATTATCGCTAACTTTACAGCCCCCGGTGAGAAATGACGTAGAACGGTGGGATTCAAGGCGTTGGAGTAAATAAATACATTTTCCTAAATTCTAGGAGTCACAAATTTTTGCCAGTATGGCCATGAAATAGGCATTAAATTCTGTTCGAAGTCGTATTAAAAAGGTCTTAAAATTATTTTATAGAAACCTGTAGGAACCCTGTGAACTGAACTGAAAACTTTCACAACTTACCCATACAATATATAACTCTGGATTAGTTGTGAGCTTCCTTTTTGTTCTGATGATGCGCATAAATTTTTTTTTTTCATATCTTTCTAGTTTTTTTTTTTTTTTTTACATAATTAACAAAATTACCTATCCCAACATATCCATCCCCCACCCATTCCTTACCCTTGAGGAGAGATAAAAAAAAAAAAAAATTAAAAATTAATTAATAACTAAATACACACACATATGTAAAAAACAAAAAGTAGATAAACGAGATTAAATATATGTATACCTACACATATACATACATCTACACATACATACACACCTACATACGTGTACATGTGCATTCACACACACATACATACATGTACATACCTATACACACCTACATATACATGATATTAATAACAATAATAATCAAAATTACCTGTGGATGCATATATCAAGATTATTATCGTTAACGAAAACTAACGAAATGACGAAAACTAGAATTTTAAAAACATTTTCGTTAACTGAAATAAATAAAAACTATAATTAAAAGACAAAAAAAAAAAGATAACTAACTGAAACTATTGTGTGCTTACAAAACTAACTAAAACGTATAAAAATTCTGGATAAAATTCCCTTCGTTTTCGTTTTTGTCAATGTCGGATTGATATAAAATTGATTTATTTCCCTCAAGCAATTTTAGCCGCTGGCACCATATGATATTTAACAGCCCGTCATTTCTTGTGACTTGTTGTTTAGAGTCGTCTTCTGGTCCCCACTCTACCTGGAAATAGGGATGCTCCGATCTATGTTTTTTCAATTTCGATCCGATCCGATATATTAATTTGGTTATTTCCCGATACTTCCCCGATACCCGATACTTAAGTAGACTACATAGCAAAAAATGTAAGTATAAAAAAAATGCATTAGCCAACATTATCAACAACAGAGAGAGGTTGATGCATCCAGTGCAATGAAATTTATCACCTTCTCTGTAATCCTCTGAGCCTTCGGACTGTCTGTCGGAAGTTTTTCACGCCCCTTTGAATGAATCGGTTATCCTCTGCTGCGCTTGTTGTTGTTGCTGTTTAGCTTGCTCCAGCTCCTCATGTTCTTTCGCATGGTGTCTTCGTAAATGCTTGGCCAAATTGGTGGTATTAAACGTTGAAGGTTTTAGTCCATCCCTCGGAACATCGGCTTCACATATGTTGCACTTTGCTGTGGCACTTTTTTGCATCTCAAGTGAAAAGTACCTCCAAATTAAGGACATGCTTTCTTCGTTTTTGCGTGCGGCACATTTACGGCAACTAAGCGGATGTGACTTTCGCCTATCTCAAAGAAGAAGAAGTCACTTCCGTCTAGTTGCCGCAAATGTGTGGACGCGGCCTCACTACTACTAAGTTCTTATTTTACTATTCTGATACTATTGTATCGGAAGGTAGATCGGCGACGTCATGTCATATTCAGATACTTTCTGATACTTAATTAATTTGATATCGGAGGTTTGATTCCGATACTGTATCGGGATCGGCGCATCTCTACCTGGAAACATGGAGACTAAAGTTGGGAGAAAGCAGCAGAGTCCTGTCTGGGATTTATTTGAATATGACAGAGAAGAAGAAAAAAGATGAGAAAAAACTAAAACTAAACATTTACAAAATAATGAAAACTAATAAAAACTAGCAAACATGCTCTAAAAACTAATTAAAACTAACTGAATTAGAAAAAAAAGTCAAAACTAAATAAAATTAAACTATAATGAAAAATGCAAAACTATTACAACCTTGGCATATATACATGCATACTTAAATTCAAATAAATGCATATGTATACATTGTGAGCTTCTTGAATAAGTTTAATGAGTGCATGTGTTTTCATTAAATGTGGGGAAAGCTCAAACAAAAACTGAGATACAGCTGTTGAAAACATGTTACCATCACATCTGATCTGTTTCTTCCAGACAAAATCATTTCACAGACAGATCTGTTTGCACAAAGGTCTGGAAAACACAGGCTCCTTTCCAAAAAGGATTTACCGTATTATTCAGTAAGTCATGGATTATGATATTTCACCAATGGCAAGAGCACTGCATTCTTAACATAACAGCCTTCAGCCTAATTCCAAACGCATGAATAACACCTATAACTTGGCTTTCTTGGAGTCATAGGCCTCTTCTCCTTATTTGTGTGACAAGTGAGTCTACTTTTCTCGTTGCTAATACCCAATTAGGGAGATGATTATTGATTGAGGTGTTGAAAGTTGACCGCTAATCTCCCTCCTCCCAGGATAAGACGATCAATAGGTGACTGTAATGAGCAACCCCGTTCCTCAGTGCTAATAAACAGAATTAGATTTAGACTGGATACATATTTGGACATCCACAGATAAGGAACTTGGATGCACCCATCTATGTTGATTTTATTTTGCTGGCGTGGAACTGACATCCCCTGGAAGCATGCATGAGAGGGAAAACAACAGCTCACAGTGTTATTTCTTTTGACACGGCTAGTGTTACTAAGCTGCTGCTGTTGGGTTTAGTTACTCTAACGCAGCAGCGATTTCTCATAGACTGCAAGGGAAGCCCGGCTTCCCCTAAAATTACAAAAATTAAATGATTAAATATGTACGGTTGTGTTGACATTTCATTGATCAACAGACTCGATGTTTTTCACTTCTCATACATTCAGGTTGCGCTGTTTTCTCATACAATCTCTGCTCAGTGCATTTGCCCGTGGAAGCCCGGCATCCATGCACTTCAATGGGACTGAGTGGAACAGTTTTTTTTCATTGCCTCAAAACTGGACGGTAATTGGATAAATGCCACGATGTTGTCCCGCCCCCAGACGCTCGGCATCTCTGGGGGTGAATGGAGCTGTGGGTGGAGCTCTGCCGGGCTGGATGCCAGACTTCCATGTGCTGATTGGAGGATCAGTCGAAAGGCCGAATCCCGTTTGATTGACAGCTATTTTCAGATCTACTCCGTTGTAGCAAGAATAGGATACCAAATTATTTATTAATTGAGTGTTGATTTATTGATTAATTTAATTATAGATTTTTTATAGATTAATTATAGATTTTGGAAATCTTGCATAGGTTGATAGTTCGTTGACTGCACAGATGAACCCATGTGTGAATAATAGTACACAAAGCACAACTGAGGCAATGGATTTATATACATATAAATACTTTATTAACTAAACTAAGACACACTAATAACATAAAGACAAGAGACAAATACAACCAAAGGAGCAGGAGATTATGGACAGGAGAATATGTAGATTAAGCTGGCAGACAGCTATATTCAAGATATTATAATGTTAGTGAGGTTACGTTGAGGTAAACCTACTTAACTTGGAATAACACCAACTCAGATAAATCAGGAGCAAGTTTCCTTACAAGTTGTTGCGGTGCGGATGCAGCAACTGGCACGGCCTTGACGGCGGATGGATGAAGTCTTCTGACGTAGTTCGAAGCAGGAACAGGCTGTGAAGCGACGTGCTTGAGCTGGAGGCCTGAAGGTCTGGAGTTCTGAAGTTCTGCTGGCTGGAGGAGGTTCACAGCTGGCTCTGGTGGCTGGTTCTGGAAAGCTCACCAGGAGAAGATGGAGAACAGCGAAGATGATAAAGCTCTTTGGAGAGCTTAGAGGATAGAACAGCTCTGAGAGCCAAGGAGATGGTCAAGACTCCTTGGAGAAAGCTCTTTGCGGAGGTGAGAGCTCAGAAGAGGTGGAGATAGCTCTTCTCTTTGCGTAGGTGAGAGCAGCAAGGGTGGAAAAAGCTCTTCTTGTAGGTGAGAGCCTGAGAGAGGTGGAAAAGACTCTCGAGATGGAAAAGACTCCTCTGAAAAGTTGGTTTCATTTACTTTTATAGTTTGTCCAAAAACCAGCTTGCCACGCCTTCCTCGTGCATATAGATGAGTTATCGATGCCTTGGGGCATTGCCTTCTTTGTCTGTTTTCGGCGGGAAAACGCCTCCTTTTGCCGGTCATTAACATATTTCAGAGTATCATCTCTCTCTCCCCCCCTTAGGAGAGGGAGAGAGGACCTCATGCAGACTTGTAAGAAAACTTCTCCCAACCTTAAATAAGATCCTGAAATAAGATCCTTAAACTTTGTACATCACCTGTAACCTCACTTAAGCATCAGTAAAATAATAGCATGATTATTCAGACATGCTATAAGCAGTGATACTCTTACTTTCACATAATTCACCGTGAACATGATCAGGACACACATATGTGAAACCACAGGTCAGGCAAATGGCTTAAGTATTACATGCATACAAGAGTTAACGTGCTGAGTTAATCAACATTAACACATAATGTAATACATTATTAACATGGCACATATAGGGATTTTATCATTCAGTCCTTTGTTCGTTTCTGGGTTCATCTTCACCTCTGGATAAGCAAGAATAATGGGACACAGATGTTGAGAGGCAAAAGGTCAGCTTAGTGTCAAAACCGAGTCCATTAGGCTCATTCTTTAAGATCATCTGTCATTATAAATGTCGCTTGTAGAGGATGTCCGGGCATTGACCTGCTAAACAACCAATCAGCATGGTTGTTCAGGAATTTGGTTTGACACGGAGAGGAAGATAATATAATTTATAATTCTGTTTTTGAGTCTGTTCACTCACTCCACCGTCATCCGGCTACACCGTCACTTGACAGAGTTCAGTTTAATACCGTTGTGCATTCTGCTGTGAAATCGAGAGAGAAACTACTACGAAATTACTCATTCATTTCTTGCACTGTAAATAAAACACACTCATTGTACAGTCTACTCTCGTTAAACCACCCGCCGTTATACCACCATTTTTGCTCACCACCGACCAAAACCATTGCACAACATTCCCCAATGCATGATTCCATTAGCTACCGCCATTTCCGCCTATCGCCATCCGCCAGCCCAGTTCCATGCACAAACAACACTTATACCATTGATTTCCCGACCGTTATACCGCCAGCGTGATTTCCATCAAGTATACATAAATTTTAACAATGCACTGAAACAAACGCGCCAGACGCTGATCGCGACAAGCTACGAATAGGTCTATGGAACGGCCACCGTTCATTTATCGCAGAACACTCAGTAGGTCAGGATGTCGGGAAGAGGACGTGGGATTAAGCCAAAGCCTCAAGATGATGGGGTGTCATTTCCCGACACGGTATAATAATGCTTAAAATGTTTCCCCACTTTAAATGATCCCATACAACATAACAGAATCAAGATTTATTTAGAAACGCAATTAGAACGGGTTAACGGAGGCAGCATAGACATCATATAGTAAAGACATGCACATTATGGACACAACCCGTTGTAACGCCATTTTCGCTATACCGCCAATTTGGCCGTGAACGGAAGTTGGCGGTATAACGAGAGTAGACTGTACTTCCTTGTTTCAATTTAACATAATTTCAACGTTTTCTTGTTTACTTGGTACGATAAGGTCACGGACCATTTTCTTAAAAAGGAACGGAGGGCCGAATTCATGTTTAAATAACTTGAATTTTTTTTTTTTTTTTGATGTAAGCCGACAATTAGCTTCCCCCCTCTGAAAGACGAGCAGCCGCCACTGCTCTAATGCCAGTAAAATTGCACTCATTTCCAACAAAAGCTATTTCAGGACTCTCTGTTCTGTACGTGTCCATAAAACCACCTCTGAAGTTTCAGTCCTTTGCTTATATTTAATTTTTTTTAAGACCCCTTGGGTGCTTATAAACAAACAGTGATTAAGACTGAAGGTAAGCTAATGCCACCAATAGCTTCAGAGCAGCGTGATTATGGTTAATTACTTCCAGAAGGCAATTTCCCCCCTCCACTTTGTTTTACCAACTTTGTTATGATGAAAAGTGGCTTGTGAATAAAAGACTGTGTTGCTGACCCACCAAGGGCAGCTAAACAATGAAACAGAGCAATTTAGTGGCCATTATTGTAAAGAGGAATTTGCTTTTCAAGGGCAATACGATTGTTCTTGACACATGGGTCCAACACACCAGTCTTGACTTGATTAATACCACACAAAGGCATCTCTGTTGTTTCTTAGTTGTTATTTTCCTCTTAATTTTCTTGACACGACCATGTTCAAATATCCTGTAAAGCAACACATTCTCCAACCCAGAAACAACACCTGTTTTAGAGAAAATGTCATGTTTGCTTCCTAGTTGTCACTTTCCTCTAAAAGGATGCTACAATGTGCCATGAAGCAGTCTCTGTGGGCCACGTTCTGTTTTCAGGCACTGATTTAAAATGCAGCAAAAACTTTAGGAAACATGACACATATACACCAGCACATAAACTTTTGGGGCTTACAAATGTAATGTACAATACAGAGATGTATGTCACTTGCAAATACGTATCCTGGATATATTCTTCCCGAATCAAAACAAAAGAAGACAAGACACGGGCCTTGCTTTTTTTTGTCTGGATGCTAGATTTGGGTCTGCACGTTTTAGTTCACTCTCACCTCTCTTCTCTCAGCACTGTTGTTTTTACAGAGAGGCAGTGAACATATCAAAGCATTTAGCGGCTCAAAAGCCAGGTTAATTCCCAGTGTTGATGGGAACCTGTGTACACTTTAAAGGCAAGTATGTTAATGTTTCTCGCAGCGATGTTGGATTATGTTTTTCTTCCCACAAAATGTGCAAAACATGTACCAGTGCACATTCCAAACCACATCTCATGACTTCCTGATACTGGTTGGTATTTAGATAAAGGCTTAAATACAACTGGTTTAAGGTTAGAACGGTTAAAACGCGTAGATTTATGTAAACACATTATCAGTCTGTTTACAAGATTTTTATTCATTTAACCCTCTAACGCCAAATGTATCATATTTGATACATGAGTTTTGAATCCCTCTACATGATCAGTGTGATTTTTTTTTTCTTGAATAACCTGATGTATACAATTAGATACATACAGCTGAAACACTCAATTTATTTAAATCAAGGTTAAAGACCCATCTGTTCTCAGCTGCATTTGAATAAAGTTTTTATTTAGAAGTTTAGATCTGCAGTTTCTTTTAAGCTTAAAGTTTTTTTCTGTTTTATCTATTTATCTGATTTAGTTTTTGTTTGTTTGTTTTTCTCATGCCTATACTTTTATTGCTTCCCTGCTATAATGCTCTTAATGTTTTAAGTAAAGCACTTTGAATTATGTTGTACATAAAATGTGCTATATAAATAAGCCTACCTTGCCTTGCCTTACACAGATAATCCACCAGGGGGGAGGAATTCGTTAACCAGAGGCCTTTCCAGTGACACTACAAGATTTGTCATTAAGGAGGAAGGAGGCAGAACTTTACCAATTTTGAAAAGGAATTACCAATTTGTTAGACATGTTTGTGCTATATTATTTTGTTTGTTCAAAAATAAAAATAGTTGAGCATTGAGACCTGATGTATCAAATATGATACAAAATTGAAACTCATACATGGAAATTGATATTTGAAAGAACATTTTTGGGGTTGTTCAGAAGGACCAATAAAGGCTCCAGTTTCAAAGAACTTGGTTAACAATGTCTCTTGGTTTCTGTCATCAGCTCCAGGTGTCTAAGGAGTTACAATGACCCTTTTTTACCAGATAGTGTCAGCTTGCATCGATTAAACACAAAATTTATTTTTTGGGGGGCATTTTCCATATATGAGAATGGGGACCAGTTCCAGGAGGGCTAAAGTGGTACTAAATGTGTAATTGGATTGAGAAACACTGCTAGGTCAGGAAATATATTTGTCATTATGTCACAATGTATCCTACCAAGCCAAATATTTGATATGGTTCTATCTTGGTAAAGTTTAAACATTTGTATTCTCATCTGGAAAAAAAAAAAATCTAATATAAGGTTTCATTACAGGAATTACATGTTATAGGTATAACCTGTTAAGCGCTATTGTTTCCAGTCAGAATCATTTCAGTGTAACACAAACTAATGGATTGGCTGATACCAGAAGCTTATATAAACCCAAGTTATGATCAGAAAAAAGCAAAGTTAAGACAAAATACACAGATTCATAATGTGACCTTTGCTATGACCCATAGACGGGTCTATGTCTGTGTGAGTGTCTGTGTGTTTGAGTGGATGTTTTGCAGATGTGAAGCTGAACTCGTCCTCGGATTAGACCAGCCAGCTGGAGGCGGACCTTATGTCGCATTTCCACTATGTGGTATCGACTCGACTTGGCCTTTTCGCATTTCCATTACGAAAAAAGACGTGGAATCTGGTACCCGGTACTAGTTTTTGGTATCACCTCTGCCGAGGTTCCAAGACTGGGGACCAGATACTAAAATGTGACATGTAAACACTGCAGACCACTGATTGGTCAGACAGTCGTCTCTGTGACCCACCGTTTTAACAGATGCAGAAGTTGACAGTAAATATAGCGGTAGGTTAATCCACAAGATGACAGCCCATAAAACTACACCATGGTCGGTCGAGGAGGTTCAGACATAAAAATTCAGCATGAGCTTGATGAGACAACACACAATGAGCGAGTTTATCAGCAACTCTCCGAGCAGACGACACGGAAGTAATGTGCTGCATCGCTATGACGTACAGGTACTGTAAAGTCAGTAGTATCCTGTAATGGAAACGGTCTCCAGGAATAGTACCTGGTACCCGAGTCGAGTTGAGCCGAGCCGAGTTGAGCCGGTTCCATGTAGTGGAAATGCGGCATTACAGTCACAGGATCTGGGCCGGTCCCCCGTCGCCTTTCCTCCACTTCCAACCCCATTCATTCATCTTTGTTTGTGAATGCAGCAGTAGGGGTGGGCTGCCTATTTCTTTGCCTTGTTTTCTCCTGTCCTCTTTAAGTAGGGAGGTCAGACTCTGTATTTTGGTTCTTTTTCTTTTGCAGGTCAGCCTTGCTTCTTTAGTTAGTGGAGTTATGTTTGTTATGTTGGCCATGGCCCACCCCAAGCACCAAGCTGTCATCATGCTTGAGTGTTGTATTACATGTCTTTATGTTATGTTGGAAATAAATCCTTTGTTTGTTTAAGTGCACCAGCCTGCGTCCTGAGGGTTTGTCTGTGGCTTGGGAGTGAAGGAAGGTGGCTGCTGATTCATGTTATGCTCTAGGGTCACCTAGCCGGGGTGTAATACCTTTATGTTTGCACTTCTGCTTGGCTCATTCAGTGAATCTTAGTGGTAGAGAAGTAATACTTGTACTGCTGGATCTGTTTAGTGTTAGCTTAGTGCTGCAAAGTTTGTACCATTGATCTTTTGTTTTATGTAATTATTCGTGATATGAATAATTCTTGGACTGTTACCTTAATTTTTACATTTACCCATGTAAGTGCTTGTTGTGTGGATTGTGTTCTGTTTTCCACAAAATGGTTTTGTTGAGCTTTTACTCTGGTTCTTGTGTTCACGTGGATGTATATGATGTGCATAATGCTACAAACATCACGTAACATTACCATGGCAACACAACTACGTTCTACCCTGCTCCAGTGTTTCGCTGCTTGTAGCTGGAGTCACGCTAAAGACGACGTAACAATAGTTTACACCAGTGTTCTCAACCTTTTTCGGCTTGTGACTGCATTTTAACATAACAAATATCTGGCAACCCCAGACATTCAAAACGATTTTAGTTAACATTTAATCGATATAATGTATATTATAATGGACGGAGGCAGAAAATCCAGGTGTAGATTACTGCACAAAGTGAGAATTTGATTTTCCTTGGTCAGGATATGTACAGTCAGTCCAGCTTGGATTTACAAGGCTGACAATTAATAGTGAACAAACAAGAACTCAAACTGTGAATTATGAAAGAGCTGCAGCATCTGAAACCGACCACAATGAACATTTGAAAGATAAACAGAACCACAGTGCTTCAGTTTCAGACTCACAGTTTGTCATGTCTTTTATGGATTGGGATTCTCTGTCAACTCACCATATATATTTTATGTAGTTTTTTTTTTTTTTTTGTCAATTACTAGAAACTAGCGGCATTGTACCAGTGGTGCCATTGTACGATAGCGCCCTCCCATGATGCAACAGCAGCATTGCACCTGTACGCCCTCCCGTGCTGCAACATCGGGACATCAGACACACGTGTCAGATAAACACGCGCCGGACACAGAACGTCCATTATAGTAGGATTTCAGGTGACCCCACATGGGGTCCCAACCCCAATTTGAAAAACACTGGTTTACACTGTGTTACTATGACAACCAGCTCTACTGTGTGACACCATACCTACAGTGGTAATATGGTGTGCTTATGGCCACGTGAACAGATACCGGCAGTAAGAAAAGCAACATATATGACCCAGTCTTATGAAAACTGACGCAAATGGGTCGTGATGAAGCATCAGTATGTGACGATGTATGACTGAAAACCCCGTCTCTGTGCAAAAATGATGGAAGAATGATTTCAGGTTGCGTCTAAAACCCAATGTTTGATCAAACTGACCCAACAGCCTAAACTCAACCAGGATTATTGAAGAATGGTTATTAAAACAAACAGCCCAGCATTTGTTTTAGTGAATATGTCATGTTCACAGCTTATTGCACTGGCCTGATGTGGTCGAAAAAGATAATTACCACCAGCTTTAATATTGTTTAGTTAAAAACCCCCTCTCAACATGTGTAAACTTGAAGTTTAAAGGCTGACATAAGATCACAACCTGGCAGTCTTTCAAATCTTTTCTCCTTTGCACTCAATTTCACATTATTTATTCTCTATGTTGTGCATGGAATGTGCATGAATAAGAAATATTCACATCTCCCATGCTGTAAACAAATACTTACAAGTCAACACTTTCAACTGGGTTGCCTTGCACTTCCCCACCCCTTAAAGTTTGGACTTTCATCACTTGCCGACATCAGTGGAGAGTCTTTACAGGTACACTCCTGCAAAAACTTTGCCACCTCATTTGCAAAGCTAGGTTAAGCTTATGTAAAAAAGATGCATTCTGAGTACGTTGGAGGCTCCGGAAACAAACATTTTCCCCTCCTCCCCTCCCCCTTGACAGACGAGTGACAGCTATTTAAATGCAAACTGTCATTAACAAACACAACCCTGCGCGACACCTGCTTTAATCACGGCAACAAAGGCGCAGCAAGTGGCCGAGTAGGAGCCCCTTCTCTGTGTGATATTCAAATGATGGGGCGGTGCAACATGCAAAAACAACAACATCAAAGAATAGGCTGTGCAGCGAGAGAGATATGCTGCACTATATACCTCCTACCTCCACCGCTAATCAGCTTCATTTTTAAAGTGATTAAAGTAAGAAGGGCTCAAAGTCACTAAATCACTTACCCTTAGAATTGTATGAAATTGTACTGCTTTACTTGAAGTTTTTCTTTTTTAATATTTTTTTTCACTGCAGATCCGTATGCAGCCCACTTTCTTTTCTTCATGCAACATTCATAGCGGCTTTTGATAAATGTAAAATACCACCTTATGGGCAGACATCCTCGACTCCCCGTGATCAGTAGAAATTCTAGCTGAATCAAATCAAATTTGCATCGACATTATATATGTAAAATCTAGTTAGTAGGAGCAGAACACCAAAGTCGACGATTCTGTGAACTGTTCCAGCCTTGGACCGTGGCCTGGTGTGTGTTGGGTTGTTGTTCTGCCTGGTTATAATTTAAATGAGGAAGTCATTGGGCTGTAACACTGCGCTTCTTGGCTGCCAAGGCCTGGATACTTGTAACTAATGCACAGTATTTGTTTTGATTAGTTTCTTTTTTTCTTTCTTCTTCTACACTGTACAAAACAAAAATAAAAAAATAACAGGTTTACACAGCTCTAATTTTGATCCGTTTGTTCTGCACTCCATGCTGTCTTACAGGTTTTAGAAGATTAAGAGCAGATTTGTAGATTTGTTCTCACTTTTGATTTTTTTGGGGGGGATTTTTCCACTGGTGTGCATCAAGAACTGCCACTCAAAAATAATCAAGGGCCCATTTGTGGAGTCGAATTCTCCCCTTTGTCTTATTCCTGTTACCGACGAAAGGAATGATTGGCTTCATTTTGGCAGAACCCACCAAACTACAGCTGCATCATCCATATTTAATTTCAATGAAATACCATTTTGTTGCATTTAGATTGGAAACATTAAACATCTACTGCATGTCAGGCTGGAGACGTAGTTTATTTTAGGACAAATCAGAGCCTCGGTATCGGTTCTTAGTCCCAAGGTGCAGGACACAGCGTTATAAAAATAGCTTTGTTCCTGTCGCCATCACTGAGCTCAATAAGAAATAGTGACATTGCACTTTATTAACTTATTTATTTATTCCATTTCTTTGCTCTATTTATTATTATTGTGACTTCAAATTTTCTTATTCTGGTTTTTATCCTGGATTGTTATTATCTTTTCTGGTTTTTATTGTGTTTTAATGCATCTTGTTTTTATTTATTTGATCTTACCTATTTTATTTACTTATCCATGCTGCTATACCGATGAATGGTGGAACACTGAGCATTTTTTGTTTTTGTCCTGTATTTTTGTCCTGTCTGTAAGCGTGATCAAGTGCCTGTCTTGCGTGTTTAATGTATGTGTTGTTGTAATGCCAAGGCAATCACCTAGACTGCAAAACAAATCTACCTATGGGTATAAATAAAGTAACCTTGACCTAGACCTTGTGGAACCCGCCAAAAAACGAAATAAAGAAATCAAATTAACAGCAACTTCTCCCTCAATCTGTTTTATATAATTTTACAATATCCCAGTTTCCTATGTGTAATAAAATAATACACTTATTAAAAAAAGATATAGACAGCAATTATTTTAGGGCAATTTTATATAGAGGGTATGCACATATGTCACGCCCCTCTGAGTCAGACTGAGTGGCAAAAACCAACCTGCTCAACATGATGGAGTATAGCAGTAAACACAATGAGACCGGGAAAATGTGAAATATGAATTTAAATGAAGGACAGTTGGACTGGACATGGATCCGTATGAGCTACCAAAGAACAAGTGGTCCACGAACATTGACATGTGGACAGAAATGTTGAATTCGGACATCCAGGGTGTAGGGGATCGTTGCTATTTTTACCTGAAACAAATATACATGGTTTCATCGTCACTGACAACCAGGGTCCAAAACTAGGGCCCAGAACCAGCTGATCCAAAGTGCATTTACAGTAGACCGAGTACTGACCCCAGTGAATATATGCAGGATCTACTGGGACTGAGGAGATTTACTGAGTCCAGTTCAGATCAAGTACTTTATACAACACACATACTACTGCTGTGGACCAGCAGGGGGCCACTGGATTCTGGGAAATTCTGATATTTTTCCCATCTGTTTTTACATTACAACATTATTCTTGTAATATTATGGCTTTATTGTCAGAATATGATGACCTTAATCTCATAAACAAATGACATTTTTGTTAAATTATGAGGGTTTTTTTATAACTACGACTTTATTCTCATAACATTGTGATTCTTTTTGTATTCGACTTTATTATTAGAAAAATACAGGTTTTATATCGATATTTTATGACTTTATACTCATAGTGACAAGCATTTTTATTTTCTCATGTGGTCCTAATACTCTGTCGTAGCTTTATTCTCCAGTTTCCCAGTATTTGAAAAACTGGGTTAGCCTCAGTTTCAGTTAGTTTGCTAATCATGTAGGAGCACAAGGTTCAGAATCACAAAATGAAGACAAAAACCATGAAAGATCTGATCATGAAACTAAGAGCTTTACTAAGAAGTAACATTAGCCAAAACAATACATCATTTAAGGTCTGATTTGACCCAAAAATACAGCATAAATTAATGTTAGCTGACACCAAACAGGATCCACAGATCTAGGTTTGGTTTCCTGGATTTGTGGATCCATCTACTTCTCTTTTCTTTGTCTTTCGGTGTCTGTAAAACGATAGCTCCGACTGCTTTTCAAACCTGTTCATACAATCAATCACACAACAGCTCTGCCCCATTGTTTTTATTAAACATTGTTCTTAAGTTTAGACAGTATTGAAGCCAACGCTGTCACTCATCTCCCTCTTTCTGCCACTCAGTGGGCAGAACCGCGGTGACTTCCGCTAGCGGTGACGTCACGTGCATACCCTCCATACCATATACTGAATGATGATATACATGTCCGACTATTAAATTACCTGAGAATACTGGAATATGCTGACTACAACAGAACTCAAGAAAAGAAGGTATGCAGGGTGGGGAAGCAAAATTTACAATGAACATTTAGTTGTTTTTTCTCAGCAGGCACTACGTCAATTGTTTTGAAACCAAACATATATTGATGTCATAATCATACCTAACACTATTATCCATACCTTTTCAGAAACTTTTGCCCATATGAGTAATCAGGAAAGCAAACGTCAAAGAGTGTGTGATTTGCTGAATGCACTCGTCACACCAAAGGAGATTTCAAAAATAGTTGGAGTGTCCATAAAGACTGTTTATAATGGAAAGAAGAGAATGACTATGAGCAAAACTATTACGAGAAAGTCTGGAAGTGGAGGAAGCAACAAAAAACGTACCAAAGCTTTTATTAAAGCTCTCAAATCCAAAATCCTAAAGGATCCAACCAGATCCATGAGAAAAATGGCAACTGAACTTGAGGTAGACAACAAGACCGTTAGAAATGCAGTAAAATATGATTTGAAGTTAAAATCTTACACAAGAACACCAAAACACTTGTTGACAACAGCAACAAATCCAACTTTAGCAATTTTTGGGAATCATGTTTATGTCCGCCTTCTAGCCCAGATCTAAACCCTGTGGATTCTGCTATTTGGGGCGTTTTAGAACATGCTACCAATAGAACATCACACAGCAATGTCGACTTTCTTAAAGATACTATTAAAGAAGAATAGGAGAAGTTGTCACCCGAATATTTGAGGAACACTTGCGCAAGTTTCAGGAAGCGTGTGAAGGCAGTTATTGAGAAAGAAGGAGGACACATAGAATAAAAACATTTTCTATTATGTCAATTTTCTTGTGGCAAATAAATTCTCATGACTTTCAATAAACTAATTGGTCATACACTGTCTTTCAATCCCTGCCTCAAAATATTGTAAATTTTGCTTCCCCACCCTGTACAGGCAAATATTAAAAAAAAAAAAAAAAATATATATATATATATATATATATATATATTTAAACAACTTCATCATTTTTCCATAACAACATTGATATCATTGAGGCATTTCTTACACAGTTTGTGAACTTGCCCCCCCCCCCCATCCATCAAGGTGGCATCCTCACAAATACATGCATATAAACACATGTATCAAATGGGGAAACAGACCACCAAAAGAAAAAAAGATAAGAAATATACACAAGTACAAAAAAAGAAGACTCAAACCAATGATAGGCAAATATTTTTAAATATTTTTGTAGTTATTTCGAACATTTGAATTTATTAGAGATTATAATGTAAATTGTGTCTCTTATCACATGTTTAAGGGCCCCCATTTATAAGCTGAGGACTGCTTCTGGGGTGTCCTGTTAACAAAATGTATCTTGTAAATGAATTATCGATTTTAACTGTTGTAATAAACTGATTGATAATTCATTGACTTTCAAAGGTTACAATACCTGAACATCCTTCATGACGATGCCTCTCTAATTCCACATTCTATGAACCTGTAGATGCACCTGTTTCCTCATCAGTCTGCTCTAATTCTCTGTTCTACTGCTGTGTTTCCTGCATACAGAATCATTCATTAACACTGACATTTTTGTGATATTTATAGACTGAAATTAATCTCACAATTTGATAAATCCACCTGTATGTTTACTCCTGCTGACTGTTCGCCCATAAATAACCAAAGTGAAGTCAGGGTCATCTCACTGGTTTAATGTTAGAGGGAGAATGTTGGCTTTTTATCTTAGATTAAAACCTGCTACTAATGATCCTTATGGTGACAAATTATGTATTTATTAAACTTTTATGTAATCAGGAAAAAAATGACTTGTTGTGATTTACCCATAAAGACCTAGTGCTACTTCTGTGGCAGTTCCCAAATGATTTTTTCCTCTATTTTTTAACTTTTCTAAAGTAATTTAGAACTGTTTATTCTAGTATTATGCTCAGTATGTCGCCTTCATTAGTGAACATCAAATATTTTGCTATATTTAATTCACCGATCATGTAGATGTTCATAAAAGCTCAAATTAAAGATGAGCGTTATTATATCAGAAACAGAGAAAATAGCAGGAAAAAGTGACTTTTTCCGTAAAATGTATCCTTAACTGAACATAAACCCAGTGTCTCCATTCACTGTCATTGATCCAACTCCATGGGTTTTACTGATGAATCAATGTTGTAGAAGATGACGGTGTTTCCACGGTAACTACAGAGCCTCTGGACGTCCAAATGGGTCATATCTAATGACCATGAAAAGACGACAAACTGTATTTTACATTAATTATTTACATGGATTGAAAAGATTAGTGGACCAACAAGTATTTCACTTTTTATATCAGTAAATGATTTTGGTCACCAGTGGATGTTTGGGTCTTTATGGGTTAAAAATTTGTTTTGTTTTGAGTGTCCAAGACAGAACCAGAAGTTACAGTAGTAGCATCAGCCATATATTCAAGTCAAGTCAACTTTATTTATAAAGCACTTTAAAAACAACATATAACCAAAGTGCTGTACACAGACATAGAAACAAATAAAACACATAAAAGAAATTAATAAAACCAATAAAAGTTATTATACATTAAATTATACAATAAAAGCCAACCTCTCACACTGAGTTAACCCATAAAGACCCAAACAGCCTCTGATGACCAAAACCATCTACTGATCTAAACTGTTTAATACCTGTTAATTCAATGATCCACTATCAGTACATGTAAATAATTGGTGTAAAATACAGTTTGTCATCTTTTCATGGTCATCAGATATGACCCATTTGGATATTCAGAGGCTCCGTAGTTGCCGTGGAAACATTGTCATCTTGTATAGCATTGATTCACCCATGGAGTTTGACCAATAACACTTGATTTATGATCAGTTAATGATATATTTTACTGAAAAATGTCATTTTTTCTTAAGTTTTCTCTTTTTTTGGTACTATAATCCTCAAATTTAATCTCAGCATGATGGTTAAAGTACATGATCAGTAAATTAAATTAAAATACCAGATTTTCACTGAAAAAAAAAAAAGGAAAATGGAGAGGATAATATTATGATAAACGGTGATAAATCCCTTAAGAAAGGTTAAATAGAAAGAAAAAGTCTTTTGGGAACTACCACCAAAGGAGCATTGGGTCTTTATGGGTTAAAAACAGAAACTGAGTCGACTTGACTGATATGCAAAGGTAGTTCATTCCACAAAAACCCTGTCCTCTCTCAGCTTCTTCTATGTCGTAGAAACATTGACTGACCTGTACAGTTGGAGCAGGTTGGAGAGATACTGGGGGGGGGGGGGGGGGGGGGGGGGGCATTGAGGCATTTAACCCTATAATGCCAGATGTATCATATTTAATACGTGAGTTTTGAATCCCTCTACATGACCAGTGTGATATTTTTTTCTTGAAAACCTGATGTATACAATTAGATACGTGCATTACACAGATAATCCACCAGGGGGAGGAATTTGTTCACCAGAGGCCTTTCCACTGACACTACAGAACTGTCATTAATGAGGAAGGAGGCAGAACTTTGGCAATTTTGAAAAGGAATTACCAATTTGTTAGACATGTTTGTGCAATATTATGTTTTGTTTGTTCAAAAATAATAGTATTTGAGCATTGAGACCCGATGTATCAAATATGATACAAAACTGAAATTAATACATTTGAAAAAAAAATTTGGGGTGTTGGTCAGAAGGACCAATAAAGGCTCCAATTTCGAAGAACTGGAATTTTCTGTCAATGATTTAATGGTTCAGACTTTACAGGGTCAAAAATAAATGAAAGAATTTTACAAATCAATTCGGAAACAAACTGGGAGCCTAATGAATTGATGCTAAAATTCCCACACTAAACCTGTAAATAAAACACATAGTAAAAGTTTGTGTAAGTTGAACCGGAGATGGAGGAAACAAGTATTTATTTTAAGTTCAGGTCTCTGAGTTCAGTCCTCGCCATCAGAAAGACAAAATAATGCACTGTTGTTTTTCATTAACGGAACCAAGGGTTGAGGGACGAACTCTAGATGCAAATGCTAAACTGACTTGTCATGACAGAAGACTTGATTTGTTTTCTCTTTTGATTTGCCTTTTATTTTCCAGTGGTGTGAATGGAGTGTACTTAGCCTTCACTTTGTCTGCTGCCACTCAGAAATAATCAAGGGTTTGTGTGGAGTCAAGCCCTCTGCTTTGTCTTCTTCCTGTTGTCAATGAAATGAGTGATTGGTTTCATTCTGGCAGATTCTGCACAACTCCAGCTGCTGTGTTTATGAAATGCAATTCTGCTGTGTTTAGAGTTAAATTAGCACTCAGAAGTCCTTAAGCACTGACCATGTTAAACCGAGGACATGTTTTCATGCTCAGTCTACATTGTCTGACTCAGAAACTAGTATATACCACACTGGATTTACATTTATGGATACATTTACAGCAGTGGTGATTTCTCATAGACTGTGAGGGACGCTCGACTTCCCCTAAAATTATGAAAATTAAATGGTTAAATATGTTCAGTTGTGTTGACATTTCATTGACTACAAATGTGTTAGAACATCATCTCACAGATGAGTTCGTTCAGAATCAGCTTCATCACAAATCTACAGACTCGATGTTGTTCACTTCTCATACATTCCCGTTGCGCTGTTTTCTCATACGATCTCTGCTCAGTGCATTTGCCCATAGACACTCAGCGTCCATGCACTTCAATGGGACTGAGTGGAACAGTTTTTTTCATTGCCTCAAAACTGGACGGTAATTGGATAAATGCCACGATGTTGTCCCGGCCCCGGACACTCGACGTCTCTGGGGGTGAATGGAGGTGTGGGCGGAGCTCGGCCGGGCTGGATGCTGGGCTTCTATGTGCTGATTGGAGGATCAGTCGAAAGGCTGAATCCCGTTTGATTGACAGCTATTTTCAGATCTACTCCTTCACTGACACAGTTCAGTTTAATACCGTCGCACATTCTGCTGTGAAATCGAGAGAAACCACTACGAAATGACTCGTTCATTTCTTGCACTGCAAATAAAACACACTCATTGTACTTCCTTGTTTCAATTTAACATAATGTCAGCGTTTTCTTGTTTACTTGGTACGATAAGGTCACTGACCACTTTCTTAAAAAAGGAACGGAGGGACGAATTTATGTTTAAATAACCTGACCTTTTTTTTTTTTTTTACGTAAACCCACAATAAGCTTCCCCTGTCTGAAAGACGAGCAGCCACCACTGGTTTATAGACACATTTTGTATGTAGTTCTGGCTGAGGTCTCACTTTTTCCCTTTTAAAGTTTTTTTTTCCCTTTCATTAATGGTACCGAGTGCTGATAGACAGGCTGTTCAGTCCCCTGAGGCTAATTTGCGATTTTGAGCTATGCAAGTTATTAGTATCGTTTTGGCAGATACCACCAAACTCCAGCTGCATCATCCAGGAAACGCAACTGTAAGACATTAAAGTTTAATTTAGCAATCTTAAGGGTTGACACACTTATACCATATGTTAGACTGGATGTTCTGTGAGCTAGTACTCATATCACCGTGGATGGAGGAGCCATGACATCATAATTTGGGATCTGGTTGCGACTACATTGGCTTTTTGGGGCCAGAAGTGATCATATTTGGACAAAAGGGGCGGAGGTCTTTGAGCATGAAGGGTGAGAGTTATGTGCGAGGAGTGATGGGTCAACTAGTGCTAGCTTAGTGACTTCAATAGCACTGCATTTTTTTTATTTTTTTACCAGTAAAGCTTATATTGTTACCTCTGCCAAAGAGGTTATGTTTTTATCTGGGTTTGTCTGCTTGTCTGTTAGCAAGATAATAAGTCTAAAAGTTATGGGCAGATTTTGATGAGATTTTCAGGAAATGTTGATACTGGCACAAGGAAGAAATTATTAAATTTAAGTGGTGATCGGGGGGTGGGGTGGGGGTGACCATCCTTGGCAGAGGTCTGCGCTCTTTGTGTGCTTTTCTAGTCTGTTTGTTTGTTTGTCTGTTAGCAAGATAACACAAAAAGTTATGGAAGAATTTCGATGAAATTTTCAGGAAAAATTGATACTGGCACAAGAAACAAATGATTACATTCTGGTGGTGATCGGGGGGAGGGGGGGTTGTTTGTCTGTCTGTTAGCAACATAACTCAAAAAGTTATGGAAGGATTTTGATGAAATTTTCAGGAAACAAGGAAATATAATAAAATTTTGGTGGTGATGGGTGGGGGTGGGGGGCTGATCAGCCTTGGTGGTGGGCTGAGTGCTTTTCTAGTTTTTTTTTTTTTTTTTTAATATTATCTATTTTGTTACATATCCTGCTGCGGTACTTTATGCATTTTGTACTTTTATTGTGTGTTTGTTATTCACAATCATTTCCTTTGGGATGAATAAAGTAGAATCTTACCTTGTTTTATCGTAACAAACTTATTACACTGTCTTGTTAGCCAAACTATTAACGACAACTACAGGGAAGTTATCTGGTGTAAAAAAAAACAAAAAAACAAACAACCCAAAAACAGCATATTATTGAATAACTCAGAAAGTCAGACTCAGCAAATCCTTCTATTTAACTTTAGATATTATTAACCTTTAAAGACCTAGAACTAATTTTATGGCAACTTTCAAAATTATTTTTCTCCACATTTAACCTTTCTTTATGGATTTATCACCATTTATTTATTAATCTGAATTATTCCGGTGTATTGTTAGGATCAGCGGTTTAATTATTAAACATACATCACCACTGGCTGTTTAAGTCTGTGAGAGGAAAAAAAGTGGAAAAAGTCAAAGATTGACCACCAAGTCATGTCTAGAGGGTCCAAATTAAATGGATTCGACAGGAATGGAGCTGAATGTAAGTCTATTAGATTCCAGTGGTATTAAACCTTAATAATACGCCCTCATCGGCTTTAATTTGGAGCTGAGATCCTTATACTTCCACGTCTACAGTGATTCATATTCATTTATATATGTGTAGGTGTGTGTGTGTGTACGTTTCTGCACACACACATAATACATTGCATGCGTCTCTTTACTCCGTCACAGGAATTTTTCATTAATGGAACCAAGGGTGAAAGGACAGACTGCGAATATATATGATTTGTGATCTGGGTCCACATAAATAAAACCAACTTGGCTTGATTTCAGCCTTTACACATATGCGTGACTGATTCCACTAATTCCTGAGGTGAATCACACATCTGGGCGACACACAGGAGCAGGAGACATGTGCATGTGTGTCGGTTGTATCATTACGAACTGCGGAACCCATGTAACTGTGATTATCAGACATCTGGTGCGGATAGTAGAGAATAAATCAACATCCACTCTGACTAATCAAATTTAATCACACCACCAGCCTACTGGATATAATTAATGGACAGAGTCTGTAACATATATCTACTTCAAGCTGCTGTTATTTGTATAACATAAAACATAATTATAGACCACATCATGTTCCATATGCAGAAGGAACGTGAAAAAAAAAAAAAAAAAAACACTATCAAGATGTGCAAAATAATTATTACAGTATTTTGTTTTACTTAACCCTTTATAGTTCACTCACAGAAATACTCTGAAATTAAACATTTAGACCTTAGTGTGTTATTAGAGGACATGACAAGACGTTATTACTTTTGTGAAATTTAAAAAAAATAATAAAAAATTATTGTCATGTAGAAATTCAAGGTCAGTGATGTTAACATATATGGTTTCTTGCCCATATGTGGCACAAAAAAATCCAAGGATATATAAAAAATAAAAGAAAAACATGTAATGTGAAAGGAAGATGTATTTTAGAACATTAGAACATCACTTTTGGACATAATGTCTTTCTTGAATCTGGAAAAGGTCAAATTTTCTCTCAGAGGATCAGAAATTTGACATTACATGGAAGCCTTTCCTGTCTTACTTTGATAAAGCATCTGTAGAAAACATGGGGGGGGGGGGGTAATACTTTCCTCTCTTTTTTATTTTTTAGTTTACGTATTTGTTTGTTGTTGTTGTTTTGTTTTGTTTTTTTGGAAAACTGGAAAATGCTTGTACCTGTGCTGACAGGACATGTAAAGTGAAAATGTGTCCTAATAAAAAGATTATTCAAAAAAACAAAAAAAACATCACTTTTAGAATATCTACAATATGAAAGCCAAGTGGCCTCTGTGTGTGCGTGTGTGTGTGTGTGTGCATGCGTGTGTGTGTGTGTGTGTGTGTCTGGGGACAAATCTGGAATCCTCAAAGAGCTGACTGCTGCAGTTTGGTATACTTATGTATTTTTGGTCAAGGAACAAACTAGTGAAAAAGGCGAGTTGATAGGACCAATATTTTGGGAGATATTAGTATTTTTGCCTTACAGTCACATTGCTATACCCAGAAGGCTTTGGCAGTGACTGCTGGACAAATGCGGTACAGCATGCATGAATACACAACCGCGTAAAAACCACCACATCTAGAACTTGTTGACCCCCACAAATCAACATGCTAGTTACACCATATTTCCTCTGGGCCGTGAAGACTTTGAACATCCTGAATGTACCAGACAATAACCAATCACTGAACATGTGCCTGATGTCTGGAACATGTATGTTCACATGACTTACCCTGTTACATTACACTGTTCATACTGGTACGTTCACATTGTTTACACTGTTACAATTGCAGTTTACACTGTTTATACTGGTACATTGATTGTTTGTTTTATTTTAAATTTAACATTAAAACCAAAACAAGAACATTTCATGTAAAAAAAAAAAAAAAAACATATTTGAAAATGTATGTTTATATATGTTTACACTGTTATATTTGCGCTGTTTATATTGTTACATGTATGTTTACATTGTTTACACTGTTACAATTGTACAATTGCAGTTTAAAATGTTTATACTGGTACATTGATTTTTTGATGGTTTCCTTTATTTCGAATTTAACATTAAAACCAAAATAAAAAAATAAAAAAATAAAGAAAGAAAGAAAGAAAGAAAGAAAGAAAGAAATATATATATATATATATATATATATATATATATATATATATATATATATATATATATATATATATATATATATAAAACATATTCAAAAATGTATGTTTACATATGTTTACACTGTTATATTTGCACTGTTTACACTGTTACATGTATGTTTACATTGTTTACACTGTTACAGTTTACAATGTTTATACTGGTACATTGATTTTTTTTGATTGATTATTTTCTTTTGAATTTAACATTAAACCAAAACAAAAAAAAATATGTAAAAATAAAACATATTTGACAATGTATGTTTACACTGTTATATTTACACTGTTACATGTACGTTTACATTGTTTACACTGTTACAGTTGCAGTTTACACCTTTATATCGATACATTGATTTTTTGATTGTTTATTTTATTTCGAATTTAACATTAAAACCAAAACAAAAAAACATATGTAAAAAAGAAAGACATATTCAAAAATGTATGTTTACATATGTTTACACTGTTACATTTGCACTGTTTACACTGTTACATGTATGTTTATGTACGTTTACACTGTTATATTTACATTGTTAAATGTACGTTTACATTGTTTACACTGTTACAATTGCAGTTTACACTGTTATACCGGTACATCGATTTTTTGATTGTTTATTTTATTTTGAATTTAACATTAAAACCACAATAAGAAAATTTTATGTGAAAAGAAAACATATTTGAAAATGTATGTTTACACTGTTATATTTGCACTGTTTACACTGTTACATGTATGTTTACATTGTTTACAGTTACAGTTGCAGTTTACAATGTTTATACTGGTACAATGACTTTGTGATTGCTTATTTTCTTTTGAATTTAACATTAAAACCAAAACCAAAAAAAATTATGTAAAAAGACAACATATTCGAAAATATATGTTTACACTGTTATATTTTCATTGTTTACAGTGTTACAATTGCAGTTTACACTGTTATACCGGTACATTGATTTTCTGATTGTTTCTTCTATTTTGAATTTAACATTAACACCAAAACAAAAAAATTACGTAAAAAGAAAACATAATCGAAAATGTATGTTTACACTGTTATATTTGCACTATTTACACTGTTACATGTACATTGTTTACACTGTTACAATTGCAGTTTACACTGTTATACTAGTACAATGATTTTTTTTGGGTGTTTATTTTATTTCAAATTGAACATTAAAACCACAATAAGAAAATTTTATGTAGAAAGAAAACATATTTGAAAATGTATGTTTACACTGTTATATTTGCACTGTTTACACTGTTACATGTATGTTTACACTACTACATTCGCACATGTTGACACTACTTTTATATTTACACATTTTTACCCTTTCATACAGTAAATCTCTGATCTGCACAATTTTTTTCAGTTGTACACTATTTTATATTTTATATTTTTTTAGTACATGTCTGTATCTTTTGTGTTGTTACTTAGATGTAAGTGGTCTGTCACTGGCAGAAACCACCTGCAATTTTGTTGCACAACTGGTGTAATGACAATAAAAGCCTATTTTATTCTGTAAGTGCTGATCCAGACCCCTGTCCACATCCACATTCTCCCTTTGAACATCATTCCTTACATTAGTACCATTACTTCATGGTACCTAACAAAGCAGGTACACTCACTGTTCATGCAGAGGTGGACCTTACAGACCCTGTAGACCACATTGGACCTGAGACTGTTGACTCACTGTCCTCACTGGAACTGTTACTGTCACTGTCTGTCTAATGTGTGCAGAAATGACCAAAAATTATGGAAGTAAATCTGTCTCATCAGATTTTGAATTATAAAAGCCATTGAATTTGTTGCACTGAATTTTTTTTGCGCTAAAATTAAGTATCTGAATATTTTTTTGTGCTGAAATTAAGTATCTGAATTTCTTTGGAACTGAAATTAAGTATGTGAATTTTTTTTTTGCGCTGAAATTAAGTATCTGAATTTTTCATTGCACAGAAATTAAGTATCTGAATTTTTTTTTGCACTGAAATTAAGTATCTGAATTTTTTTTTGCACTGAAATTAAGTATCTGAATTTTTTTTGCCCTGAAATGAAGTATCTGAATTTTTTGTCTCTTAATTTAACTATGTTCATAAATTTAGAATAAAAAAACTTCAAATGCAAAAAATTCAAAAGCAAAAAATTCAGGTGCAAAAAATTCAGATCACACATCTGCACTGACCGTCTTCCTGCATCAGTGTCACATGACCAACCTAATGTAACTCGATTGGCTGGCTGACGGTTCGACTTGAGATAGAATCAATTGCTTATCCTTGGTGTTCCGGATGTGTGATCTGAATTTTTTGCTTTTGAATTTTTTGCTTTTGAATTTTTTGTATCTGAATTTTTTGCTTTTGAATTTTTTGCATCTGATTTTTTTGCATCTGAAGTTTTTTTACTCTAAATTTATGAACATAGTTAAATTAAGAGACAAAAAATTCAGATACTTCATTTCAGTGCAAAAAAAAATTCAGATACTTAATTTCAGTGCAAAAAAATTCAGTGCTAGAAATTCAGTGGCTTTTTAATTCAAAATCTGATGAGACAGATTTACTTCCATAAAAAATAGTCACTTGCCCAATAAAGGGTTAAAGTTAATAGTACATTTACATATTTTAGCCCTTTTTAAGAATTAATTTTCTATTGATTAAACCTTTATATCTTTTATTTCTACAAGTGATACTGAAATGTTGTAAATAGTTCCATACGATAGAGTTCTTAGTTTATTTTCTTAGAACAAACATTATGAAATCCTGTTTGTCTGTCAGAGGAGTAGATCTGTTGAACTGTAGAGCTGCACAGATGATAATAATAATAATAATAATAATAATAATAATAATAATAATAATAATAATAATAATAATAAACTTTATTTGTATAGCACCTTTCATACAGAAATTGTAGCCCAAAGTGCTTCACATTGATTGAAAAAATACAATATTAAAATACATTAAGATTTGATTATACATCAAGAAATAAGATGAAATTTGAGAGAAATACAATAAAATAAAACTAAAAATAAAAGCAGCGCACATTAAAATGATGTGCAGATGACTTGAAATTATGTACCTCTCTCTCACTTTATTTATTCATTTATTTATTTATTTAGAACATGCAAAGAAACAAATAAAACAAAACGAAGCAAAATAAGACAAAAACAAATTAACATTTAACTGAGCAGAATCCATCTTCAAGTACATGCAAGTCTGAATTTTGCATGATATGAAGAAGTACAAACTTATTTAAACCTTAAAAAAAAAAACATTTATAAATATGACTCTTAACAGATATATGATCTTTAAGTCTTGAGTTTGTATGCAACATTTAATATTTATTTCAGCATTCATATTTTCATTGTTGGTGTGAATATGTTGTGTTTGTTAAAGTTGAGGATGTGCTGTACGATAATGTATAAAGGGTAGGCCAAGTAAACAGAAAGCTTAAGCCTACTCCTTTTCAGTCTGACTGTATAAATGAATTACTTAATTAGTATAAATTAATGATTTAATTGGTGAAGTTTGTATTATACATTTTTGTTTGATGGAGTGATGGTTGGATCTATGGATGGGATGGATCTGTGGACTGTGTTTGTTCTTCAGACTGAAATAAAACAATAAAACTCATTTTTAACCCTTTCATGCATAGTGGTCGCTACAGTGGACAGCTATTCTCCAGCTGTTCTCTTGTATATTCATGGGTTTTGTTGTTTTAGTTCATATCAGCCAACACAGTGGACGCTTATGCATCATCCCATACACTGTAATTCATCCCATTACTGTAACTTTGCTGTTCTTGATAAACCTGATCTGCACTAACACGTTTTAGTGTAAATCAATTGTTATTTGTTAGACAAAAAGTTTGTTTGTTTGTTTGTTTTTTGCATATTACCTCCATGAAGTGAGTAATAACTAGCAGTAGAATATGTTAAAATGTGAGAAAACATCAGATTAGTAGGACAAAAATATTTTCATTTGTTTTTATCTCACTTTCTGATATTGGGTTTTAAACACGTTTCTTTACTTCAAAAATTAAACGTATGGACATTTTTGTAACTTCATTTAAAAAAAAAAAAAAAAACTCAATTGCTTTTTTTTTTTCATGCCTAAGGGGGGAAAAAAACAAGAGGAAAGAAAAAAATCTTGACTATGGTTGTCATAATTCGTGCATGAAAGGGTTAAGCTCGAAAAAAAATGAGCCTATTTGAGAAATGATCGGTGAAACTTACATTTTTGACACTAGTTGCTTTTCCATTGACTCACCGTCCTCACTGTAACTGTTGCTGTCAGTGTCTTGTAATGTCTGCAGAAATGAGCAAAAATAGTAAAGGTTTAAGGATCTTTTTAGCCTTTGGCGTTGCATATTCCAGCTTACAAAACTCCCCCATGCTCGCTGTGAAAACTCTTAATGCTATGAGATTATAGACCTTCAGTGTGCATAAACGCCCAGGCTTTGACAGTGAATGATGGCTTTATTTAAAATCATAATACTTTTAGTAAATGAAGTACAGGGTGCACAGTGAACTCATAAGACGTGATTAATACTCCAGTCCCTTCTTAATTAGATTCCTTCAGGTGTTAACCGCAAATGCCAAGCCTCCCAAAATGCACCGGCGGTGAAGTCTGAAAGGAGGTGGCGAAATTCTCTTAAAGCGGCCTTATATGAAACCTAGATCACAGAAGGATTTTAGGGCTTTTCCTTAGGGGCAGATGTACAGAAAAATGCTCATATCCACGGTAAAGACAATCCTGGTGACATTTCAGAAGGGATTGAAGGGAACCTGTGGACGTTGCTTTGATTTAAAGCCGCGACAAAACATTTGAGAACAAGGCTGTAACTAATGTTTCATACATTTCATTTGTTTATTTCGAGCATTTATAGAATACAAACAAATTCACTATTCCCAAAAATAAAAAATAAATAAATCATTCATTTATAGTCGAAAAGGAGTGGGAAGAAGAAAAACGTATTTAATCCCACCCCCATTCTCATCATCAAACAACTGAACATAATAACATTTTAAATACTCACTCCTGTCCTTCGACTTCAAGCCAGAACAATGGACAAAATAGAACAAAATAGGCCTTTACCAAATTAGAATGAACTTATTTGACAGTATTTACATTGCATAACCAAAATGAGCATAAAGAAATAGAAACAAAGTACATTCCTGGTGGTGTTACCACAGGTAACAGTCAACTTACATGATAATAATTACATACCAGTACACTGTAAGACCGCATAAGTTTAGTTTACTTAAAAAAATTGAGTAAACCGGTTACCTTAAAAAATTTAAGTAGTGAATAATGAAAACTTGAGTATATTAAACTTAAATACTTGATTTGAATGGAATTGCTATTTTAAGTACAACACACTAAATGCCAAGTTAATTTAACGTAAAATTTGTTGCAATGTCAATTGCTTTGTATAATCATTAGACTTAATACCATCAGTTCATTGTACTCTATTTCAAGTTGATTTAAATTAAAATCTTTTGCAATATATAAGTACTTTGTGTAATAATTAAACTTCACATATTATAGGATGCATGGAAGTTAGCTCAATGTCATCTACCAGTTCAAGAAGTACTTTTAATTTGACAGGACATTCAGTTTTCTAATATGCAGAAACAATCTCAGATGAACAGGAAACCTGATGTTCTTCCTATGGCTCTGACTCATGGTGCAGCTCTACAAACATACAAAAACAAACACAAAAAGGCCAATAAACACTGCCATACACACATTAAGTCAAAATTAACACTAACACCACAACCCCGCTGAACCCCTGCACAGAAAAAGTACACATTTTCAACAACATGCCCAATACCCACAATGCAATGTGGAGATACAAAGGTGTGGTCATGACTAAAACTTAGTGATTTAAATCCATTCAACTTCAACTTTTTTGTACTTTCAACTATATCTACAAATTAGTAGAATATACTTAACATTTTATAGTAATGGAATAAAACTTAAATCATTTAAGTGCATTGTAATTAAAGCATTTTAGTAAATACAACTTCTGGGCTTACAGTGTAATGGTAAAAACAAACAACTACAATAGCACAAGTGGTAAAGAACAGCAATAATTACATACTAACAATGATAAGAAAAAAAAAACTCAAACAAACTACAATAGCACTAATGGTAAAGGGCAGCACATACCAGCGATGGTAAGACCAATATCAGATGGTAAAGGACAACACAGACCAACTAGATGAGGAACAACAAGCACACATGAACATTTAAGACACAATATTGATGGAACAGTTTTAAGACCCTCCATCTTTATACTGGGACCAGACCATGTTTTTGTATAACAGTTTAAATCGGTGGATATTTTGACGTTGCTTGTATTGGATGTCCACACTATTCCCAAGTTTCACTCCACATACAGACACACAAAACATTTACGAGTGGTTCAAAATTTGGGTAATGCAAAATCTCCAAAACCTCTCAAATTATGAGTACTCTCCCGAATTGTGAAGTTTTTTTATGTATTACTTAGTAGTAATTTGTTGAATGCTTTAAATAAGGTTATTGCTGTATAATATTTTACAAGATCATGGATTTTTAATAGTTTTGACTGAATAAACAGATTATGAGTGTGTTCTAAAAGTCCAACCTTATGTATGATCCGTACTGCTCATTTCTGTAATATAACTAATGGATTAATGGTGCATTGGTAACTGTTTCACCACACTTCAATACAATATGTGAGGTATGGGAGGACTGTCGATAAATGTTTTAGTCCTTTCCTGTTAATTGTTTAGACAACAAAATGTCAGAAAATGATGAAAAACTCAAAACCTGACATCACAACTTTAAGTATCTTGTTTTGTCCAAGAGCTGCAGACATTCAGTTCATTATCATAAAGAAGGGAGCAAACAAGAAAATAATCTAAGACAGAGGTGTCAAACTCATTTTGGTTCAGTTCCATATTTAGCCCAGTTTGATCTCATGCGGGCCAGACCAGTAAAATAATGACTTAATAACCTATAAATAATGACAAATCCAAGTTTTTCTTTTTGTTTTAGTACAAAAAAAAAAAAAAAAAAAAATTAAATTCTGAAAATATTTACATTTTACAAAAAAAGATGTGAATAACCTGAAAAAACAGAAATTTCATTTGAAAAATTAGTGTAATTTTAACAATATTATGCCTCAACTTATTATTTATACATGTACATTACACACAATGTTACATAAACATTTGGTAACAGGCAGAATATTGTTAAAATTTTGGCATTTGGAACTAAAATTTGAACAATTTCTACAATATTACATCCCTTATTATTAACAACTACAGATCACAGTGGATCTATAAATGCACAAAACTTTTAGTAACAGGCGGAATATTGTTCAAATTGCACATTTCGGGTTGTTCATCTTTGTTTTTATTAATGTATTTATTTGTAATTTATTGTGAAAGAATAGTTTTGTAAATGTAAATATTTTCACAGTGTAATGTTATTTTTTTCACTTCAATTTTTTCCACATAATTTTTCACAAAGAAAATTTGTAGTTGTCATTATTTATGGGTTATTGTGTTGTTATTTTTACTGTAGATTATATTGGTGTGTATGTGGAACCTGAACCAAAATTATTTGGACAACCTGGACTGTTCAGGTTAATTTTTGCACTTTCATCCCGCAGGGCCGGAATGGAACCTTTGGCGGGCCAGATTTGGCCCCTGGGCCGCATGTTTGACACCTGTGATCTAAGACATTAGAATCAGGGAACGTAGATAGATTTAACATTTAGATGGATTAATCTGTGCAGCTGTAGTACTGTATCATTATACGCTGTTGGAATAATTTTATTTTCAGACGTGTTCCTTTATTTATTCCTATTTCTACACATCACCTTTGACCAAGATCAGTAATTACATACTGAACCCAAGTTACACTTTATCTGTCAAAAATAAATCACTTTGTCATGAAAAGAGCTAAAATTGTACATTGTATGTGAGATGATTACAGTGACGGCAAAACATATACAGTACTTATTATTTATACATGTACATTACACACAATGTTAAATAAAACATTTGGTAACAGGCAGAATATTGTTAAAATTTTGGAGTTTGGAACTAAAATTTAAACAATTTCTACAATATTACATCCCTTATTATTAACAACTACAGATCACAGTGGATCCATAAATGCACAAAACTTTTAGTAACAGGCAGAATATTGTTCAAATAGCACATTTCGGGTTGTTCATCTTTGTTTTTATTAATGTATTTATTTGTAATTTATTGTGAAAGAATAGTTTTGTAAATGTAAATATTTTCACAGTGTAATGTTATTTTTTTCACTTCAATTTTTTCCACATAATTTTTCACAAAGAAAATTTGTAGTTGTCATTATTTATGGGTTATTGTGTTGTTATTTTTACTGTAGATTATATTGGTCTGTATGTGGAACCTGAACCAAAATGATTTGGACAACCTGGACTGTTCAGGTTCATTTTTGCACTTTCATCCCGCAGGGCCGGAATGGAACCTTTGGCGGGCCAGATTTGGTCCCCGGGCCGCATGTTTGACACCTGTGATCTAAGACATTAGAATCAGGGAACGTAGATAGATTTAACATTTAGATGGATTAATCTGTGCAGCTGTAGTACTGTATCATTATACGCTGTTGGAATAATTTTATTTTCAGACGTGTTCCTTTATTTATTCCTATTTCTACACATCACCTTTGACCAAGATCAGTAATTACATACTGAACCCAAGTTACACTTTATCTGTCAAAAATAAATCACTTTGTCATGAAAAGAGCTAAAATTGTACATTGTATGTGAGATGATTACAGTGACGGCAAAACATATACAGTACTTATTATTTATACATGTACATTACACACAATGTTAAATAAAATATTTGATAACAGGCAGAATATTGTTAAAATTTTGGAGTTTGGAACTAAAATTTAAACAATTTCTACAATATTACATCCCTTATTATTAACAACTACAGATCACAGTGGATCCATAAATGCACAAAACTTTTAGTAACAGGCAGAATATTGTTCAAATAGCACATTTCGGGTTGTTCATCTTTGTTTTTATTAATGTATTTATTTGTAATTTATTGTGAAAGAATAGTTTTGTAAATGTAAATATTTTCACAGTTTAATGTTTTTTTTTCACTTCAATTTTTTCCACATAATTTTTCACAAAGAAAATTTGTAGTTGTCATTATTTATGGGTTATTGTGTTGTTATTTTTACTGTAGATTATATTGGTGTGTATGTGGAACCTGAACCAAAATTATTTGGACAACCTGGACTGCTCAGGTTCATTTTTGCACTTTCATCCCGCAGGGCCGGAATGGAACCTTTGGCGGGCCAGATTTGGTCCCCGGGCCGCATGTTTGACACCTGTGATCTAAGACATTAGAATCAGGGAACGTAGATAGATTTAACATTTAGATGGATTAATCTGTGCAGCTGTAGTACTGTATCATTATACGATGTTGGAATAATTTTTTTTTCAGACGTGTTCCTTTATTTATTCCTATTTCTACACATCACCTTTGACCAAGATCAGTCATTACATACTGAACCCAAGTTACACTTTATCTGTCAAAATAAATCACTTTGTCATGAAAAGAGCTAAAATTGTACATTGTATGTGAGATGATTACAGTGACGGCAAAACATATATCGTGTCGGCAGAATTCACTTGCAGCTCAATTTCATATTTTGACAGGTGGTTCTTGGCTGTAAATACTCAGATGAAAATATAAAACACACTATAAGATTATGTACATCCATACGCAATGGATTAATCTGTGCAGCTGTACTACTGCAATACACTGTTGGAATAGTTTGGTTTTCCTGTATTTATTCCTATTTCTACACATCAGTAATCATCTTTAACCAGGTTCAGTGATTACATCCTGAGTCCATTACCCTTTATCTATCAAAAATAAATCACATTGTCAAAATCACTTTCTAAAAAGAGCTAAAAAAAAAAAAAAAAATCTTATTCAAACGTATTTGAAACAATCACATCACAGTGACGGCAAAACATATAAACAGTTGGTAGAATCCACTTGCAGCTCCATTTCAATATAAATATAAAACACGCTATAAGAAAACATCATGAGAAAATGTAGATCAATATGTAATGGATTAATCTTTTCAGCTGTAGTACTGTATCATTATATGCTACTGGAATAGTTTTATTTTTCTCTATTTATTCCTATTTCTACACATCAGTAATCACCTTTGACCAAGTTCAGTGATTACATCCTGAGTCCATTAGACTTTATCTGTCAAAAATAAATCACAATCCGTGCGTTTACATGACAACTTTAATTCCTGGTTTAATCTGAATAAAGGTTAGATCCTATTTCAGATGACCATTTAAACACCTTATTCCAGTTGAAAAAGAATAGTTCGGAATAAATTTAAATCCGAATAAAGTCACTGGTTTAATCCACTTTTGAATCCGGTCTAAATTATTCCTCGGACATGTAAACCCTTTATTCCGTTTGGATTTTATTCCTGCCATTCTGCACATGCTCGTTGTCTTGTCCTGTCGCGATGACGCACACATTCTGCGCTGGCGGAAGAATATGCAATGCAGTCTAGTCAACCCAAACCATTCCAGTGGGCTATTCTGATGGGATCTACCAACCTGGAAAACCCTGAAGGAAGAGTTCACCACTTGTTCTTTTATTCATTCATTTCTCATTCACTAATGAGTTCAATAAGTGGGCAAATCAGTTTGCACTGCAGTGCACCGATTGCCTTGTTCTTGCAGCCCTTCTGTTAGCTTAGCTTAGCCTAGCTTAGCATAATGGCTTCATTCCTATGGTCAGACGTAGCCAGGCTTTTACAGGTGATTTGTAGTATTTTATGAGTGATTTTGTGAAATTCAGTTCTCCCTAATCATTACTTTAGTCCGGTGGGGTCAATATGATCACAGATTGAGGCTCAAATCATGGCCATGTGACTTACTGCACTAATAAAATCATGGGAAATAAAAACTAATGCAAAGCTAAAGCGGTAAAGCAAAGCTAATTTAGCGCATGCATCCTTTCCAACAAAAAGATTTTCCAACTTCTGTCAACACAACAGTCCCAAGACTGTATGAGTGCAGTAAGTCGCGGATCTAAAGAAATAATTAGAGAGAACCAGATTTCACAAAATCACTTACAAAAGACAACAAATCACCTTTAAAAACTGGCTACGTGTGACCATGGAAATGCAGTGACTATGCTAAGCTAAGCTAAAAGAAGGGCCGCGAGAATCGAATAAACGTTTCTCGTGTAAACCTTTATTCGGGTTTAACATTTCCATGTAAACAGAAGAGAAAGTACTTTAGTTCCAGATTAATTTCTTCTGGAAAAATAAATTGGATTTAAAATACATCATGTAACCGTATCCATTGTTACAATCACTTCATGAGAAGAGCTAAAAACATATTTTATTCCAACAGTGTATTTGAGACAATCACATTACAATGACGGCAAAACATATAAACAGTTGGTAGAATACACTTGCAGCTCCATTTCATATTCATACGTCACACATTTTGAAGTCTTATTCATCCTTTTTTGGAACAGATTTCCAACAGAAGGGTTGGATTCTGTACTTTAATGCTTGAACATTTTAGATATTTTCCCTCAGAGAGAGAGCACCTGGACAAGAAAATCGAAAGAGTTATGTTGTGTGAGTTTGTACAAATAAGAAAATGATATAAACTGTTAGATTCAGATAGTTTAGATGGATTTAATAGTTGACATAAATTCAAGAATGTTTATTGTCATTATGTGCACATAACAAAATTTTGACAGGTGGTTCTTGGCTGTACTTAAATGCTCCGATAAAAATATAAAACACTACAAGAATATGTACATTAACATGGAATGGATTAATTTTTGCAGCTGTAGTACTGTATAATTATAGGCTGTTGGAATAGTTTTATTTTTCTCTATTTATTTCTATTTCTACACATCAGTAATCACCTTTGACCAGGTTCAGTGATTACATCCTGAGTCCATTACAATTTATTTATCAAAAATAAATCACATTGTTATAATCACTTCATGAAAAGAGCTAAAAAATATATATATCTTATTTCAACAGGGTATTTCAGACAATCGCATTACAGGGATGGCAAATCATATAAACAGCAAAACATATAAACAGTTGGTAGAATCCACTTGTGGCTCTATTTCAGTATAAATATAAAACACACTATAAGAATGCATCATGAGAAAATGTAGATCAATATGTAATGGATTAATCTGTGCATCTGTACTACTGTATCATTATATGCTCTTGGAATAGAGCATATAATGATACATGAAAAGAGCTAAAAAATACAGGGGTTGGACAAAATAATGGAAACACCTTAAAAAATCAACAAAATATCATTTAATATGGTGTAGGTCCGCCTTTTGCGGCAATTACAGCCTCAATTCTCCGAGGTATTGATTCATACAACTTGTGAATTGTTTCCAAAGGAATTTAAGCCATTCTTCAGTTAGAATACCCTCCAGCTCTTTTAGAGACGATGGCGGTGGAAATCGACATCTTACTTGAATCTCTAAAACTGACCATAAATGCTCAATAATGTTGAGGTCTGGGGACTGTGCCGGCCATACGAGATGCTCAACTTCATTAGAATGTTCCTCATGCCATTCTTTAACAATTCTAGCTGTATGGATTGGGGCATTATCATCTTGAGGTGAAGGTGTTTCCATTATTTTGTCCAACCCCTGTATATCTTATTCCAACAGTGTATTTGAGACAATCACATTACAGTGACGGCAAAACATATAAACAGTTGGTAGAATCCACTTGCAGCTCCATTTCGTATTCATACATCACACATTTTGAAGTCTTATTCATCCTTTTTTGGAACAGATTTCCAACAGAAGGGTTGGATTCTGTACTTTAAGGCTTGAATATTGTATATATTTTCCCAGAGAGAGAGCGCCTGGACAAGAAAATCGAAAGGGTTATGTTGTTGTGAGTTTGTACAAATAAGAAAATGATATAAACTGTTAGATTCAGATAGTTTAGATGGACTTAATAGTTGACATAAATTCAAGAATGTTTATTGTCATTATGTGCACATAACAAAATTTTGACAGGTGGTTCTTGGCTGTACTTAAATGCTCCGATAAAAATATAAAACACTACAAGAATATGTACATTAATATGGAATGGATTAATTTTTGCAGCTGTAGTACTGTACCATTATAAGCTGTTGGAATAGTTTTATTTTTCTCTATTTATTTCTATTTGTATACATCAGTAATCACCTTTGACCAGGTTCAGTGATTACATCCTGAGTTCATTACAATTTATTTATCAAAAATAAATCGCATTGTCACAATCACTTCATAAAAAGAGCTAAAAAATATCATATTCCAACAGTGTATTTGAGACAATCACATTACAGTGACGGCAAAACATAATAACAGTTGGTAGAATCCACTTGCAGCTCCATTTCGTGTTCATACGTCACACATTTTGAAGTCTTATTCATCCTTTTTTGGAACAGATTTCCAACAGAAGGGTTGGATTCTGTACTTTAAGGCTTGAATATTGTATATATTTTCCCAGAGAGAGAGAGCACCTGGACAAGAAAATCGAAAAAGTTATATTGTTGTGAGCTTGTACTTAAGCGGCTGTGGTTTCAATTTACTGTCCTCGGTGCATATGAAATAATAAATAGATGCGTTCTTTGAGGTGGAAAGCGTCAAGTGACTCTGAATATTGAATAACAGCTCTTGCGAGAGGGCAGCTATTTTTTGCTTACCTTCCTGAGAATGTGCGTGTG
This sequence comes from Sphaeramia orbicularis, assembly GCF_902148855.1. Classification (NCBI taxonomy): domain Eukaryota; kingdom Metazoa; phylum Chordata; class Actinopteri; order Kurtiformes; family Apogonidae; genus Sphaeramia; species Sphaeramia orbicularis. Next base: position 16,303,744 of record NC_043976.1, on the reverse strand, counting down.
TGGAGTATTTAAACACACTCAAAGCCTCCGGTCTTTGTTTCTAAATGCCATGTTAAGTGTGCTCTCCGAACTCGTCTCATCCGACCCCCGATAAACCCCCGACACCTGCACGAATGTTTCGCGTAACGAGTGACGTGATGGATGGCGGCGACGTCTTTTGTATATGATAGTGAATGAGAGCAGAATGCAAAATGAGGAGGGCACTTTAATTCACCCACCACGAGGTGATATGATATGGAGACTGATACAGTTTACTGTGGAGTTTAATATTAATGTTGTATTAATATTATATTATACTAATGGTTGAGCTAGTGGGACTCTGAATGACTGTGGCAGCTCCGTCGAACGCATGAGTAGCTTTACAGTCCGACATAACGGGAGAAACAGAGCGAGGAGACAAACATCAGCTGGTCTTATCCCCCATTTGTGAAGATTGTCTAATAACATTTACATCAATGGTAGAATTTAGCTAAAAAGAGGACCTTGAGCAGCATAACCATATTCAATTTAACCCAACCTCCGTGATGAATACTCAGTCGCAAACAGCTGTGTTTGTTTTTCAGCCTTTCTGCCCTCCTACATACTTGGTCCTTGGTGTTCTGGGTCCCAACCTTGGCTACTTGACAAGTGCAGAAGGTTCGCTCAATTTATTTTGTCTTTTTTTTTTTTTTTTTTTGTGGTTATGAAAACCCACCCGATGCAGCTGCTGATTGTGGTGAGGCACGGACATGTTAAGGACCCCAGGGCTGAAAGGAAATAATTGATTTCTGCCTACAAGGTTAGAAAGGATGAACTTAGTAAACCTACATGGGCCCAGCAGTAGGACAATTCGAGTTCTGAAGTGAAAAAGAAAAGTGTGAAAAGAGCCGTTTGGTTTTATTTTTTCGACACTGTTATAAGCATAAACAAAATGGCCTAAAATCCTGCTCATCGAACATCCTCATATCAAAGATTTTCAACAGAAAATGATAGAAAAAACGACTTACTTTATCAAAACATACAGTTCTGTTCGCGTCTGTTACCTAGAAAGCAAGTGTGACTTTTAGGGAAATTGTTTCACGGTGTTATCTCATGTGACTTCTATTTATACATATATTATTAAGCATCAAAGGTTTTTGTCAGCATATTTATATCACTTTAATTATTTCACTGGGTTGTGCATTTCATTATTTGAGGGTAATGGGGAAGTGGGAGTTTTCAGTCTAGAACATAAAAGAAAATATTTATAACTATTTCACCATTGGTCACTTTGCATGCTGTTATGGGTTTATCTAAGTCCCCGTAGATCCCCGAGCCGAATGCAGTAGCAAGCAGATAAACACATGTTCACAACAGGATTTACTGCTTCAGTGGGAAATCACCCAGGTAACGAAACCTTTACCTTTTAAAGCCTGTGGAAATTGGGTTGAAATAGAAAAAAAAATGCATAAAATAACAAAGTTGAGTGTGTCAGCATCCCAAAAAAAAATAATAAAAATAATCCAAACAAAGCAAAACAAAAAAATCTTGGTGAACATAAATATGCAGAACTACTGTAAAAGTTGCTACTAAAAGTGCATACTGTGTTATTAATGCAAGTTTCCAGACTGTGCAGACATGGAAGTTCAGCTTTTGACTAAAATCTTGCTTGGTAGTCATGTTAAGTACTTGATGACCAAGGCTACACGTGTTAGCAAATTAAAATAAGTTAAATAAACTCAATATAGTCAAATATTAATGGTAACAAATCAGATAGAAACAGGGTATAGCTTGACTCAATGAACTTTCCAGATGGACAGCAGGTGAACAGTAAGCTAGCAGCTACTAGCTAATAGGAGCTAGTTACTGTTGGTGAGACTATTCTGTAGCTCATAGAATATAATATAAAAAAAATACATAAAATAACAAAGTTGAGTGTATCAGCATAAAAAAATAACCCAAATAAAACAAAACAAAAAAAATCTCGGTGAACATAAATATGCAGAACTACTGTAAGGGTACGTTTACACGGCAACACTTGGCAAAGATTTCTCCTTTACGTTATAAAATCATTCCGCGTTAAGACGAAGCCGCTATGATAACGATCTGCGTTAACATGAGTCCGCGAGGACGGCTGAATACGCTGTAGTGGCCATGCCAGACCAGTAGCTGGCGATGTAGAGCTGTAGTGAAACAGTGGTGGTAAAACATGCGCCTGCGCACAAACGATTTCCGGTTTAGACAGCCTTTAAATGAGGAGAAGAAGAAGAAGAAGAAGAGGCGGACAACGCTATTTACAAACAACAATGGCGAGTGGTCGTACAAAGACGCAGGACTTCTTTGTCTGGACAGACGAGCTGAGCACAGTTAGCAGCATGTATGTTGTTCTGAAACCGGCCATTGTTGTTGTGGTTGTTCCTTCTTTTTCTGCACGTTTGTGTCATAGAGGCTGGCAAACCATCTTGGAGGCGCATTACCGCCACCAACTGGCCCGGAGTGGGTTAACTGGCGGTTCTTGGCTGTGCGCGCATGCGGTGACGTCATATTTAACCCCGAAACGCTCCGATTCGCGTTAACACGGAGCTGAAATGCGGAGCGTATCGATAACAGTCCACCCTGGACCCTGGTATCAAAAGTTTCCGGATTCAGGCACTCTAGGCACCGTTTCCATGTTAACAGAAGGCTAATCCGTGGTGAAATCTTCCCGGAGTCAACTGAATCCTACGCCGTGTAAACGGCCCCTAAAAGTTGTTACTAAAACTGCATACTGTGTTATTAATGCAAATTCCCAGACTCAGCAGACATGGATGTTCAAATTTTGACTAAAATCTTGCTTGGTAATAATCCTAAGTAAATGATGACAAAAGCTACATGTGTTAGCAAATATAAATAAGTTAAATGAACTCAAATATAGTCCAATATTAATGGTAACAAATCAGATAGAAACAGGGTATAGCTTGACTCAATGAACTTTCTAGATGGACAGCAGGTGAACAGTAAGCTAGCAGCTACTAGCTAATAGGAGCTAGTTACTGTTGGTGAGACTATTCTCTAGCTCATAGAATATAATATATATATAAAAAAAAAAAAACCCATAAAATAACAAAGTTGAGTGTATCAGCATAAAAAAATAACCCAAATAAAATGAAACAAAAAAATATTGGTGAACATAAATCTGCAGAACTACTGTAAAAGTTGCTACTAAAAGTGCATACTGTGTTATTAATGCAAGTTTCCAGACTGCAGACATGGAAGTTCAGCTTTTGAATAAAATCTTGCTTGGTAGTCATGTTAAGTACTTGATGATAAAGGCTACATGTGTTAGCAAATTAAAATAAGTTAAATAAACTCAATATAGTCTAATATTAATGGTAACAAATTAGATAGAAACAGGGTATAGCTTGACTCAATGAACTTTCCAGATGGACAGCAGGTGAACAGTAAGCTAGCAGCTACGAGCTAGTAGGAGCTAGTTACTGTTGGTGAGACTATTCTCTAGCTCATAGAATTAAAAATGCATAAAATAATAAAGTTGAGTGTCAGCATACAAAAAAACCCCCAAACAAAACAAAACTAAAAAGTCTTAGACATCATAAATATGCAGAAGTACTGCAAAAGGTGCTACTAAACTGCATACTGTTGCTGCGTTCCAGGCCACCTGTAACTCGTCTTTTTCCAGGTTTCTATTGGTGAAAATGCACTGGAATAGCAGTCAAACCAGTGACTTCCCACCCCTAAACTCGTACTACATTAATATACTCCCAGTTTCGAGCTGTAACGTCACGTAACCCGTGAAAAAACAATGGCAGCCCCCTTGGGTGAGGTGTTTATGCAAATTATTTATTAAATCAAGGTATTGGTCTAATGTTATTTTTCTGCAAATGTTCTGCATAATCAGCAGCTACTCTAGCGTTGGCTAGTTACCTCCGCCAAGGAGGTTATGTTTTTGCCAGGGTTTGTTTGTTTGTTTGTCTGTTTGTTTGTCTGTCCGTTAGTGTGCAACATAACTCAAAAAGTTATGGACAGATTTGGATGAAATTTTCAGGGTTTGTAGGAAATGGGATAAGGAAGAAATGATTAAATTTTGGTGGTGATCGGGGGTGGGGGGGCCCACGAGGGGGGGCCACTGATCGTTAGTGTGCAACATAACTCAAAAAGTTATGGACAGATTTGGATGACATTTTCAGGGTTTGTTGGAAATGGGATAAGGAAGAAATTATTAAATTTTGGTGGTGATCGGGGGTGGGGGGGCCCACGGGGGGGCCCATTTCCAACAAACCCTGAAAATTTCATCAAAATCTGTCCATAACTTTTTGAGTTATGTTGCACACTAGTGGACAGACAAACAAACAAACAAACAAACAAACAAACCCTGGCAAAAACATAACCTCCTTGGCGGAGATAATAAGAAGAATGAATTAATACTAAATACATATCCAAATATACACTACCAGGCAAAAGTTTGGACTCACCTTCTTATTTAAATGACATGAGATGGACCACAGATGGCCAACAAGTGCTCATCATCATTTGGAACTCCTTCTAGACTTTTGGAAAACATTTCAGATGATTACCTCATGAAGCTCATCGAGAGAATGCCAAGAATGCACAAAGCAGTAATAAAAGCAAAATGTGGCTATTTTGAAGAATCTAAAATATAAAACATGCTTTGAGTTTTGTCACACCTTTTTAAACTACATAATTCCATATGTGTTCATTCATAGTTTTGATGCCTTCAGTGAGAATTAACAATAGAAATAGTCATAAAAATAAAGAAAAACCAGGTGAGTCCAAACTTTTGCCTGGTAGTGTATGTAACATAAAAGGTATAACAGCTTCTCTTGCCTTATGCACTGTTTTTCCTCCTCTGTTTCCCTCATATAAGCAAAAAGCGATCACCTTTGGCGATGGAAATGATTGTAAATGAGCATAATGTACGGTCCGCCATGCTGGTTTGTTTACATCTAACTACCACAGGTCCTTACACTCAAGCAGTTTGGCATGACTTGCCTGGAACGTAACAAAGTTGTGAGTCGTGGTTTGAAGTCGTGACTTACGTGCTCAAAAATCTGCCTGGAATGCAGCATGTGTTATTAATGCAATTTCTCAGACATGGAAGTTCAAGTTCGGTGGGTAGAACCGCGGTGACTTCTGCTAGCGGTGACGTCACATGCATACCCTCTGTTACAGTCAGTGGTGACAGAAAAGTCATTTTTGTTTTGTTGAATTATGCCATACTCATATGACGTTACCCAGTTTAAAAGCTAATTTTACAAGTAAAGAAAGCAACAGTTTGTGGAAAAACTAAAGTATCAGACTACAGAATATATAAATATAAAGACAACACACCAGAGAGTGAAGAAAATCACAGTTAGTTGTCAAATACTTATGGAGGTGCCTTCTTCATAACTGTGTCCACAGTCTGTTCCCAGTTGATAAAGATGTTTTTGCTGCTTCAATGTGACCAGACTTGTCATGATTTTCACCTCTTTTAATACTTTTCTCACATCATTGTCAAACAAAGAGGTGAAATATCCTGATGGAGGCTAATTTGTTGTTAGCAACATGTACGGTTTGAGATGGGGGAAGGGGGGGGGTGCAGTCTGCTGAACTGTTTCTTCATAAAACTGCATGTTACTTTCCTATTGTTACCACCAAGGTTCTAAGAGTTTTGGATTTTTCATTATAGTCTAGTTTTATTTAGTTTTTCACTTTTTTTCTTTAATTCAGTTAGTTTTAATTCGTTTTTAGAGCAGGATTGCTAGTTTTTATTAGTTTTCGTTATTTACCTCCGCCAAGGAGGTTATGTTTTTGCCAGGGTTTGTTTGTTTGTTTGACTGATCAGCCTTGGCGGAGGTCTGCGCTCTCCGAGTGCTTCGCAGACCTCCGCCAAGGCTGATCAGTGGCCCCCCCCGTGGCCCCCCCCACCCCCGATCACCACCAAAACTGAATCATTTCTTCCTTATCCCATTTCCAACAAACCCTGAAAATTTCATCCAAATCTGTCCATAACTTTTTGAGTTATGTTGCACACTAACGGACAGACAAACAAACAAACAGACAAACAAACCCTGGCAAAAACATAACCTCCTTGGCGGAGGTAATTAGTATAGAGACTCCTCTTTGTTTACTGTTTTAAGTGGATGAAAATATCCGGTCAAATTGTTTGAGTTGGAGGAATTGTAATTCTGTGTCGGTGAGATGCGTTTCTTGTAAGAAGCATATGTCAGCCCCTAATTTAATCAAGTGGTTGATGACTTTGAGTCTTTTAGGCTGGGTGCAAATGTGAAATTTTCAGAGTATTTTTCTGAGTCCCCTATAAAGGGTTAATTGCATAAATCCAATAAAACCATGCAATATTCAAACCCACTTCTGTAAACATTTCAAAAGCTGATATGACAATATGTCAAATTTGGAAGGAAAATATAAGTAAAGTATCCAATATTTTTTTGATATTTACTATCATGTACATATGTGACTCCATCTGTCCGTCTCTTCTACTCCTCGTTGCTTGTACAATAAAGTAAAGCAGGCTGCATTAGGCAAAGGCAATCAAACTGTCAGTGAAATATTGGTTTTATCTAATCTCGTTCTTTTACCCAAACTCCTGTAGGGTAAATAGAAGGAAAAAGCTTTAGTCCTTTTACTGCTGTCACATTTAAGTGTCTGAGCGCTTGAAATGACTCATTTAATTCCAGGACTGACTCTTAATATGTACAGTAAAGACAGTCCAATGTGGTCTACAGGGTCTGTAAGGTCCACCTTTGCATGAACAGTGAGTGTACCTGCTGCTAGGGCTGTAAGAAAATATCGGATCTGCAATATATCGCGATATTTCATTTCATAATACTGTATCGATATTAAAAAGTACTATATATAGATATTCAAATGCAGCTATTGTGGATGTTCTTTTTTTTTTTTTTTTGTTATATTTTTTGGTTATATTTTATCTATTATTATTCAATACTCTGTTATTAAATAATTTTAGTTCTTTATTTGGGTTATGTTAGTTATGAACTACTAGAATATGAGCATTTGAGCAGGATCTTAAACTGTAACATTTGTAAAATATGATTTAAGTTTCAACACAGGAAAATTTTGCGATATAACCTTAGAAACTAGACCAAGGCTGTCAAAGTTATTTTAGTTCAGGGGCCACATTCAACTAAATTTAATCTGTAGTGGGCCGAACCAGTAAAATAATAACATAATAATATATAAATAATGTCAACTCCAAACTTTTCTCTATGTTTTGGAGCGAAAAAAGTAAATTTACATCATGAAAAGGTTTACATCTACAAGCTATCTTTTCAAAAGATGTGAATAACATGAAAAAACTGAAAAAAATAAGTGTAATTTTAACAATATTATTGCCTCAGTTTATCATTTACACGTGTACATTATAACTTACAGATCACAGTGGATCTACAAATACACAAAAAATTTAATAACAGGCAGAATCTTGTTAAAATTGGACTTAACTTCTCTTCAGACATTTCAGGTTGTTCACATTTTTTGCAAAATTATACTTTGTTTTAGTGTAAATACATGAAAATATTTATTTGTCCGTCTCCTTGCCTCTTCGCTGTTTGTACAATAAGGTAAAGCAGGCTGCATTAGACGAAGGCAATCCAACTGTCAGTGAAATATTGGTTTTATCTAATCTCTTCTTCTTTTACCCAAACTCCTGTAGAGTAAATAAAGGGAAAAAGCTTTAGTCCTTTTACTGCTGTCACATTTAAGTGTCTGAGCGCTTGAAATGACTCATTTAATTCCAGCACTGACTCTTAATCTGTACAGTAAAGACAGTCTGGAATTCACATGAATAGGACGTACTTATGCTATATATTATTCTGGTGTATAAACGTTAAAAAAAAAAAAAAGAAGCTCGAAAAAGCCAGAGTGAAGTATGCAGTAACTATTGGAAGCTATTGCTGGAGGGACATTGACTCAGATTTATGTGAAATGATTTAGGAGATAAAACCGTGATGTGCTACATTTTGGCTTGTACATATCCATTTATGTAATTAACTAGGAGTGCTCCCGTTAGCGACAACGGTTAATAAGCTCCAGTGGGAACACGGCAAGGCAGGTGAACCCGTGGCCCTGGAGATGTTAAACACAGATGAATAGATGCCACAGCACACACACAGCCTAGTAAATCAGATAAAATGAGCGGTGGAACAGAACACAAATGGGCCTCACGGTGAAAACTCAATATCACATAAATGGACAGGCCTCTCATAGATATTGAAAACGGCTAACCTTGCCACTGTAAGCTCACCTTTTCTATAGCTCACACATTTACAGGCTTTACCTTCTACATGTCCATTTTAGCCTTTAAAACCTTTACATGTGCAGCCCGGCTGTAATGGGCAGTTGGTTAAATTAATGTATACTTTTAATAGCTCTGGTAACAAGACAGGGAAGACAATATTTTATATAGTCATTTGCCGTAGATGACCGGGCTGCTACGGAGCTGCTTGTGTCACCATCGCTTCAGGTTAAAGACACCAGAAACAGAAAAAAAAAAAAAAAAAAAAAAGGGTTACACACTTGATGTTCATTGGAAACGGCAATGACCCCCGGACCTGAGCGCACCTAGTAAAACGACTGCCTGTACAGATACATACAAGCAGTTTCAAGACCAGGATTTGAAGTCCTTGGACAAAGAGGACTCAAGATTTTATATCAGGATCGGACAAATCCACAGCTGTAGGGTATATTATTTATTAACCTTTATTTAACCAGGAAAAAAAAAACAACTTGTTTGAGATTAAACAGTGTCCAGACCAAGACAGCAGCAGCAGATATGACAGACAAATTAGCCTAGAGCTGCAGCTGTTGATTATTTTTGTAATTCTTTAATCTGCTAATCATTTGTCTTCTATTTCGATTAAACGATGATTTGAATCGGCAAAAAAAAAAAAAGAGGAAAAATAAGACGTGTTAAAAAAAAAAAAAGGATGCGTCTGAAAATGACAAACAACTGGTCCTTTATTTAAGAACTAGCAGAAACAACAACCACAAAAACTATAAAAGTAAAAGGATAGATAGATAGATAGATAGATAGATAGATAGATAGATAGATAGATAGATAGATAGATAGATAGATAGATAGATAGATAGATAGATAGATAGATAGATAGATAGATAGATAATTAACAACAGCAATGACAGTATAAAAGCATATGTAAAAATAAAATATCTATCTAAATCCTTTCATGCATAGTGGTCACCAGGGCCGTAGCACCAAATTCTGGGCCCATACACAAAAAGTCCTGATGGGCCCCCCTCATTTGAAAGTGTAGCTCTTGCTTTGGATTGCTTCTGTTTATATTAGCAATTATAATGGAGGAGTTAACAGCACCTAATAATGCCATTTCATCTTGTGCATTTAAAAGTTTGTGTTCACCTTTCTTTGAAAGGAAGTTGGTCAGAACTTGACTTTCTTCATTTTGCCTTCTCTCCCTTTCTTTTCTTTCCTTTCTTTTCTGAAATCCTGACTTTTTTTTTTTTTTTAAACTGTGACATCATGATAAGATTTCTTCTATCATAGAGATGCAACAAGTCACCATAGCCTAACAAGCGAGGTGCATTTCTCAAACTCCGTGTGGAGTGAACCATTTTGCGCTTTTCTCAAGGGGTGTTCACAGAGTAGTGACAGCAGTCTTTACTTTTTTGGAATACAATAATATACCAATTTATAAAATCTAATGTGTGAAGCTTGCATATAGGTTGATATTTATCATGTAATTTAGTTGAACAGCAGGAAAAAAACATACTTAAAAAAAATAAAAAAAATCTTAACTTCCCACGGGCCCCCCTCTCCCTTGGGCCCCCCCACAGCTGTGTAGGTTAACACCCCTGGTGGTCACTACAGTGGACAGTTATTTTCCAGCTGTTCTCTTCTATATTCATGGATTTTGTTGTTTTAGTTCCATATCAACCAACACAGTGGACACTTATGCACCATCCCATAATACACTGCAATTCATACCGTTACTGTAACTTTGCAGTTCTTGAGAAACCTGATCTGTGGCAACATATTTGAGTGTAAATCAATTGCTAATTGTTATTGGACTGTAATTAACTTTTTTTTTTTTTTTTTTTAAAGAAGAAGGTGTTGTGTTTTGTTGTTTTTTGCATATCATTTGAGTGCGTAATAACTACTGTTATAGTATATTAAAATGTGAGAAGAAATCTGATTAGCAGCATTAAAAAAACATTTATTTCATAGTTTTCACACAGTATGACAGTAAATGCATGTTTCTTTGCTTCAAAAATTAAACGCATGGTGTCCAGCTGAGTGGACATTTTAGTAACTCCATGAAAAATAGGTTCATAAAAAAAAAAAAAAATTCAATCACATTGTTTTTTTCATGCCTAAAGAGGAATAAAAAACACTCAGGAAAAAAAAAATCTTGATTAAGGTTCTCATAATTCATGCTTGAAAGGGTAAAAAAAAATAAAGCCAAATATTTTTTATGTTTGTTTGAAAGTTTAAAGGAGTAAGTGGTGGTTCCAGTGTAGAAAAGTGAACGTACAACGCTTAATGTGCGTCACATTAAGCGTCCGTGTGAAACACAACAGCGAAAATGTTTAGCGGCAGCAAAATTAAGGAAACAAAGCTTTTATTCAGGAAAATTATAATAATTTTTTTTTAAACCATGAAGACCCAGTGCTACTTTTGTGGTAGTTCCTAAAATAAATTTCTCTGTAGATTTCACGTTTTTTAAAGTGATTTTCTCCATTTATTATAATATTGTCTTCTGTAATTTGCGGGGGGGTTTTTTGTTTGTTTTTTTTTTTTGTTTTTTTCAGTTAAAATCACATATTTTCCTACATTTAATTCACTGATCATGTACATGCTCATAAAAGCTCTGATTAAAGTTGAGGGATATTATATCAGAAATAGAGAAAACTGAAAAAAAAAGAGATTTTTTCAGCAAAAATGAACATAAACCCAGTGTCTCCATCCACTGTCACTGATCCAACTCCATGGGTTTTACTGGTGAATCAATTTTGTAGAAGATGATGATGTTTCCATGGTAACTACAGAACCTCTGAACGTCCAAATGGGTCATATCTGATGACCATGAAAAGATGACAAACTGTATTTTACACCAACTATTTACATGTATTGATAGGATTAATGGATCAGAAGATATTAAACATTGTAGATCAGTAGATGGTTACTGTCACTGGTAGATGTTTGGGTCTTTATGGGTTAACTCATTAATCATTTCAGCTCTAGATACCACCATTTTCTGATTTATTTGTTAACATTATTGCTGTAGTTTGCAAAAAACCCCAACATTTTTTTTTGTTGTAAATGGTACAGTATCTTGATTCCAATTCCATTAACTGCCTCACTCTGCTCCTCACTGACTAAAGGGAATTCAACCGTCCACTTTGTACCATATCAAGCTAAACCATCTGAAACCTCGGCTGCCGTTGCGCCCTTGTGTATCTGGTCTCTGTCTTGTGTCGGCTCGGTCTCACCCTGTTTCAGCCTTGGTTTTGACTCGGTCTAAACCCGTCAAAGTCTCGGTCATGTCTCGTTGCGCTCTGGTGTCAGTCATGACTTGGCCTCGGTTTAGGCGGCCTTGACCACAACACAGATTGCATATAAATAGGCTGCTTAGTTTAGTTTGAAAGCATCTCAGGGAAATTCTAGATTATTTTCATGTTGTATTATTTTCAGGGTTCCTACATGTTTCTACAAATTAAATTTAAGTCTCTTTTAGACAACTTAGAACAGAATTTAATGCCCATTTTACAGTCTATTTCACAGCCATACTGGAAAAAATTCCTGACTCCTTGAATTTAGGAAAATTTATTTATTTGGTCCAATGCTTTGATTCCCATTGTTCCTACTCATTTTTCACCAGCAAAAAGGCAAAGGGCAGCAAAGTTAGTGATAGTTACCGAAGGGGGTGGGGGGGGTCCAATCAGAAGGAGGAGTGGACTCACATCATGAACACACATGAAGGAAAAAATGAACAAAATGTCAAAAATGACAAAAATACAAAAATTAAATGAGCACAACTAAAGAAAATAATGAACAGAAGGCACAAAATGAAGAAAATATAAAAATTAAATGAACACAAATGAAGAAATTAATGAACAAAATCCACAAAAATGAAGAAAAAATAAAAATTAAACAAACATAAATGAAGGAAATAAAGAACAAAATGCACAAAAATGAAGAAAATATAAATATTGAACAAAATTAAGAGAAAATTTATATAAAAACTCAATGAAGAAAAATTACAAAAATAATGAAGAAAATATAAAAACAAAATGACCAAAAATGAAGAAAATATTGAACAAAATGAAGAAAAATGAATTTAAAAAAATAAAATGAAGAAAAATGAAGAAAACAATGAACAAAATGAAGAAAAATGAAGAAAATATAAAAACAAAATGACCAAAAATGAAGAAAATATTGAACAAAATGGAGAAAAATGAATTTAAAAAAATAAAATGAAGAAAAATGAAGAAAACAATGAACAAAATGAAGAAAAATGAAGAAAATATAAAAACAAAATGAAGAAAAATGAAGAAAATAATCAACAAAATGAAGAAAAATGAAGAAAATATTGAAAAAACTAGAAGCACTCGGAGAGCGCAGACCTCCGCCAAGGCTGATCAGTGGCCCCCCCCCCGTGGGCCCCCCCACCCCCGATCACCACCAAAATTTTATCATTTCTTCCTTATCCCATTTCCAACAAACCCTGAAAATTTCATCCAAATCTGTCCATAACTTTTTGAGTTATGTTGCACACTAACGGACAGACAAACAAACAGACAGACAGACAAACAAACCCAGGCAAAAACATAACCTCCTTGGCGGAGGTAAAAATGACAAAAAATGAAGAAAATATAAAAACAAATTGAAGAAAAATGAAGAAAATAATGAACAAAATGAAGAAAAATGAAGAAAATAATTAACAAAATAATGAACACAATGAAGTGGGGGGGCAGATCTCTCTTGGCGGAGGTCTGCGCTCTCTGAGTGCTTTTCTTGTTGGTTCCTAATTTCAGTATAAATTGTCGGGTTAGAACGGTTGGAAGTGAGTCGACTAACATTACTTCTGGGTGCTTGTGCAGGTCTTGAAAGTCTTAAAAAGTCTCGAGTTTTTACCTCTGCCAGGAGGTATTGTGATCACTTTGCTTTGGGTGTTTGTTTGTTTGTTTGTTTGTTTGTTAGCAACTTTACACGAAAAATATTACAACCATCTTTACCAAATTGTACCCACAGATAGGCCTAGGCCCTGGGACCAACCCATTAAATTTTGGGCCAAGTAGGCCAAAGTTCAAGGAAACTTTGTAGACATAAACCTGATCATAACAGAATTTTACTTTTTCGACTGTGATTATTTTACTGGTCCGGCCCACTTGAGATCAAATCGGGCTGCATGTGGCCCCTGAACTAAAATGACTTTGACACCCCTGTTTTATGGTATCAAATGCAGATTTGTAAATTCAAGAGTTTTAAGACTTTTTAAGACCCTGTGGGAACCCTGTTTTTGTAAAATAAAAATCCTGTAATTCCAGGTCCAAAATGTGAGGTTTGCTCTGTTGGAGTCTGTTTTGCACTAGTAGCTTGTCATTTTCTGATGTTAGCCAACCGTGAAAACAGCCTGTTCATCAGTTTCTATGTAACGGACAAAGGTCAGTTTTTCCATAAGAATCCTTAGGCCCACTCCTGAGTTCTTCAATGGTGGCCTTCAACTCCTCTGCAGGAAAAACAGTGACAGAAAAAGATGATTCTTTTGTAAATCCATCAGTGCATATCAGAGCTGTCAAGAATGAGGAGAATTGCAGGTGGATAAAGCCATATGAGTCTTTCCATGAAACTGGGTTTATTTTGGTATCTGACACTTTACCAGCTTTTTAGACCCAATAATAAAAGAGAAATTTAGACATTGTTCCCTCCAGGATGTACCTAATGATGACCTCAGATAACTGAAAAAAATAAAAAATTATACACTCGCTCTGAGCCATCCCAAAATTAATGAATTTTTAATAAAATATTGGGGCCAAAAATAGGACCAAAATTGGGACGGAAAAAGCTACCTAGGTGTCAGTGCATTTGATCTGGAAAACATGGCTGTAAATGGTCTTATATACCGCTCTAACTAAAGACAGTGTTAAATTGGATGATCCTAGTGGTTTTTCTAATCCAGACATGCAGGTTTTTCATGAATCGCAGTCTCATTCCAGGTTTTGTGAGTAACCCATTGTGTCCACTTGTGTTACATACAGAACCTGCCCATTTAAACACATACAAATCGCAAGTGAATTTTGCAACAGCAGCCATTTTTGTGAAACACTCTACCTTGCATAAGTAGTTTGATTCCCAAAATATACCTGTGAGGGAATTAAAAAAAAACAAAACAGTAGCGTGTAATTTTCATGTCCTTTTTCACTTGGTTACGTCGGGGTAATCATTGCATGCAGAATGAAAATACTGACTAGTCATAATTTTAGGGGAAAATTCAGATATCGCTGCGTTTTCTGTGGATTTTCCTTGTGTAATAGTGTGGGTAATAGGAGAAAAAAACCTGAAAGAAAAAGACGAGGGAGTTCATTATAGAAACCTGGTGTCTGTGTTACATGCGGATATTTGTATCAAATAAAAAATGTGTTTTATCTGAAAAATGGTTTCTCTTTTATCTCAGTAAATATTTATTTTTAAAACAGACCCAAAGTGCTTCTAAACTTGCTTCATAACATTAGTCTACATCTGGTTTGAATTTTTAGCCTCATGTCCTGGTTTTGTGTGTAACCCATCGTGTCCACTTGTGTTACATGCAGAACCTGCCCAGTTAAACACAAATAAATCTTGAGTGATTTTCCAACAGTGGTAATTTTTGCGAAACACTCTGTCTTGCATAATTAATTCGATTCCCAAAATCTACCTGTGAGAGACTAAAGAAATATTTTTAAAAAAGAGTAGCACATATTTTTTGTGTCCTTTTGACCATGTTACACACAGATTTTTGCATAAAAATAATTCAAAAAATTAAAATGTGTTTTGTCTGAAAAATAGTTTCTCTTTTATCTCAGTAAATATTTATTTTTAAAAAAAGACCCAACGTGCTTCCAAACTTGCTTCATAACTTCAGTCTACATCTGGTTTGAATTTTTAGCCCCTCTGTCCTGTTTTTAGGACCAGTTTCATAGAAGCACCCATAAAAATATGTCAAGCACTGGTACTGACACTGTAAACTAAACTGCTGCAATGTTCATTATATTCACTATATTATTTTTAATATAAAGTCAGAATAGTTACATTTTAACCCTTTCATGCATAGTGGTCTCTACAGTGGACAGTTCTTCTCCAGCTTTTCTCTTGTATATTCGTGGATTTTGTTGTTTTAGTTTCATATCAGCCAACACAGTGGACACTTATACATCATCACAAATACTGCAATTCAAACAATCACTGTAACTTTGCTGTTCTTGATAAACCTGATCTGCAGTAACATGTTTGAGTGTCAATCAGTTGCTAATTGTTATTAGACTATAATTAACAGTTGTATGGAAAAAAAAAAATGTTTTTTTTTTTTTTTTTTTTTTGCATATCCTCCTGAAACCCAGCAATGCATTTTGTCCTCTGTAGGGGACAAAAGTTTGACAGTTTCACTTTAAAAATGCTGTGCATTGCAAAGGACATTCCATTAAAAAATCAATCAATAAATAAAAATAATTTTTAAAATGTATCTGAAAAAACTGTTGCATTATGCAGTTTCCAATCAAGACAATTTTTTAATGTAAAAAAGCTAAAATTGGTAATTACCTGGTTCTCAGGAGGATATTATCTCCATGAAATGAGTAATAACTAGTATTTGAGTATGTTAAAATGTGAGAAAACATCAGATTAGCTGCATTAAAAATGTTTTGGTTTCATAGTTTTCACACAGTTTATCACTTTCTGATGATGAGTTTTAACCCTTTCATGCATAGTGGTCATTACAGTGGACAGTTCTTCTCCAGCTTTTCTCTTGTATATTCGTGGATTTTGTTGTTTTAGTTTCATATCAGCCAACACAGTGGACACTTATACATCATCACAAATACTGCAATTCAAACAATCACTGTAACTTTGCTGTTCTTGATAAACCTGATCTGCACTAACATGTTGTAAATGAGTGTAAATCAGTTGCTAATTGTTATTAGACTGTAATTAACAGTTTTCTGAAACAAAAAGTTTTTTTTTTTTTTTGTGCATATCCTCCTGAAACCCAGTAATGCATTTTGTCTTCTGTAGGGGACAAAAGTTTGACAGTTTAACTTAAAAAATACTGTGCATTACAAAGGACATTCCATTAAAAAAACTAGAAGCACTCGGAGAGCGCAGACCTCCGCCAAGGCTGATCAGTGCCCCCCCCCCATGGGCCCCCCCATCCCCGATCACCACCAAAATTTAATCATTTCTTCCTTATCCCATTTCCAACAAACCCTGAAAATTTCATCCAAATCTGTCCCTAACTTTTTGAGTTATGTTGCACACTAACGGACAGACAAACAAACAGACAAACAAACCCTGGTAAAAACATAACCTCCTTGGCGGAGGTAAAATGTATCTGAAAAAAACTGTTGCATTATGCAGTTTCCAATCAAGACCATTTTTTAATGTAAAAAAGCTAAAACTTTCAATTTCCTGTGTCTCAGGAGGATATTATCTCCATGAAGTGAGTAATAACTGGGGATGTAAGAAAATATCGATTCTGCAATATATCGCAATATTTCATTTCACAATACTGTATCGATATTTTTAGGTATTTATTCAAATGCAGATATTGTGGAGGTTCATTTTTTTTTTTTTTTTTCATATTTTATTTATTACTATTTAACACTCTTTTATTAAATACTGTTAGTTCCTTTGTCAGGATTGCTCAAAAATAATGTTCTGATGTTAGTTCTGAACTAATAGAATATGAATATTTGAACAGGATCTTAAACTGTAATGTCTGTAAAACATAATTTAAGTTTGAACACCGGAAAATTTTGTGATATAGCATTAGATCCTGTTCTGATCAAATAAAAATGTGTTTAGTATTTGTGCATATTTCTGGTGTAATTCAATTGTTCAAGGAAATACTCATTAAAAAAAAAAGAAACAAAAAAAAAAAAAAATTGCCTTTTTACCAGTATCGTGATATATCGTGATATATCGTATCGTGATCCTAGTGTTGTGATTTGTATCATATCGCCAGATTCTTGCCAATACACACCCCTAGTAATAACTAGTATTTGAGTATGATAAAATGTGAGGAAACATCAGATTAGCTGCATTAAAATGTTTTTGTTTCATAGTTTTCACACAGTATATCACTTTCTGATGATGAGCTTTAAATACATGTTTCTTTGCTTCAAAAATTAAACGCATGGTGTCCAGCTGAGTGGACATTTATGTAACTCAGTGAAAAATAGGTTCATTAAAAAAAAAAAAATTCAATTGCATTGGTTTTTTGGAACTAAAGAGGAATAAAAAACACTCAGGAAAAAATATTGACTAATGTTCTCATAATTCATGTATGAAAGGGTTAATATGATGTGAGGCTCAGTTGTGTATGCACTAAAAAAACTGAGATTTGTCCTTCAAGGTGATAATTTTTACTTTTATACGCTCGGTGCATTATAAAGCTTGTACTGTTTCACTGAGTAAAGAAGGTGAAGCTTCTTTTATGAAACTATCTGTAAAGCGAAAAGAATGTGTGTACCTTTTAGGATGATCCATTGAGAAACATCGCTGTCTTTTATTGCTGCCTTGAGTGTTTGAATGAATCTCAAATGGCTCAGCCTATGTACATCAAGCTTGACTATTATTGCTATTTTTCCTCCCTCTAACTATAGAGTAAAGGAAAATGCAAGATAGCCCGAATTTCAGCTGTGGAAGTGAACAACAGAATAACAAAACACACAATATTTCATTAGCTCTGTGCATCTTGCTGCATCTTCTTTACAAGCCTACATTAAAATAATCATACGAAGCTTTGAAATATATAAAGCGGTCATGATGGTGCACAGTGGTTTTATATGGTAGCAGCCTTACATATTCTCTTCCCTACAATAGCAATGTCATATATCATTAGGAGATTATTCTACACACAAAGGCACCAGAGAGAATAGAGAATAATTAAAGTGTTTGATGCCAGAAATATCTATTTAGATTCATAATGCAAGACAACAGAGCTGAGACTGTAAAGTGAACCGAGAAGAAAAAGCTTCATGACTGCGATGGCAGGCGTAGGTCATATTCCATAAAACAATACTGTTACTTTAACCTAGGCTGAAGTTCACTTTGAAAGAAATGACATCCAACAGGTTTGTTCTTCATATGTATATGAAGTTACTGATCTGAGATGAATACTTTTGTATAAATACATTATAAGGTGTAAACAACCAAAGCAGTGTATTTCCAATGTGCAGGAATAGAATAGAATAGAATAGAATAGAATAGAATAGAATAGAATAGAATAGAATAGAATAGAATAGAATAGAAAAAAACATAATAGAACAGAACTGAATAAAATAGAACAGAACATAATACAAAAGATTCAGATTCAGATTTATTAATTGTCATTCAATAAAAACATCCCAGATGCTGTTAAAGAACGAAATAGCAAAATGCACAGCACGGAATAAAAACACAGAAAAAGAATCCTAAAAACACCAACTAAAAACAACCCATATATATATATATGATAAAATATTAAAAACTGCACTAAAATAAATAGTTAGTGAAGATAAAAAATAGAAATATTCCCCGATGGAGGGGTCACTATTACATCTATTATTGCACATTCCATTATTTCATTTCACCCCCTAAACTTTTGTTTAGCAGTCTTATTGCTGTTGGATAAAAACTTTTAAAAAATCAAACATAATAGAATAGATTAGAATAGAATAGATTAGAATAGAATAGAATAGAATAGAATAGAATAGAATAGAATAGAATAGAACAGCCTTTATTATCATTGTGCAACTCTACTTAATGCAACACTATTAACAAAACACCAGTATCACAGGAAATAGAATAGAGTGACTATAAAATTACAAAACTAAAAATAAGATAAGAAAATAGAACAGAAGTTTTGCACTTTTACGAAGTAATAAAGTATAAGAATAGAGCTAGGTTGAATAAAAAATAGACAAAATATGAATAAACACAAATGTACAGTATTAACCATTTATAGGTCGCGCAGAAATACTCTGAAATTCAACATTTCAACCTTAGTGTGTTATTCGAGGACATAACAAGACTTCATTACTTTTGAGAAATTTTTTAAAATTTGTTATTGTCATGTAGAAAACCAAGGTCAATGATGTTACCATATTTGGTTCTTTACCTGTAAGTGGCAAGAAAGCCAAGAAGTAACAAGAAAAGCACTCGGAGAGCGCAGACCTCCGCCAAGACAGATCTTTCTATTTCGATAAATACTGAATAAATGAATAGAATAGAAGATTACCGCCAAACTTATTGAATAGAAGAATATTGCACGAAATAAGAACAAGTAAGCAAAAAGTTGTCCCTGAGCTGGAGGGCAAAAAGCCACAGCACCTATGCACGCCAAAAGAATGTAGATCTCACCATTTTTATGACCCTTGTAATTACAGAATAATAGAGTTAACTTCTGTAGCTCAGCCATTATCCCTTACATTGTTATAATAACGACATAAAAATTGTGTAATAACCCCATAACGCTGCACTTACCACAAAAGTGTCCCTCAGTTAAGCTGTCCCTAATTGCATGGAGTTATGGCCTATTAGATGAGGTCGAGAATAGCTGCACTTGGCACTTTTATGAAGTGGCGAGATGAGAAAGGAAGTGTGGGAAAGAATGCTTTTCTTGATGTTTTTTATTTTATGAGCTTTTCAGTAACTTTAGGCTAGACATCCCATAGTCTTGCCCTTTTACTTTGTCTGTTCATTCCTGTGATTTAAATAATGAAAACCCCATGTTTTGCCTTTTAGCGATGCTCTTGTACATCATAGTTGCACAAGAGAGTGCTTGGATCACCAGTCACTGTCACAAAGGACTCGACTGCACAGCGGAGACAAAGATGGATTTTTCCACCAATGTCACCTTGATAGAATCACAAGACCAGGGGTTGAGGATTTCTCGGGGAGTCACCGTGTTGCATTGTGTCTCCGGCGCTTTTGATGTCGCGTGTCATGTAAGGTGTCAAAAAAAAAAAAAAAAAGACTTCTGAATAAGAAAAAATACAAGAAATATATTTCCTTACTTCAGGTGCGCTGAGACCTAGTGTCGACACCATCCTTTTAAGCAGCAGTCAGATGAGACGCTCTCCCCGGCGACCGTTAATGTAGAACAAGAAATATTTTCTAAGTTATGTGCTCTTATTTTGGGAATACAGGGCCTGATTAGCATACACTCGCACCGGAAAAAGTCCCTCCGGTGGTGTTTCTATGATTTGCGGGCCGATACATTTCCACACATTCATCGTTCTCCTGTAGATTCAATAAAACAAGAGTCCATTCGCTGCTGCAGAGTCGTACTGTGCAGCACTCTCACTACCCCCCCCCCCCCCCCCCCCCCCTCCCCCTGTCCTTCAGACCGCTCATCTCTGGTTATGCAGCAGTAATTAACAGCACTGATACATCTGGGGAGATACTGCAAGCTATGTTAGAAAATTAGGCTGAGGAATAATGAGGGTTGAGGGACATGTACTTCTACTACGGGTCTGCAGCGCTGCATTAAAATCAAAGGACTTTCACGGCTAATTGGAGAGGGGTTAAACTGCTCAGATGCCTCACCCCTGTCCCAAGCCCTCCGCCCAAACCCACCCCTAGGAGATGAATGCCTCCCTTTTTATTGCAATTTTGCGTTTCATTTCCATACCAAAGTGCATTTTTTTATTCGCAGGAGGTGGGGGGGCGGGGTATTAGCAGAGATACTGGGGAGAAAACTTTAGCAGTTCTTTCCACCAGTGTTACAAAAGTAATGCATTACAGCACAGGTGTCAAACATGCGGCCCAGGGGCCAAATCTGGCCCGCCAAGGGGTCCAGTTCGGCCCCTGGGATGAATTTGTTTGTACACTGAACAAAAATATAAATGTCACACTTTTGTTTTTGCTCCCATTTTTCATGAGCTGAAGTCAAAGATCTAAAACTTTTTCTACAAACACAAAAGGCCTATTTCTCTCAAATATTGTTCATAAATTTGTCTAAATCTGTGTTAGTGAGCACTTCTCCTTTGTCCTTTGCTGAGATAATCCATCCACCTCACAGGTGTGGCATATCAAGATGCTGATTAAACAGCAGGATTATTGCACAGGTGTGCCTTAGGCTGGCCACAATAAAAGGCCACTCTAAAATGTGCACTTTTACTGTATTGGGTGGTCTAGGGGGGTCAGAAAACCGGTCAGTATTTGGTGTGACCGCCATTTTCCTCACACAGTCTTCTTCATGAATTCTCTGAAACAGCTTTGGAGATGGTTTATGGTAGAGAAATGAACATTCAATTCACAGGCAAAAGCTCTGCTGGACATTCCTGAAGTCAGCATGCCAATTGCATATTCCATCAAAACTTGTGACATCTGTGGTATTGTGCTGTGTGATAAAACTGCACATTTTGGAGTGGCTTTTTATTGTGGCCAGCCTAAGTCACACCTGTGCAATAATCCTGCTGTCTAATCAGCATCTTGATATGCCACACCTGTGAGGTGGATGGATTATCTCAGCAAAGAAGAAGTGTTCACTAACACAAATTTAGACAGATTTGTGAACAATATTTGAGAGAAATAAACCTTGTGTGTACACAGAAAAAGTTTTAGATCTTTGAGTTCAGCTCATGAAAAATGGGAGCAAAAACAAAAGTGGTGCATTTATATTTTTGTTCAGTGTAGATCCACTGTGATCTATAAGTTATAATGTACGTGTGTAAATGATAAACTGAGGCAGAACATTGTTAAAATTACACTTATTTTTTCAGTTTGTTTATGTTATTCACATTGTTTGAAAGGAGAGTTTGTAGATGTAAACCTTTTAATGACGTAAATTTACTTTTTTCGCGCTTAAACTTAGAGAAAAGTTTGGAGTTGACATTATTTCAAGGTTCAAGGTTCACTTTATTGTCATTACATGTAGTGTATACACAAAACGAAATCAGTACTCAGGTCCAGCAATGTACATGGTAAATTCTATAAAATGAATCCTATATTAAAGATAATAATAATAAAATCTGTAATAACAGTAAAAATCTAAAAAAAAAAAAAAAAAAAAAAAAAGAATAAATATACATAAATAAATACTACAGTACAGGATTAAAAAATTAGCAGCATGTTAAACCAGAATAAAAACAACAGTGTATTTCAGCAGCAGCAGGATCAACAGTAGTGCATCAGTTTTTTCATGGAGTTCATTTATATATGATTCTGTTATTATTTTACTGGTCTGGCCCACTGCAGATCACATTTAGCTGAATGTGGCCCCTGAACTAAAATGACTTTGACACCCCTGCATTACAGTAACAGATTACTTTTTGCTGTAACACACTAGTGAAAGGTATTACTAATCTTTCAGTACAATTTGGTGTACCCAGTGGTGTAGTCCAGGGTATACCTACTTATTTTTCAGTCAGTATTGCAAACACCCCCTTCTAAATCCCCCTAATGCGCACCATTCAGTAATATCTGAGCCAAATTACCTATTTTTCCCCCTAGAACAGGGGTGTCAAACTCATTTTAGTTCAGGGGCCACTTTCAGCCAAATTTGATCTCAAGTGGGCCAGACCAGTAAAATAATAACAGGGAAAAAAGTAAAATTATATTATGATTAGGTTTATATCTACAAAGTTCCTGTAAAAATCTGAATAACATGAACAACTTGAATCATCTTAAAAAAAACAAGTGCGATTTTAACAATATTCTGGCTCGGTTTATCAGTTTATCATTTACACATGTGCATTACAACCGCACAAAACATTTAGTAACAGGCAGAATATTGGTAAAATTAAATTTACTTTTCTTAAAATATTTCTGTTTGTTCAGGTTATTCACATTTTTTGTAAAAGTATAGTGTGGTAATGTAAGCATTTTCATGTAATTTTACTTTTTTACACCAAAAAAAAAAAAAAAGAATTTGGGGTTGTCATTGTTTATAGGTTATTATAATATTTTACTGGTTCTGACCCACTTGAAATCTAACTGGACTGTATGTGTCTGTATGTGGAACCTGAATTAAAATGATTTTGACACCACTGATTAGTTTTTCTTCACTTTTGTTCAGTTTGTGTCTTATTTTATTCATGTTGATTTATTATTAATTCTTGTTTTTGTTATTTATTAGTTTAGCTGTTTTTGCTCATTTTGTTGTTTATTTTATTCTTTGACTTTATTTTATGTAAATGTATTGCTTATTTTTTTCCACATTATTATTTTGTAGTTTAATTAATATCTTCAGTGTAATTTTTGAATTTCACAAATTTCATCCGGATTTGGCCCTTTGGTGGGCCGGATTTGGCCCCCAGGCCACATGTTTGACACCTGTGCCCTAGGATGTTGAAGCAATGACCCGCCCCACTCTGCCTCTAATTGGCTAGTACTTGCTGCCTTCGGTGATTAACTTTAGGCATGAGGACTGATGAGCCAATCAGAGGCAGAGCAGGGCGGGTCATGCCGAGGAAAATATTGCTAACGAGCGCTGGCCAACTCTGGAACCTGATTGGACCTCAGGTGCCAGTGCCACACCAGTTGACTGACAGGTCACGTCTCGTTGAAAGATGCATGATTATTGGAAATGCAAACGAGAAAGGGAGAATAAATGTATTTCAAGTGAGTGGGACCTATTGAGAGAACCTACTTTGATGGAATACATAATTCTGAGGTAAATTTTGACTTGGTTTCAGAATGAGTCACTGTTTTAAACTACAGGTCACATGACTGCACATTTAGAGAAGATATGTTGTCACCAATAGTTAAACTGTGTGAGTAGGCTAACGTTATGAACGGCTAACGTTAGGAAAGGCTAACATTGTCCTATGTTTGCCTCATATTGAATATATTTACATTCCTGCAGCTGCTTGTGTGACCGGTAAAACCTACAAACTGCTCCTGATCAAGTCATGATCATTTTATAATAGTGAGCAAATACTACTGATGGATTTTTGGGTGAACTAAATAGAGTAGTCTGACATGTCACTGTTTCTAAAACAGGGTGTTTTTCTGGACTACTTCAAATAAAATCAAAAAATGACAAAGATGTAGAGTATACCCACTTCTCCAGGCACCACTACACCACTGGGTGTACCGAACGAATACATGTAGCCTATGTGAAGAACGGAAACGCTCACCTTAAGTTTCCACATGAATCTTGAAGCGGAACGCACACAGTATGAGCAGGGTGGACGCAAGCAGAACCCATGTGCAATATTTGATATCCTAGACAGACGTCTAAGCAGTCCACGCACCATCCACATGCTGAAGGTGAACCAGTATGGCAGCTCAAAGCAGCGTCACAGGTACAAAGCCAGAGTTGGAAGACCCTTCGTCTTCTGTAAGGTCTCCGATTTGGAATTATTTCAGATTCTGTCAGTTATGTCAACGGAGAGAGACAAAATGTCAAAACCAGAGCAGTCTCCTGGCATTGTTTTGTGAAGGTCGGTTATATTTCTGGTAACACGTCAAACACATTTAACCCTATAAAGCCTGAACTATTAAATCATTGACAGAAAATTCTAGTTCTTTGAAACTAGAGCCTTTATTGGTCCTTCTGAACAAACAAACAAAAAAAATTCTTTCAAATATCAATTTTCATGTATGAGTTTTAATTTTGTATCATATTTGATACATCAGGTCTCAATACTCAACTATTATTATTTGTGAAAAAACAAAAACATAATATAACACAAACATGTCTAATAAATTGGTAATTCCTTTTCAAAATTGCCAAAGTTCTTCCTCCTTCCTCATTAATGACAGTCTTGTAGTGTCACTGGAAAGGCCTCTGGTGAACAAATTCCTCCCCCTGGTGGATTATCTGTGTATTGCATGTATCTAATTGTATACACCAGGTTTTTCAAGAAAAAAATATCATACTGATCATGTAGAGGGCTTCAAAACTCATGTATCAAATATGATACACTTGGCGTTACAGGGTTGAAACAATCCAAAAGACCCACACATTAGTATAAAAACTTCAGCCGTAGAGTGACACTCAGAATATGTTGTATTTTTTTCTATAAAGTTTTTTTTTTTTTTTTTTTTTTTTTTATGAAATCCGTCTCCTTCACTGTACCAAAAAAATTATCGAAAATGTATCCAACCGAAGACCCCCGTACCAAAAACATACTGAACCAAAATTTTTCTGTACCATTACACCCTTACATTTCAACCATAATTTAACTACTCAAATGAAAAAAAACAAAAACAGATAGGCCGTGAGACCTTAAGGAATCAAAAATGTGTCTGGAAAGTTCTATTTCCTGTTGGTGTTCAGCCAATGGGTGAAGACGACAGAAGACAGTACATTGGCCACATGGACATATGCTCATTACTAACCCCAACCCTGCTTTACAGAAGCTAGTTTGCATGACCCCTGTGATCAGCAATGACAAGCCACGCCCCTGTTTGAACATGTAAACTGTTGAAAAAAATGCAAGTATTCCTGCTGGGATTCGAACATCGTAGACCAATGGTTCCCAACCTTTTTTTGCTCATGACCCCATTTTAACATCACACATTTCTGGCAACCCCAGACATTTAAGACATAGACTTTTTTTTTTTTTTGGCTAAAAGTTATTGTTTTTTGATCATGTAATAGTTTGCTATAGCATATTGTAAATAAACATTAATTTTGACGACATTTAGTCTATATAACGTATATTATTCTGGATGGAGGCAGAAAATCCAGGTGTAGATTACTGCACAAAGTGAGAATTTGATTTTCCTTGGTCAGGATATGTACAGTCAGTCCAGCTTGGATTTACAAGGCTGACAATTAATACTGAACAAACAAGAACTCAAACTATGAATTATGAAAGAGCTGCAACATCTGAAACTGACTACAATGAACATTTGACAGATAAACAGTACCACAGTGCTTCAGTTTCAGCTTCACAGTTTGTCATGTCTTTTATGTATGTGATGTATGTCAACACACCATCTATTTTTTATTAGCAATTTTTTTTTTTCAATTTTTATCAATTACTAGAAATTTCAGGCAACCCCATTTGAATTCCAGGCGACCCTATGTGGGGTCCCGACCCCAAGGTTGAAAACCACTGTTGTAGACCATAGTGTTTCTGACTGAGCTATCTGTCCACATGTACTTTAGGGTGCAAATTTATGCGTCCCAAGGCTCTCCTATGTCTTGTATTGGGGGGGGTATTATTTGACTTTGGGGTAGGGGGTTGGGTTCTACTGCACGTGTCATTTATGACTTGAGTCTATGTGTAACTCAAAAGTAATACAGGAGTCATGTAACGCATTACAATTCTGAGACAGTAACATCGTAAGGCAGTGTTTTTCAGCCTTGGGGTCGGGACCCAAGTGGGGTCACCTGAAATTTCTAATAATTGATTTAAAAAAAAAAAAACAAGACAAAAAAAAAAAAGCATCTCACTGTAAAAGGATCGACATTATTACAATGCAAACTTTGGTGCTGCTGGTGGATATACTGTACACCCCAGGTGAGCCTCTAAATAAGACCCTCTTTCCTCCTCATTTCAGTTTAACCCCTTGAACACTGGTTTCAGATGTTTGTGGTGCAAGATTTTATCAGCTTGAGGAAGAAAAGACTTTGCCAACCAACTTAAAAGGCAAGGCAAGTTGCGTATGTGTATAGCACATTTCAGCAACAAGGCAATTCAAGGTGCTTCACACAGGACATTGAAATACAACAACAAGGGAAAAAGAAACATATTTAAAACATTATAAAAGAAACATGTAAAAGGTGATTAAAATATAAAAACACACATATTAAAGTAAGAGTTACAGTGCAAAGTTTCGAAAAAGAAAATACAATTTAAAATGTAAAAAGCCTTTTAGTCAAAGGCAGCAGTGAACAGGTGAGTCTGTAACCTGGACTTAAAAGAACTCAGACTCTCAGCAGACCTGATATTTTCTGGTAGTTTGTTCCAGATATAAGGAGCATAGAAACTGAACGCTGATTCTCCATGTTTAGTTCTGACTTTGGGAACCCAGAGCAGACCTGCACCAGATGACCTGAGTGGTCTGGATGGTTCAGACTGGACTAGAAGGTCTCTGATGTATTTTGGGCCTAAACCATTCAGTGCTTTATATGCTAGCAAGAGAGTTTTAAAGCTGTTCTCTGAGAGACAGGGAGCCAGTGTAGAGACCTAAAGAGGGGACTGGGAGCAGTTAATGTAGTGTTTTTGAACCTTGGGGTCGGGACCCCACGTGGGGTCGCCTGGAATTTCTAGTAATTGATAAAAAATGTAAAAAAAAAAAAATGTTTAAAACTTACTAATAAAAAATTTACATTATATAGACTAAATGTCATCTAAAATTAACGTTTATTTGCAACATTTTATAGCAAACTATTACATGATCAAAAACAAATTAATTTTAGCAAAAAAAAAAAAGTCTCCATTTTGAATGTCTGGGGTCGCCAGAAATTTGTGATGTTAAAATGGGATCACGAGCCAAAAAAGGTTGGGAACCACTGTTGTAAGGTAAGGAACTGTACTACAGTTTGGAAGTAACTTGCACAACACTGCTTTCTACAGGTCAATTTAACCCTTTCATGCATGAATTATGAAAACCTTAGTCAACATTTTTTTCTTGAGTGTTTTTATTCCTCCTTAGGCATGAAAAAAACAATGTGATTGAGTTTTTTTTGTTTTGTTTTTTTCTTTTCATGGAGTTACATAATGTCCATGCATTAAATTTTTGAAGTAAAGAAATGTGTTTACAACCCAATATCAGAAAGTGAGATGAAAACAATGAAATAAAAACATTTTAATGCAGCTAATCTGATGTTTTCTCACATTTTAACATATTCTAATGCTAGTTATTACTCACTTCATGGAGATAATATGCTAAAAAAAAAAAACCTTTTTGTCTAACAAATAACAATTGATTTACACTAAAACATGTCGCTGCAGATCAGGTTTATCAAGAACAGCAAAGTTACAGTAATGGTCTGAATTGCAGTGTTTGGGAGGATGCATAAGTGTCCACTGTGTTGGCTGATATGGAACTAAAACAACAAAATCTATGAATATACAAGAGAACAGCTGGAGAATAACTATCCACTGTAGTGACCACTATGCATGAAAGCTCCATAAGCAATTACTTGTTATGATTTTCTTTCTTTTAAGTTCGTTCTTTCTCTCGACGCGATCACACAGGTTACCCAACTGGGCTGTTTTCTTTTGAATAGTCACCAATTACCTCAATGCCCTCGCAACTGACCGTAAGATGCACACGGCGTAAATCAATACAACGCGGCGTTCTTTTTCAGCCAACAAGTACATTCGCTCACACAAGCGGAATTAGCTCCGCGAGGGGAGGAGATGCGCCGCTGCCTTCCCCGTTCCTGCCTCTCTCTCTCTGGTTACAGTGATGGCATCAGCAGCGTGACACTGTATAATGAGCACAGCCATGGTCCAGTGCTCAGAAGATACAGTAAATATACACCCCCCTCCCTCCTCCTCTATTGTATTATCGTGCTTGTGCGGAGCAGCTGTAGACCTCCCGGACCTCGACACAGCATTTAATTGCAAGTCAGCGGTTGTATTTACGTATACAATTAAAGAAAAATCAAACCGTGTCTGTTCTCTTAAAATCAAACTACGGTTAAAAACTTTAAGGGTCTAACAAGCCGAGCAGAGTTTTTCGGTTCTAATGTTTTTTCAGGACCCTGCTTCTTATCCTGTGGGCATCCAGGAAATAAGAGGCTAAATGACTCTGAAGAATTAGTCATATATTTTAATTAAAGCATTTTTATTTAACCACATAAGTAGTAATAACTCATAATATTAAAGATGATTGGTGCCAAAGGATCATTGACCACAGTAACAAACAACTAATTAAGCCAATGACAATGTAATAAGTAATTATAGGAGTAGTTTACAATTACTATTACTATTGGTCTTTACTGAGTGACTTTGTGTTTTAAGTAATACACCACAAAAACAAAGCTATGCGAAGAAATAGACAGTACACTGTAAAAAATGACTGTAGAATTAACACCAAAAAGTTGTAAAATTGAAACATAAAAAACACTGTAAGTGACAATTTGGGGGCGGCCATGGCTCAGGTGGTAGAGCGGGTCGTCCAACGACCGAAGGGTTGGCGGTTTGAATCCCGTTCTATCCTAGTCAGTCTGTTGTGTCCTTGGGCAAGACACTTCACCCTCCTTGCCTCCAGTGCCACTCACACTGGTGTATGAATGCGTATGAATGTTCAGTGGTGGTCGGAGGGACTGTAGGCACAAATTGGCAGCCACGCTTCTGTCAGTCTGCCCCAGGGCAACTGTGGATACAGCTGTAGTTTACCACCACCAGAGGGAGAATGGGAGAGTGAATGAATAATGGATCAATAATGTAAAGCGCTTTGGGTGTCTAGAAAAAGTGCTATATAAAATCCAATCCATTATTATTATTATTATTATTATTATTATCATTATCATTACCATTATCATTATTATTATTATTATTATTATTATTATTATTAATACAATGCAAAGTTGATTATTTTAAAAGATTTTTGTGTCAGTGATTAAATCAAATATAGCTGTAGTTTTTACAGGAAGAGTATGTGAACAAAACCAGATTTGTATGTAGAAATTATGTATTTCTATTGTTTTTAGAAAATAAAACTGTAAATTGAAAAACAATGCGGTGCCGTTTAAATTGCAAGAGCATAATGTTGAAATAACAGCGTATTTGGGTTTTTTTTGTTGTTTTTTTTAAATAAAAAAGTTACTTTAAAAAAAGTAAACATTTAACAATGTAACATTTTAAACTTGTAAATGAATGGGTTGGTAGAGTTGGTAGAGCAGCTCATCCAATAACCAAAGGGTTGGTGGTTCGAATCCTGGCTCCGACTGTCCATATGTCAAAGTCTCCATGGAAGACAGTGAACCCTGAATTGTTCCCAGTTGGACCTGGTGGTTTTGGAAAGTGCTTTGGACACCATGAAGGTGGAGAAAATGTGCTAAATAAGTGCAGTCCAGTTACCATTTAAATCCAGTGTTAAATCTACATGTTTAAAATGTTAAATCTACATGTTACTCTGTAAATATGTTTACAGTTGGATGTGTTTTTTACAGTATTGTTCTGGAAACCACAGCTGCCAGTTTTGTTTTGTTTTTTTTTCTGTAAAAACAACAGGATTTTTTTTTTTACAGTGTACAAATATAGAGATAAGTTACAATAAGCTACATGACATTGTCACATTTTACACGGTGTCAATCAAGACAAGGTCAACAAGAGCGGCGCGGTGTCATAGTGGTTAGCACTTCCACTTCACAGCAAGATGGTTTTGGTGCTTCGGTTTCCATGGCCATTGAAAAACAGGTACATAAAGGTTAATTCTCCAGTCAGTGCCCCTGATCACAGTACTGATGAAGATCTGGAGTGGGTCCTTGAGTGTCTTCAATGGCGGCTCACATGCTAATCCTGGGTATTAGGCTGAGTAAAAAGCAGAGATGGAATTTCACTACAGCGATAATAAAGATAATAAAGTCAGATAAACTTAACCTTTAAACCTTTCCTAGTCTATGAAGCCAGGGACAAAATAAGAACAATGCATGAGTTACGTAAAGTTGTCATGGTAACGAAGGTTGCCGTGGGTAATTCATTCAGACCTTAACTGTGTAACATGAATTAAATACTTGACAGATGTAGACAAGATCCTGCTACTCTCTTTCACACTTTTTGGTCATGTTCAAGTCTAACTGCATTCTGGTCTTCAATATTTGAAGCGTATTCAGCAATTTCAGGTCTGACCATTGACCCCTGCCCTTTTTTGGCATACCATTAAAATATCTTCCTCTACAAAGGCTACAGTTAAATAGTATAACTCACTCCTTTTTAGCGCGGCGACTCATTCTTTTAAATTGGAAGAATGACGAACCCCCCTCCTTTGGCAGATTGATATGTGATGTCATGTTTTCCCTTAAAATTGAAAAGATTAGATACACATTGAATGGATCAATGGGGAACTTTAATGTGGTATGGCATCCTTTTATTTTTAATGTAGAACAGCTGATAATGCACATTGACTCTGGATAATGTGTGCTGTGTACAAAGTGATTGGGTAATTACATAGTGGAACCATTTCATTTCTTTATTTCTTTATTTTTTTATGGCGTTTTATACCTCTACTATATGTCTCAGTGTTTGTCTTACTTTTTGTATGTTTGAAAGACTTAATAAAAATACATTGATCAAAAAAACTTAGAAATACTTCAAATAATTACGTCACATTTCCAGTTTTTCTTCATGCATCTCTTCTCACTTTTTACATCTTAACAACAGCTCATCCATAATTTGCACTCATTTTTCTTAATCTGCTTGTAAATAATATTTTACAAAATATTTATTGTAGTATTGCATACTATGTAAATGTGTCTGTTTTATGTTTGTGTAATCTTGTAACTGTGTGTTGTATTTGCTGCTGCCTATCTTGGCCAGGACTCCCTTGCAAAAGAGGTTCTTAATCTCAATGGGATTTTTCCTGGTAAAATAAAAGTTAAATAAAATAAATAAAAACTTTTTTTTTTTTTTTTTTTACGTTAGAGTGGTTTTAATCCTGCAAAAAGACAAACCTGAGTGATTGTGTTACCTCTGTGCACATTGCCTCTGGATAATGTGTGCTGTGTACAAAGTGATTGGGTAATTACATAGTGGAACCCTTTAATTTTTTTTATTTTTTTAAATTTTTTTTGTAGGGGTTTATCCCTCTGCTATATGTCTCAGTGTTTGTCTTACTTTTTGTGTGTTTGAAAGAATTAATAAAAATACACTGATCAAAAAAATTTTGAAATACTTCCAATAATTACGTCACATTTCCAGTTTTTCTTCATGCATCTCTTCTCACATTTTACAGCTTAACAACAGCTCATCCATAATTTGCACTTATTTTTCTTAATCTGCTTGAAAATGTTATTTTTATGAACTATTTATTGTGGTATTGCATACTATGTAAATGTGTCTGTTTTATGTTTGTGTAATCTTGTAACTGTGTGTTGTATTTGCTGCTGCCTATCTTGGCCAGAACTCCCTTGCAACAGAGGTTCTTAATCTCAATGGGATTTTTCCTGGTAAAATAAAGGTTAAATAAAATAAATAAAAACATTTTTTTTTTTTTTTTTTTTACATTGGAGTGGTTTTAATCCTGCAAAGAGACAAACCTGAGTGATTGTGCTACCTCTGCCCCCAATAATGTGGGATATAACGCCTGCAAAACTCATTTCAGTTGAATAGTATTTGTAAAATACTGTTCCGGGACTCAGAGACTTAGACTGAAATTATTTTGAAAAATTGTCCATCAATATTTTTTTTCCAGAGCTCATTCTGGTGTCATTC
This sequence comes from Sphaeramia orbicularis, assembly GCF_902148855.1. Lineage (NCBI taxonomy): Eukaryota > Metazoa > Chordata > Actinopteri > Kurtiformes > Apogonidae > Sphaeramia > Sphaeramia orbicularis. Next base: position 16,271,248 of record NC_043976.1, on the reverse strand, counting down.
ATTTTATTTTTTCACCCTCTATTAAATGGTTTCTTTTTATTTCATACAACACATTTTTCCTGGCAGACAGCTCCACTGAAGTTATAGTTAACAGGTTCCACAAAAGCTGTAAACACACTTTGTATTGCAGTTCCTGGTTATGCATTGTAGTGGTGAGTGATACTGCAAGATTTGGTATCGATCTGATACCAAGTAAATACAGGACCAGTATCGCCGATACTGACAAGATACCATTGCTTTTTTAATAATTAAGATGGGTGCATCGTCACATTGCTAAAACTGAATGAGTTTTCATGAGTTTTAAATCTTTTTTGAGATTTTTTCCTTTTGGATTATTAACTTGTTATAACCCAAGACAGAATTTGGGCAAAGCTTACAGTAAAATAGAAAAAAAAAACTTGCAGTGCAATAGAACAGTAACAACTGTTATAATAACAAATTCGTTGCCTCCTGACTTGAGAGTCCTTACTGACCTTCCACTGTTCAAGTCCAGGTTAAAGACTCACCTGTTTAGACTGGCTTTTAACTAGGGATGCACCAATACGTCTTTTTTCCAGACTGAGTACGAGTACTTACAGGGTGGGGAAGCAAAATTTACAATATTTTGAGGCAGGGATTGAAAGACAGTGTATGACCAATTAGTTTATTGAAAGTCATGAGAATTTATTTGCCACAAGAAAATGTACATAATAGAAAATGTTTTTATTCTATGTGTCCTCCTTCTTTCTCAATAACTGCCTTCACACGCTTCCTGAAACTTGCGCAAGTGTTCCTCAAATATTCGGGTGACAACTTCTCCCATTCTTCTTTAATAGTATCTTCCAGACTTTCTCGTAATAGTTTTGCTCATAGTCATTCTCTTCTTTCCATTATAAACAGTCTTTATGGACACTCCAACTATTTTTGAAATCTCCTTTGGTGTGACGAGTGCATTCAGCAAATCACACACTCTTTGACGTTTGCTTTCCTGATTACTCATATGGGCAAAAGTTTCTGAAAAGGTATGAATAATAGTGTTAGGTATGATTATGACATCAATATATGTTTGGTTTCAAAACAATTGACGTAGTGCCTGCTGAGAAAAAACAACTAAATGTTCATTGTAAATTTTGCTTCCCCACCCTGTACATTTGAGTACTTGCCGATACCGAGTACCAAAATGAGTACTTAATAATCCCATTCCAGTTCTTAGTTCCTTTTGTAAATGTGCTTTATTGTCGTTGTCATTAGTCTGACTGGAACAAAGTGCTGCTACTGACATTTAATGTGTTGGAATGAGAGTTTCTCAATTAATCCACCAGGGGGCGCCGCTCTGAATTAACCATACTGGACAAATACCACAAAGAAGAGTAAAGTTTTTTGAGAAGAAGAAGAAAGTCAGTAATAACAAACATGGAGACAACAGAGGCAACACTAATGTGATACTAATATTGCAGCATTTTCTCTGGTAAGGTTTAAAAGCTTAGCTTCAGCAGGAAGAGAAAAGAGAAATGAGTGATAAGTTTAGTTTTCACTTCTGTCCGCACCGCTCCGTACTCCCACTGGTATCCTCATTCTGTTTATGCATCTGCCAGCACCTGGTAAACAGATGGAATGTACGCAGAGGACGGACAGAATGCTGCGTCCGTATCTGTCTGTGTCTTTAACGTTACTTGCAGTCAGCGTTACTTTCATCACCGTCATTTATTTTAAAAAATCTCCACACTCTTCACACTCCCCACACATTATTTCACCGTTGCGTACCTGCTGCACTGAACTGTGAATGTCACACAGCCGTAAGTGGTATTGGTGCATTTGTATCGGATTACTTTTACGAGTATGAGTACACACACTGAGTATCGGAACCGATGCTGACACTCGTATCGGTATCGGTGCATCCCTACTTTTAACCCTTAGCACTGAGACACTATTAGGTTTCAATCTGTGGTCTCTTTTATCAATGTGTGTTGCGTCCTATTGTTTTATGCGCATTTATGGTACTTGATTAATCTGTTTTTTTTTTTATCTTATAATTTAATCATGCTTTTAGATGTAAAGCACTGTGGACTTTGTTATGTTGTTGTAAAGTGCTATATAAATAAACTTTGATTGATTGATTGATTGAACAACTGAAAGATTTAAAGTATTTCCTCGTCAGTGCAAGAGTAATTATATTCAATCAAATCTGTATTTTATTCCGTTCTGTTTGAATTTGTTTCAATTCCAGTAAACGTATTCATTTAAATAAACAAAGCGCTTGTTCAGTTCCGCGTTACGGGGCTGATTTTAACGAAGATGTCGGAGGTGTGCGTTAGCGTGAGGATGTATTCTTGTAGCTTCATTGTACTCTATTTCTGTAAAGTATTTCCTTTGTTATATTATTTATTTTCGGAAAAGAAGATTTTTAACAGAAGTTTGATGATATCATTTTGCACCAACAAAAACAAATTTATCATGTGAGGATTGATCTGCTCACTGACTTTTATTCTCCGCATCGATTTATGGATATAGATGACTTCAGTACTTGGTACAACCGAGGACAGAGTGGGTGTGGCTTTGAGAAATGGGTGAATGAATAAGAGGGGTATGGGGGCGGAGCCAGTGAACAGGTGTGTGTGTGTGTGTGTATGATGAGGTATGAGTGTGTGAGTGAGTGAGTGGATGAGGGAACGGAGCAGAGTTCAGTTTTTCTATACATTTTTTTTGTCCTGTTGTTGCCGTGGTTACAGCTAACAGTAGCCATTTAGAGTTCTGTTCGTAAAGTCATCAGTGCAGAATAAGTCAGGTCATCCTTAGACGTCCAGTTCAATGCTACAATACGTGTGAATAGAATAATTCTTCATTTTAATTCTTCGTTCTAACAGTAATGCTGACAGATTCATACATTTGGGGGAGAGAAAAGTGTGGGATTATTTAACACAATTTTGATCATATCTTAGTGGTGGATTGTGTGTGTGTGGGGGGGGTCGGAGGCAGGTGGGGGTTCAACAGGGTGAAGCCAATCTAAATCAACTTTATGAATACTTCAAATCACATAAAACCATATTGTCTTACATCACAGTTGTCAAACATATGGTTCGGGGGCCAAATCCGGCCCGCCAAAGGGTCCAATCTGGGCCGCGGGATGAATTTGTGAAAAATTGCAAAAATTACACTGAAGATATTAACAATCAGTGGTGTCAAAATCATTTTAATTCAGGTTCCACATACAGACACATACAGGCCAGTTAGATTTGAAGTGGGTCAGAACCAGTAAAATATTATCATAATAACCTATAAATAATGACAACCCTGAATTTTCGCTTTGTTTTTTGATATAAAAAAGTAAAATTACATGAAAATGTTAACATTACCAAAATATACGTTTCCACAAAATGTGAATAACCTGAGCAAATATGAACAAACGGAAATGTCTTAAGAAAAGTAAATGCAATTTGACCAATATTCTGCCTGTTACTAAATGTTTTGTGTGATTGTAATGCACATGTGTAAATGATAAACTGATAAACCGAGGCATAATATTGTTAAAATTGCACTTGTTTTTCTTAAGACGATTCAAGTTGTTCATGTTATTCAGATTTTTACAGGAACTTTGTAGATATAAACCTGATCATAATAGAATTTTACTTTTTCCCCTGTTATTATTTTACTGGTCTGGCCCACTTGAGATCAAATTTGGCTGAAAGTGGCCCCATCATAATAACCTATAAACAATGACAACCCCAAATTCTCTTTGTTTTTTTTTGGTGTAAAAAAAAAGTAAAATTACATGAAAATGTTTACATTACCAAACTATACTTTTACAAAAAATGTGAATAACCTGAACAAATATGAACAAATGGAAATATCTTTAAAAATAAATAAATAATAATTTTACCAATATTCTGCCTGTTACTAAATGTTCTGTGCAATTGTAATGCACATGTGTAAATGATAAACTGATAAAACCGAGGCAGAATATTGGTAAAATTGCACTTGTTTTTCTTAAGACAATTCAAGTTGTTCACGTTATTCAGATTTTTAAGGAAACTTTGTAGACGTAAACTTGATCATAATAGAATTTTACTTTTTTCACTGTTATTATTTTACTGGTATGGCCCACTTGAGATCAAATCGGGCAGAATGTAGCCCCTGAACTAAAATGAGTTTGACACACCTGTCTTATATCATACATTAATAAAATGAATACTTTTGCAACCAAATCAAAGAGTTGGCTTTAATAAGGTTGTTCTCAGTTATGGTGGATTCCATCGGAAACAGCAGGAGTGGAGGCGTTCATTTGTTTGGTCATTTGTTAATGGTTGCGTTAACATTAACAAACGCAACCAGCCCAGAAACAGATTTTGCGTTTGCTAAGCCTCTGCGTTCCCTACACCATCGTTAGCTCGCTATTTGCATTAAAGGGTGTCCTAATGTTGTGTTCGCTAGTTAGCCCAGAAACAAGCCCCAGATGGCTCTGCTTGTGCCCCACAGCTCCGCCCCTTTTGTCCAAATATGGTCACCTCTAACTTCAGAAGCCTGTTGTTACTGTTCCTCCATTCACTAATTATATATAGTTTATTATTGTGATGCCTGTATTATGATCAGGGTTATTCTGGGAGCCAGTCATAGAATAGAATAGAATAGAATAGAATAGAATAGAACAGAACAGAATAGACCCCATTTTAACATCTCAAATTTCAGGCGACCCCAGACATTCAAAACAGAGACTTTTTTTTTTTTTTTTTTTGCTAAAATTAATTTGTTTTTGATCATGTAATAGTTTGCTATAATATGTTGTAAATAAAAGTTAATTTTAGAGGACATTTTGTCTGTATAATGTATATTATTATGGACAGAGGCAGAAAAGCCAGGTGTAGATTACTGCACAAAGTGAGAATTTGATTTTCCTTGGTCAGGATATGTACAGTCAGTCCAGCTTGGATTTCCAAGGCTGACAATTAATACTGAACAAACAAGAACTCAAACTATGAATTATGAAAGAGCTGCAGCATCTGAAACTGACCACAATGAACATTTGACAGATAAACAGTACCACAGTGCTTCAGTTTCAGCTTCAGAGTTTGTCATGTCTGTTATGGATTGTGATTGTCTCTGTCAACTCACCATATATTTTTTATTAGTACGTTTTTGTTTTTTTTGTTTCAATCAATTACAAGAAATTTCAGGCGACCCCATTTGAAAGCAAGGCGCCCCCATGTGGGGTCCCAACCCCAAGGTTGAAAAACACTGGAATAGAGTTTATTTTCATTGCAAAACACGAGAAGTAAATTGCAAAAAAAAAAAAAAAAATTCAGATCTGTAAAGTCCCCAGTATAAGAACAGCTATAAACACAATAAATGTACAGTATGGATAGAAATATGAGCTATAAATATGACTAGCACAAAAATATGGCATACTGAGGAACAGGAATGAGGTTTTTTCTAAAGTTTTCGGAAGTATCTGCCACTAGAACTCAACCAACAAACTTCATGTACAGGGTGGGGAAGCAAAATTTACAATGAACATTTAGTTGTTTTTTCTCAGCAGGCACTACGTCAATTGTTTTGAAACCAAACATATATTGATGTCATAATCATACCTAACACTATTATCCATACCTTTTCAGAAACTTTTGCCCATATGAGTAATCAGGAAAGCAAACGTCAAAGAGTGTGTGATTTGCTGAATGCACTCGTCACACCAAAGGAGATTTCAAAAATAGTTGGAGTGTCCATAAAGACTGTTTAGAATGGAAGGAAGAGAATGACTATGAGCAAAACTATTACGAGAAAGTCTGGAAGTGGAGGAAGCAACAAAAAACGTACCAAAGCTTTTATTAAAGCTCTCGAATCCAAAATCCTAAAGGATCCAACCAAATCCATGAGAAAAATGGCAATTGAACTTGAGGTAGACAACAAGACCGTTAGAAATGCAGTAAAATATGATTTGAAGATTTAAATTCTCATGACTTTCAATAAACTAATTGGTCATACACTGTCTTTCAATCCCTGCCTCAAAATATTGTAAATTTTGCTTCCCCACCCTGTAAGCGCACACCAAACTTTTGTAGTGCACCTTTACATATTTATTTGGTTAAATCGACTTCCTCAGCCAGTTCTGTGAAATACATTTTTCTTAGACAGCTTTTTGAGAGTAAACCTCTAGCGCTTTGTAAATTTGCTACAAAATTAAACACATCTAAGCAAATCCTGATGAATTCAGCAGCAAATCCATCTAGCACTTATATATGACTTCCTTAAAAATGTGCTGTTTTGCACCCTGCTGCATCCAGTTTTATTTTTATTTATGATGTTTCGCTGTGCTCACTGCTTTGACCCGTTAGTCTCATATAGCCCCTCTAGACGGGTGTCCCAAATTAGCATTCACTGTAAACACTACGATAGCAGAGCAGGTTAGCCGTTTTCTGTTTATCTGTGTATAATGTATCTGTCTCTATCAAATAAACCATAAATAAATAAATGTGAAGAAGTGCGGTGGTTGGTTTCAGGTGCAAAGAAGACATCTATGAACCCGCGTGATTTTTTATTTATGGGAGGAATTTATATATAAGTGAAGACCTGGGGTGAGAAATCAGAATGTGATGGACGTTTAGGGGAGAAGTGGCATTACTACATATACTTAGAAATAAACTGTTCCGACTCTCACATACACTTTTATGGAAATTAAAACAGCAGAAATATATACAAAGCAAGAAATAAATGACTTCCAAGTGACATACAGAAATTATTTACAGATAGAGGGTGGTTATGACAACAGAGAGAAACTAAATATTTACATTTCACTAGAACAAATCTTAAAAAGATGTGCATTTCATATTGTGGAGTGGTTTTGTAGAATAGAATGGAACTAAATATCAAACAGTGTGAAAACATCACAAAATTGATGTAAAAAAAAAAAAAATAAATAAATGGCTGCTTCTATGAAACTGGGTTCATTTTAGTATCAGGCACTTTACCAGCTTTTTAGACCCAATAATAAAAGAGAAATCTATACACATTTCCCCCCAGGATGTATCTAATAATGAACTCAGATACATGCAAAAAAAATTTACCATCCCAAAAATAATGAATTTTTAATAAAATATTGGGGCCAAAAATAGGACCAAAATTGGGACATGAAAAGCTACCTCGGTGTCTGTGCATTTTATTTTGAAAACATGGCTATAAATGGTCTTATATACCGCTATAAATAAAGACACTGTGTTAAATTTGTCGATCCTAGTGGTTTTTCTAATCCAGACATGTGGGTTTTTCATGAATCTTAGTCTCATTCCAGGTTTTGTGTGTAACCCATCGTGTCCACTTGCGTTACATGCAGAACCTGCCCAGTTAAACACAAACAAATCATGAGTGATTTTGCAACAGCGGTCATTTTTGTGAAACACTACCTTGCATGATTAGTTCGATTCCCAAAATGTACCTGTGAGAAACTAAAGAGATATTTTTAAAAAAGAGTAGGGCAAATTTTTTGTGTCCTTTTGACTATGTTACACGCGGACTTTTGTATAAAAATAATATTTAAAAAATTTAAAATGTGTTTTATCTTAAAGTATTTATTTTTAAAATAGACCCAAAGTGTTTCCAAACTTGCTTCATAACATTAGTCTACATCTGGTTTGACTTTTTACCCCCCATGTCCTGTTTTTAGGACCAGTTTTATAGAAGCACCCAGATGTATACAATTTTTATTTTCCAGAGATAACATAACAATGAATGGGAGTACAACAGTAATAGTTACTGATGGTATGTTATAATCTGTTCTCTTTTTCCATAATTTAATAACTGACCTGTTCTTTATATGGACTGTATACATTAGCTGATTAGAAAAGTCATGTAAAATATAAAAGTCGGCTTCTTCCTACTCCTGTTCAGACATAAAGTATCATTAAAGAGCCTCAATGAAATAGCTGCACATTGTGTGACATTTGTTTTTCTTTTTTTCGTTAACCCTTTAACCCCTGAGATGTTATTTCAATGCTGCTGTGAATTGTCGTCTGTTTCAGGTTCATAAAAGCTGCTGTGAGTGTGTGTTTGTGTTCCTTTTCTTCAGTGCTTTTGTTTTATTGTGTGTTTTAAGGTCAAAACAAGAGGAATAAAAGAAAAAGACAAAGAAAGGAATTGAAGTTTTACAGGTTTTTATTAAATAAGGCACTCAGAATGTACATCAATAAGAGATTTAGGATGTTGAACATGAACTATAAACTGGAACACACTGAACAATAACAAGGATTTAAATTTTAGTGCAGTAGTTTTTGTTTAGGGCTCTTTTTTTTTTTTTTTTTTTCCTAAATCAGTTCAGCTGCTTTTTGGCACCTGGTTGAACTTCAAAAAGCAGTTACACGGTCAAAACTCCTGTGAATGAATGAATTGTTTATTTTAGTTTGTATATTAATCATTGTGCAAAGTACAACAATTAAAATAAACACAAAAACCAAAAAAGGAATAGGCTAGAAGCAAAAGTCTTTTTTTTGTTTTGTTTTGTTTTTTTTTGCCTATCCTTTTAACTCGGTAAAAACATAGTAAACTAGAAAAGCACTTCTTTTAATCCTAACATCCCTGACATTTGTACTAAGTGTAATAAGGAAATAGGCACTTTGTTTCATTTTATGTGGACCTGTGAGAAACTTCAGAATTTTTGGAAGGAGACTCTTAATTTAATTTATAGATTTACAAAATGTGTTATGCCTGTGGATCCAAAATGTTGTATTTTGCACATCTTCCCTGAGCAGTTTCAAGTAGCTGGAGGAAAAAGGAAACTTTTAAATTTTTGTTTATTACAAGCCAAACGAGTCATTTCTTTGAGATGGAAAGATATTCAAGGACCCACAACGAACCAATGGATTAAAGAAATGTCTTCTAACCTGGCAATGGAAAAGCTGACGTACCAGGCTAAAGGAAAGATCAACGATTTATAAGATTTGGACACCTTTTTTGCTATTTTTAAAGGACCTGTTTGTATAGTCAATTAAGTTGTGTCTGTCAAGTATGTTTTGTTGCACTGAGAGTGGATGCTGTTATGTGGGTGGGGGGTGGTAGGGATTGTTTTGATGTGTTTTTTTTTGTTTTTTTTTGTTTTTTTGTTCTTATAAAACAGTGAAAATGGACAACAAATATATTTATGAAAAAAAAAAAAAGAAAAGCACTTCGGAGAGCACAGACCTCCGCCAAGGCAGATCAGTAGCCTTAGCTGTTTAACTGTTTACATTAGCTGTGTGAAGGGAACTCACAAAGTAAGAATTTCATTGCTCAGTACTGCTGTATATATGACAATAAACTTCTTGAATCTTGAATAAAGTCAGTGGAGTAGTCCAGAGTATACGGCGGAATACGGTGTACGCCTACTTATTTTTCAGTCAGCATTGTGTAAACCCACTTATAAATCCCCTAAGTTCAGTCGTATCTGCAGCCAAATTGCCCATGTTTTCCCCTAGGATGGTGAAGCCATGACCCGCCCTACTCTGCCTCTAATTGGCTAGTGCTTGGTACATTCACTGATTGGATTGGTTAACTTTAGGTAGACACTTCAGGCAATCAGAGGCAGAGTAGGGTGGGTCATGCAGAGGAAAATATTGCTAACCTAGCACTAGAGCTAGGGCTCTGCTTAGTGCCAGCCACCTCTGGAACCTGATTGGCTACCTCAGTGCCACCCCAGTTGATTGACAGGTCACTGCACGTCTCATTGAAAGATGCGCGATTATTGGAAATGCGAACAAGAAAGGCAGAATAAACGTCTTTCAAATGAGTGACATATCGAGAGAACCTACTTTCATGGAATACATAATTCTGAGGTCAGTTTTAAGGTGGTTTCAGAATGAGTCACTGTTTTAAACTACTGGTCATATGACTGCACATTTACGTTAACGTTATGAAAGGCTAATGTTATCCTATGTTTGCCTCATGTTGAATCCATTTACATTCATGCAGCTGCTTGTGTGACCAGTAACACCTACAAACTGCTCCTGATCAAGTCATGATCATTTTATAATAGTGAGCAAATACTACTGATGGATTTTTAGGTGAACTAAATAGAATAGTCTGACCTGTCACTGTTTCTAAAACAGCGTTTTTCTGGACTTTAAAAAAAAAAAAAAAAGACAGTATACCACTTCTTTTGGGACCACTACACCACTGAATAAAGTGGAATTTTTTTTGCCTCCTTGTGTTCAAAATAAAGTCTATCTACAGGGGTTGGACAAAATAATGGAAACACCTAACATTGTGGCATCATAGAAGGTGTTTCCATTATTTTGTCCAACCCCTGTATCTATCTATCTATCTATCTATCTATCTATCTATCTATCTATCTATCTATCTATCTATCTATCTATCTATCTATCTATCTATCTATCTATCTGTGGCGATTTCTCATAGACTGAAAGGGAAGCCCGGCTTCCCCTAAAATATAAAAATTAAATGGTTAAATATGTTCGGTTGTGTTGACATTTCATTGACTACAAATGTGTTAGAACACGTTCATCTCACAGACGAGTTCGTTCAGAATCAGCTTTATCACAAATCAGCGGACTCGATGTTGTTCACTTCTCATACATTCCCGTTGCGCTGTTTTCTCATTCGATCTCTGCTCAGTGCATTTGTCCGTAGACGCTCAGCGTCCATGCACTTCAATGGGACTGAGTGGAACAGTTTTTTTCATTGCCTCAAAACTGGACGGTAATTGGATAAATGCCACGATGTTGTCCCGCCCCCGGACACTGGGCGTCTCTGGGGGTGAATGGAGCTGTGGGCGGAGCTCTGCCGGGCTGGACGCCAGGATTACACATGCTGATTGGAGGATTGGTCGAAAGGCTGAATCGTGTTTGATTGACAGCTATTTTGAGATCTACTCCTTCACTGACACAGTTCAGTTTAATACCGTCGCACATTCTGCTGTGAAAGAGAGAGAAACCGCTACGAAATTACTCGTTCATTTCTTGCACTGTAAATAAAACACACTCATTGTACTTCCTTGTTTCAATTTAACATAATTTCAACGTTTTCTTGTTTAGTTGGTACGATAAGGTCACTGACCATTTTCTTAAAAAGGAACGGAGGGATGAATTTATATTTAAATAACTTGACTTTTTTTTTTTTTAATGTAAGCCGACAATGAGCTTTCCCTGTCTGAAAGACGAGCAGCCGCCACTATCTATCTGTCTGTCTGTCTGTCTATCTGGGAGAATATAGATTTTTGTTTTTTGTCAGCGATGGTGTTGTTCTCTCAACCTGAAGTAACACTGATTCTAAATTTTTTAAGCAGCTACCATCTGTCTTTTAAGTGGAACGTTGCCAAAATGAAAACACATTCACACGCTGCTGCTCAGTCTTATTGTATATTATAAAAGCCATGCTCACACTATTTACTCAGCTGGATAAATGCACGTTCCATCGTAGAATTAGAACTTCTAATATCTTACTTTACCTAATAATATGTGCTGCTAGTTCTCTGCTGATTCTGCTGCTGCTATTGTTGGCTCTTATTTTTTTTTCTCCCTCCTGTGTTTGGTGTGTGTGGGCAACAGCTTCTGCTGTCACTGTCAGTCATTAACAGAAGGCACAATGGGTCCTGACAGATGAAAGAAGCAAATTAATTCAAGACTGATATTAGATTTTGAAGTGTTACCATCTTGGCATGAACAGACTGCGTTCTTGGAATCTGCTTATTTCACAAAATATGTGGCCAGGGCTGGAAGACGAACAAATCAACAAAATGAACGGGAAACTTTTCTCTTTTTTTTTTTCTTTCTCATGTACATAAATAGCATCAACGTGGTTATCAAAGCTCTGAGAAATAAACTGCGATGCTGAAATGGCTAATATGTCAAACAATCCCCGAATGTATTTATTTTATTTTATTATTTTTTTTCTCTGGCATGATTTTTACAAGATGCAGTTGGACAAATATTTTATTATTCGCGTTCATTTAGCAAATAAACACCCACATATTTTCAGATTTTAGAAATTAAACAGAAAAACAATGGATGCCCATCTTGGTTTCTTTAAAAATACACCTTTTAAGTTCAACTATCACGACTGAATGTTGATTTTTTTTTTTATTCTAGCATTTAGATTCATTGTGTCCAGGCTTCACTTTCAGATTGCAGTCCATGGTAAACATCTGTATGTTGTAATGCACATGTGTAAATGACAAACTGATCCATAATATTGTTAAAATTGTACTTATTTTTCTTAAATTTCAGGTTGTTCATGCTTGTTCACAACTTTTTTTTAATGGATAGTTCACAGATGTAAACATTTTCATAATGTAATTTTACTTTTTTCACTCTAAAACATATAGAAGTTGTCATTATTCATAGGTTATTATGTAATTATATTTACTTCAGATGATATGGGACTGTATGTGACCCCTGAAGATGAACAAATTAACTAAATGAACGGGAAACTTTTCTCTCTTTTTTTCCCTTTCTCACGTACATAAATAGCATCAACATGGTTATCAAAGCTCTGAGAAATAAACTGTGATGCTGAAATAGCGAATATGTCAAACAATCCCCGAATGTATTTATTTTATTTTATTATTTTTTTTCTCTGGCATGATTTTTACAAGATGCAGTCGGACAAATATTTTATTATTTGCATTCATTTAGCAAATAAACACCCACATATTTTCAGATTTTAGAAATTAAACAGAAAAACAATGGATGTCCATCTTGGTTTCTCTACAAATATGCCTTTAAAGTTCAGTTACCATGACTGAATGTTGATTTTTTTTTTATTCTAGCATTTAGATTCATTGTGTCCAGGCTTCACTTTCAGATTGCAGTCCATGGTAAACATCTGTATGTTGTAATGCACATGTGTAAATGACAAACTGATCCATAATATTGTTAAAATTGTACTTATTTTTCTTAAATTTCAGGTTGTTCATAGTTGTTCACAACTTTTTTTTAATGGATAGTTCACAGATGTAAACATTTTCATAATGTAATTTTACTTTTTTCACTCTAAAACATATAGAAGTTGTCATTATTCATAGGTTATTATGTAATTATATTTACTTCAGATGATATGGGACTGTATGTGACCCCTGAAGATGAACAAATTAACTAAATGAACGGGAAACTTTTCTCTCTTTTTTTGTCCTTTCTCATGTACATAAATAGCATCAACGTGGTTATCAAAGCTCTGAGAAATAAACTGCGATGCTGAAATGGCGAATATGTCAAACAATCCCCGAATGTATTTATTTTATTTTTTTTTTTTTTTTCTCTGGCATGATTTTTACAAGATGCAGTTGGACAAATATTTTATTATTTGCATTCATTTAGCAAATAAACACCCACATATTTTCAGATTTTAGAAATTAAACAGAAAAACAATGGATGTCCATCTTGGTTTCTCTACAAATATGCCTTTAAAGTTCAGTTACCACGACTGAATGTTGATTTTTTTTTTATTCTAGCATTTAGATTCATTGTGTCCAGGCTTCACTTTCAGATTGCAGTCCATGGTAAACATCTGTATGTTGTAATGCACATGTGTAAATGACAAACTGAGGCGTAATATTGTTAAAATTGTACTTATTTTTCTTAAATTTCAGGTTGTTCATAGTTGTTCACAACTTTTTTTTAATGGATAGTTCACAGATGTAAACATTTTCATACTGTAATTTTACTTTTTTTTGCTCTAAAACATATAGAAGTTGTCATTATTCATAGGTTATTATGTAATTATATTTACTTCAGATCATATTGGATTGTATGTGACCCCTTAACTAAAATGACGTTAACAGCCTTGATCTAGTGAGTTTTATTGCTCTGTTTATATTTTGCCAAGTTACAGCCTAGTAAAGAATAAACTTCTTTACTGGAATGCACTTATTTAAAAAAAAATTGAATGTGGCCAGGGCTGGAAGATGAACAAATCAACAAAATGAACAGGAAACTCAAGCACATAAATAGCATCAATGTAATAAATAAACTGTGTGATGCTGAAATGACTAATATGTCAAATAATCCACGACTGTATTTATTTATTTATTTTTCTCTTTGGCATGATTTTGACAGGATGCAGTCAGACAAATATTTAATTATTTGTGGTCATTTAGCACATAAACATCCACATGTTTTCATATTTTAGAAAAAAAAAAGAAAAACAATGGATGCCCATCTTGGGTTCTTTCAAAATAAGCTCAAAATAAGTTCAGTTACCACAACTGCATCTTGATTTTTTATGCTAGTATTTATTAATAATAATAACAATAATAATAACCCAGACGCTCTGGACAGGAAGTGAAAAGAGGACATGTCTGTTACGCAAACACGAGGCTTGGACCCAAATGCACGAGACTGAGACAAAAACGAGCTTAGTTTGAGTATTTATTAACTCAAGGAATTAACCCTTTCATGCATGGTGGTCACTACAGTGGACAGTTATTCTACAGCTGTTCTCTACTAAATTCATGGGTTTTGTTGCTTTAGTTCCGTATCAGCCAACACAGTGGACACTTATGCATCATCCAGAAAACTGCAATTCATACAATTACTGTAACTTTGCTGTTCTTGATAAACCTGATCTGCAGTGACATGTTTTAGTGTAAATCAATTGCTAATTGTTATTAGACTGTAATGTAGTTTTCTGGAAAAAAAAAAAAAAAAAGTTTTTTTTTTGTTTTTTGCATATCCTCCTGAAACCCAGCAAAGCATTTTGTCCTCTGCAGGGGACAAAAGTTTGACAGTTTAACTTTAAAAATACTGTGCATTGCAAATGACATTCCATTAACAAATCAATCAATAAATAAAAATAATTTTAAAAATGTATCTGAAAAAACTGTTGCATTATGCAGTTTCCAATCAAGACAATTTTTTAATGTAAAAAAGCTAAAACTGTCAATTTCCTGGGTCTCAGGAGGATAAAATCTCTATGAAATGAGTAATAACTAATATTAGAGTATGATAAAATGTGAGAAAACAGTAGCAATTTAGCAATTAGCGGCATTAAAAATGTATTTATTTATTTATTATTTATTATTAGGATCCCCATTAGCTGATGCAGTACATCAACTACTCTTCCTGGGGTCCTCCCAAAAAAAATGTTTTTATTTCATAGTTTTCACACAGTATATCACTTCCTGATGATGATTTTTTAAATAAATGTTTCTTTGCTTCAAAACTTAAATGCATGGTGTCCAGCTGAGTGGACATTTGTAACTCCACGAAAAATAGGTTAATAAAAAAAAAAAAAAAAAAAAAAAAAAAATCAATTGCATTGTTTTTTTCATGCCTAAAGAGGAATAAAGACACTCAAGAAAAAAATATTGACTAAGGTTCTCATAATTCATGCATGAAAGGGTTAAAAGAACCAAAATCTCATCACAATCATGGAATCAAAAAATGAACACAAAAATCTTCTCAGTTGAGGTATCAAAGTTTAACAAAAAGACCTTCACATTCGTGGTATCAAAAAATAAACAAAAAAGTCTTCTCTAACGAGGTATCAAAAATCTAACTGAAAGTTCTTCACAAAACGTGGTTTCAAAAATTAACACAAAAATCTTCTCAGTTGAGGAATTAAAAAATATAACAAAAAGAACTTCACAAATGTGGATTCAAAAACCTTACAAGCATAGCAGCGCAGGAGAATGTCAAAGGAGATCTTATCTTGGCAAAGCATGGAAGACGCACTGACAGCAGACACGAGGAGTCTCAGTTTACTCAGTGGAAAACCTGGGCCTGTTTAGTTGAACACAAAGCTGATATTCTTGCAGGAATTGAAGAAAGACACGGGACGTTTGGAACGAGAAAGCTGATAAGGGTGTGTCAGCGACCCCTCGAAGGGACCCCGGCATACAGATTGAGATCCGTATAATAGAGGCATACCCCCCCACCCCAACCTGAACTGTGGGTCCTGCGGGTAACCACCTGATCACTAGTAAGGGGGGCTTCATCAACAGAACGCACCGCATCGGTTCACATTCATTTTCACTTTGCAAAGGGAAACTGTTGTTGTAGAGGGGGTCATTGGTGCGTGCAGTCGTATGTGTCTATAGAGGGAATGCACATACGTCACTTCCCCCCTGGGCCACGCCCCTCTAAGTTACACTGAGTGACAAAAACAAACCGGCTCAACATGGTGGAGTACAGCAGTAACTACAGCGAGACCTGGAAAAATGTGGAATATAACATGAAATTAAAGATAACTGGACTTGACATAGATCCACACAAGCTACCAAACAACAAGTGGTCTACGAACATTGATATGTGGCCGGAAATCACGTATCCTGACATTTATATGAACCTGATTTCAATGCTGGGAAAATCCACAATGCAAAGGCTGAAAGCATACAAAAGATAAAGAGGTGTTGACATCCTCGTCATCATTAATTAGAGGATTACAGCTGGTGAGTGTTTTCAATTCAACATACTATTGTTTTTGAGGTTTTGTGTCAGTGCAGACGTATTTTCTTGGCGGTGATTGCCAAGGTAAAGGCCCAGCAGTAGTGCTCACAGTTCACTACTGATTTACTGGAGTTGAACCCTTAGTATTGACCCAAGTGAGTGGATGATCTACTGGTACTGTGGAGATTTAAGTAGAGTTTACATCAAATACTCGATCCAACACAGCTACAACAGCTTTGTGCTAGAGTACCCCCTTATTTGGAAAACTAGGTTAGCCTCAGTTTAAGCTAGTTTACAAAACAATATGTAATTACCTCCGCCAAGGAGGTTATGTTTTTGCCAGGGTTTGTTTGCTTGTTTGTCTGTCTGTTTGTCTGTCCGTTAGTGTGCAACATAACTCAAAAAGTTATGGACAGATTTTGATGAAATTTTCAGGGTTTGTTGGAAATGGGATAAGGAAGAAATGATTAAATTTTGGTGGTGATCAGGGGTGGGGGGGGCCCACGGGGGGGGGGGGGGCGCAGACCAGAAAATTTCATCAAAATCTGTCCTTAACTTTTTGAGTTATGTTGCACACTAACGGACAGACAAACAAACAAACCCTGGCAAAAACATAACCTCCTTGGCATGGGGGATCAGCCTTGGTGGAGGTCTGCGCTCTCCGAGTGCTTCTAGTTACCTCTGCCAAGGAGGTTATGTTTTTGCCAGGGTTTGTTTGTTTGTTTGTCTGTCTGTTTGTCCGTTAGTGTGCAACATAACTCAAAAAGTTATGGACAGATTTTGATGAAATTTTCAAGGTTTGTTGGAAATGGGATAAGGAAGAAATGATTAAATTTTAGTGGTGATCGGGGGTGGGGGGGCCCACGGGGGGGCCCATTTCCAACAAACCCTGAAAATTTCATCAAAATCTGTCCATAACTTTTTGAGTTATGTTGCACACTAACGGACAGACAAACAGACAGACAAACAAACAAACAAACCCTGGCAAAAACATAACCTCCTTGGCGTGGGGGGGCCCACGGGGGGGGGCACTGATCAGCCTTGGCGGAGGTCTGTGCTCTCCGAGTGCTTCTAGTTTAAGGTATGATTTTACACAAGAATACAGCATAAATTAACGTAACCTGACACAAATCCAGGTTTCGTTGCCTGGATTCCAGTTATTTCTACGAATTGCAGCGATCCGTCTGCTTCTTCTGTCTTTGGCTTTAGGTCGCCGCTAAAACGATAGCTCCGAGTGCTTTTTAAACCTATTTGTGCAATCAATGACACAACAGCTCTTCCCCATTTTATAGATTGTTCTAAAGTTTTCGCAGTATTCAAGCCAAAGCCGCTACTCATCTCCCTCTTTCTGCCACTCAGTGGACGGAACTGCGGTGACTTCCGCTAGTGGTGACGTCACATGCATACCCTCTATATCACACCGCTCACTTACAGTAACAATCTGGTGAAATTGGACAATCTTCCACAGCACACCTGATGATTTCTCATCGCACACTTATGTGCACATGGCACAGTGGTTGGGAAACACTGTACTAGACAATATATTATCCATATGAGAATTAAAGTAATATACATCACTAGAAAAGCACTCGGAGTGTGCACACCTCCACCAAGGCAGATCAGCCCCCCCCCCATTTGTTCCTTGTGCCAGTATCAACATTACCAGAAAATTTCATCCAAATCTATCCATAACTTTTTGAGTTACCTTGCTAACAAACAGACAAACCCTGATGAAAACATAACCTCCACTGTTCCTTGGTGGAGGTAATAAGTGTGCAAAAATATTGTTGTGTATGATTATAATTATATGGTTATAACTGGTTCCCAAACTTTTTTGGCTCGTGACCCCATTTTAATATCACAAATTTCTGGTGACCCAGACATTCAAAACAGAGAATTTTTTTTTTGTTGTTGTTGCTAAAATTACGTTGTTATTATTAATTTTAGATGACGTTTAGTCTATATAATGTATATTATTATGGATGGAGGCAGAAAAAAGCCAGATGTAGATTACTGCACAAAGGGAGAATTTTATTTTCCTTGGTCAGGATATGTACAGTCAGTCCAGCTTGGATTTACAAGGCTGACAATTAATACTGAACAAACAAGAACTCAAACTATGAATTATGAAAGAGCTGCAGCATCTGAAACTGACCACAATGAACATTTGAAAGATAAACAGAACCACAGTGCTTCAGTTTCAGCCTCACAGTTTGTCATGTCTTTTATGGATTGGGATTGTCTCTGTCAACTCACCAAATATATTTTATTAGTAAGTTGTTTTTCTTTTGTTTTTGCATCTTTAACGTCAGCTTACCCCAAACATATTTAATGTGTGAGTTCCAGCAGACTGTGTAAATAGTCTAAGACCACACTCCTTTCTATGTTTACTTCATCAGTGCTTATTACTTCTGTACTTTTCTTCTGATTCAATGTGTCTTGTTCACTTTCAGATCTGAGTCTTATGGTAAAAATCTTGGTATGTGAAGGAGGTCAGCGCTCCGCTCGGCCCCACAGGGACAGTATGTGCGGTCTAAAACTCACCGGAGCTGCCTTTCTCTTGTCACAAATTTCCTTGTTGCAGCCGATGAGGCAGTCAGTGAAGGCAGCGAGGCTTTCCCTGCTTTATAGACAGCGTGGACTCCAACTACGAGATTTACAGAAATCCATTTAAAAATTAAACATGTAATTCACTTCACCCCCGAACCCCGTGAAATATGCGGGAAAACTACTATTTTACAAAGACGAAACAGTAAAACCTAATACCCAGAGCAGTGATTTCATCAAATATAAATCCTTGCGTTGATCCATAGAAAATGAATTCAAACATGACACTCGTTTGAATAATAGAGGTTGGAAACTAATAACAGAATAATAAAACAGAACTGATTAGCTTTGATTAAAGTTTAGTGCTGGATTTCAGTTCACAGAATCCCATTTGGGATTGTTAAAGACATCTGTGTTGGACAGGAAAGGACGTGTCCTTTTGACTCCAGTCAAACAACCTTATGCCCTTTGTAACGAATGGAACTACACAGTTATAGAAATTAAGCCAATTTTAACTGAAATGCAATTACTTGTTTTGTTCAGCATTTGGGAAATACTATTATTCTCCTTTGCTTGGTTGTTAATTCCATATTTGAACAGAAACTTTATTCCCCAGCAAAGTCTGAAAATGTCATTTTTAGTGTTATTATTATTCTTATTATTCTTATTATTGTCACTACCTGGTTTATTGTATACATGAGTGAAAATATTGCTTTCTGTCACCAGTGCTTCAAAATAAATAATGTTTTAGATTTAATATTAATCTTATCTTTGCTTTAATAGTAATAAAACTATCTCTTATTAATTTTTTTTCTTTTTTTTTTTCTTCAGTAGCAGATTAGCTTCATTTTCTTAATAAATTAGAAAAGCAGGGTCTAAGCCATGAACATTTTCTCAAAGAGACTATTTTTCACTTGTGTGTGTGTTTTTTTTTTTTTTTTATAACTCCTTCTGTGTTCCCATCGGTCTTATTAAACTGGCAAGATGCTGATGCTCATTAGATTTAATGTTAGCAGATTTAACTGTTAAATCAAAAGAGAAAAAGAGGAAGAAAAACCAGTTTAAAAGTCCGGTGCAAAAGGCCAACATGAAGTTTATGGGTTCAGTGAAGTTCCAATGAACGAATGATTCTGTATTAAGATCTGATCTGGATATATGTGAAATATGTAGCATTAAAAACAAAAGTTTCAGGAACAAAAACAAAGTGGTCGTATGTAATGTGACCTCCCTTTGTACGTAACATGCCTTTAACCCTTTTCAGACAATATGAGATTTACATGAATAATTTTCCAGTGTTTTATACCAGGTTTCATTCAACACATGTCTGTAACTGTTTGTGCTGCTTCTTGCCATGAGGTCAAATGTAACCAGAGTTAAAATCTTCAAATTTGGCCCTTTGGTGTTTTTTCCCCACACTCTCTTTGGTCCTTGAATGCACCATGACATGCTCACATGATTTCAATTAGTCAATCATGGGTCCTGAAGGCACTATATAAGCTGCCCTGACTGCATGCCCCTCAGTTGTGTGGGTGAGGCACAAAGGATAACAGCTGCAGGTCTGTGGCTACAAACAATTTGGTGTTTGCAAACATTTTATGGTTACCTTTCACCAAGAAGGTGACTTTTTTTTTTTTTTTTTTTTTTTTTACTTTTTAGAACCACTGACCATTGTCTTTTTGCTGGGGACCTGTTTATCTTCTGCTACTTGGGAATCTACTGAGCTGGTGAGTTTTGAATGTAACTGAACACTGTAATTGAATTGATATGCTAATGTTAGCTTAGCATGGGCTTAACCTCTGAAATAGTTTTGAATGTAACTGAACACTGTAATTGAATTGATATGCTAATGTTAGCTTAACATGGGCTTAACCTCTGAAATAGTTTTGAATGTAACTGAACACTGTAATTGAATTGATATGCTAATGTTAGCTTAGCATGGGCTTAACCTCTGAAATAGTTTTGAATGTAACTGAACACTGTAATTGAATTGATATGTTAATGTTAGCTTAGCACTGGCTTTACCTCTAAGGGTACATTTACACAGCAACACTAGGATCTAATTCCGCAAAGATTTCTCCTTTGCGTTATAAAATCATTCCGCGTTAAGACGAAGCCGCTATGATAACGATCTGCGTTAACATGAGTCCACGAGAATGGCTGAATACGCTGTAGTGGCCATGCCAGACCAGTAGCTGGCGATGTAGAGCTGTAGTGAAACAGTGGCGCGCCTGCGCACAAACGATTTCCGGTTTAGACAGCCTTTAAATGAGAAGAAGAAGAAGAGGCATTGGCGAATATAAGAAATGCGTCTCCGCTGGTAAGAGTGTAGACGCAGTAAGTCTAACTTTTGGTGGAGAAGCGACAGCAAACTGAGCACAGTTAGCAGCACGTATGTTGTTCTGAAACCGGCCATTGTTGTTGTGGTTATTCCTTCTTTTTCTGCAGCTTTATTGTGTCAGAGGCTGGCAAACCAGCTTGGAGGCGCATTACCGCCACCAACTGGCCTGGAGTGGGTTAACTGGCGGTTCTTGGCTGCGCCCGCATGCGGTGATGTCATATTTTACCCCGGAACGCTCTGATTCGCGTTAACACGGAGCTGAAATGCGGTGCGTATCGATAACATTCCACCCTGGACCCTGGTATCAAAAGTTTCCGGATTCAGGCACTCTAGGCACCGTTTCCATGTTAACAGAAGGCTAATCTGCGATGAAATCTTCCCGGAGTCGACTGAATCCTACGCCGTGTAAATGGCCCCTAAAATAATGTGGAATGTAACTGAACACTGTAATTGAATTGATATGCTAATGTTAGCTTAGCATGGGCTTTACCTCTAAAACTGTTTGGAATTAATTCTAAATGGATTGTTTGGTCCATGTAGGCCAGGTGCCCTGCCAATTGCGACTTAAGAATCTAGCCAGTAGCCTGAGGACGTCCCTTGTTTCAGTCAGTCACCCAGCTTATTACGCGTTAAGCGCATATATATTCCCTTCTTTCTTGAGCCTGTTTGCTCATGCCAAATGAAACACAATTAATATACAGTAGATTAAGAATTGATATTTAATTGTGATTAATCGAAATTAATCCCCAACAACCCTATGATTAATCTGATTAAATTTTTTAATGTTTCGATGACACTAATATATATATATATATATATGATATTACATTAAAAGCAGTTTGGGAGTTGTACCAAAAGACCCAACTCTCTGAAAAGAACTGGACACCCCATCACTATTGTGCACATATTTGTCTTCTTTTCTTGATGCATCTGAAAAAAAGAGAATGAGAAATAAGTATTCTCTCTATTTTCTCATTTCCACCCTGCAAAAATAGCAGATAAAGGTGGTGTTGGACTGTTTTACGGAACTGTATTTTAAGGTCAAGTTTATTTCTGTTGCATATTTCCAACAAACTGCTGTACAAACATGTTGGTAAAATACAAGATGTGATAAAACTAGTAAAATATATAGATATAAAAAATATACTAATACTGATAAAAATAGGTGCATAATAGTAGGATAAATGGTATCTAAAAACAAAACTGAAAGATAAAACAAATAAGTCACACACTTGTATTTAACAAAAAAAACTGTTTTCCATAACCACTAAAATTACATGTAGCGTTTATTTTATTTCCAAGAAACTGTTCTAAATGACTTAGAAATAACAGTGGTAGTTAGAAGTCTTTTTGCACATGCGCATTACAAATCAGTTTTCTTGTGTGGGGGGGTGAATGTCATCTGTCACTAACCAGTTGAAATTATAATGTGACTCTATAGTGACTCAGATAAAAGCCTATCCACAGACCCTGCGTCAGTATTACAGCTACATTTGATAGGTTTGTGTTAAAATGCAGCCTTAAGAAAGGCCGTGTGACCTGCTGACGTAGATGTTATAATGATATTTCATTTCCTGGCCTTTGTCACAGCGTCCAGATCTAACATTAGGTCTTTCAGTAAAGTGGCTTCATGATGGGAACGTATATGGCAGCTCAGCGGGTGGACAAAGTCTGGGTTTTCTACGACCAAATAAGACTATAAATTCTCAGCTCTGAACGCTGTCATAAACGCAGGCCACGGGGTAATTGTCCTAATGCTCTCAAAGTGGGCCAGAGCATTTAATAGCACTTCTTTGAGTCTTTTTTTTTTTTTTTTTTTTTTTTTTTTTTTTGCGTGGTGTGTTCAAGGTTTCAGGGTGAAACAGCTGATGTGGTTCCTCGGGTTCACTGAATTCCTGAGGTGTCTTATTTCTGTGAAATGGATTTTACAAACACTGAGTCCGTTTACACGACTATAAAAGTCCAAAAACAAAGTAATTGGAGAATTGTGAAAATCAGTTCTGACACATTTACATGCGCATAAGAAACGCGATAATCCAAAAACCTTGGTTTAGACGCTCCAGTCCATTATCGGATTTCGTACGTATGTAGCGATGGTGGACTCAAACTTCCTGTTATTGTCTTCTGCTCACATTTGACTTTAATCTTTTATTATTTTAATTGTGTTTACACATGCACAGACGTAAAAGACTGACATAAATCAGATTAACCTGTATATATGCAGGAAGACATTGGGGTATTGGGAAGAAATCCAGGTGTGTTAATCGGATTTCTCATAATCAGATTACTGCTTTTATCTGATAAAACAGATCAGATAATCCTGGATACATGATCACTTAAAGTCATCATGTTCTGAAAACCAAATAAATAATGAAAATTAATGCTGAAATATGAAACGCAATAAATATATTCCTATAATAAAATGACATTCCTAGTTTTTTTTGTCAATCATCTTGTTTAAGATTTGGTAACATATAAAGAACATTTCTATAATGTTGTTTTTTGTTTTTTTTTTGAGTAATTAAGTCATTATTTTTGGTTGAAAGGTTCATGTATCAGTGAATGACCAATTAATAAATTTTTCTTATCAATGAAAGAGGACGCTTTTCTGTTTGTCAGATTTTCACGAACTCACACAGTTGCTCTTTGAAAAGATCCGCTACCTCCACGGTTCCTGGTGGTCTGGGTACACATCCACGAGCACCAGGATAACAAACAGAATTATGTACAGAATGTAGGCAGAGGACGAACAGAACGCTGTAAACGTATCCGTCTGTGTCTTTAGCGTAACTTTCAGTCACCGTTACTTTTGTCACCGTCATTTATTTAGAAAAATCTCCACATTTCTGACATTACTCCACCGCCGTGTACCTGCTGCACTTAACTGTGAACGTCACACTGCCGTAAAGTGGTATCGGTGTGTTTGCATTGGAGCAATTTTACGAGAACGAGTAGAAGTACACGTGCTCAATATCGGACCGATACCCAATATTGGTATCGGCATCGGTGCATCCCTAGTTATTTTGTAATTCTATTTACTTTAGATCAGAGGTCTCAAACTCAACTTACCTGGGGGCCGCTGGAGGTAGAGTCTGGGTCAGAGTGGGCCGCATTAAGTATTCCACAATAAAAGGGTTTCTTTACTTTACTCGCAGCTAGTAAAATGCACTTTTTGATAAACTCGTCTTCTTTGAATGGCTTTCCGGCCCTAGCAATCATCTCACTCATACCTACCCATGTAATTTCCCAGGTACTTCGTGGTTGGCTAGCTTGACAACCGTTGACAACAAATGCTGCCAGAAGCTCAAGAGTAGGGATGGGAATCGTTAAGAATTTAAAGATTCCAATTCCATTATCAATTTTGCTTATCGATCCAATTCTCTTATCGATTCTCATTGGGTGAGGGAATAAAAGAGTACAAACGGGTGTGTTTACATTTACTGTTTTTTATATTTCCATCTTTGCACAGAAAATAGAACATACAGGGGTTGGACAAAATAATGGAAACACCTTCACCTCAAGATGATAATGCCCCAATCCATACAGCTAGAATTGTTAAAGAATGGCATGAGGAATATTCTAATGAAGTTGAGCATCTCGTATGGCCGGCACAGTCCCCAGACCTCAACATTATTGAGCATTTATGGTCAGTTTTAGAGATTCAAGTAAGACGTTGATTTCCACCGCCATCGTCTCTAAAAGAGTTGGAGGGTATTCTAACTGAAGAATGGCTTAAAATTCCTTTGGAAACAATTCACAAGTTGTATGAATCAATACCTCGGAGAATTGAGGCTGTAATTGCCGCAAAAGGCAGACCTACACCATATTAAATTATATTTTGTTGTTTTTTTTTTTAGGTGTTTCCATTATTTTGTCCAACCCCTGTATACAGTATGGACAAATAATGACACATGGAGCCGGGCCCGGTTCGGGGGTGGTGGTGGCATGCAGTGAAAGTGAAACTTAAGATGCTTTACTAATTCCTCTATTGCTGCATTTCTACTACGTGGAACCGGTTCAACTTGGCTCGGCTTGTCTCCCATTTTTGTGCACCTCATTTCCTTTCCCCTACCTTTGGAAACTTGTATTTGGGTACAACATTTGTTGCCCACACCGGAACCGGAACTGGGCCCGGCGTTCACTCTGCCACTACATTCACAAGCGCCGCTAAGTATCATATCAAATACGTGACATTCCTGTAAATGATTCACATGCTGTGGACAAATGTTTGAGCAGATTGGAGGAATTCCACCCTTTTGAAGACGTGGAAGCTTTGCCAGTGTTCCAGTGGACCTGGTGTCATCTTTTTAGACCGTTTCTGCCTCAACACCATGTTGGCTACGTTCTGACCAAAACAATGCAGCGTGCGCGTGACATCGTCACGCATGTGCAACGAAGGCGGAATCGATAAACAGAATCGTTAAGCAGGCAGGCAAACGGTTCCAAGGAATCGAGCTACTGGGATCCGGTTCTCAAAAAGAACCGGTTCTCGATTCCCATCCCTAGTCATGAGACTATCTATGGTAGCCCATAAGTGATGAAAATAATAAAATAAAAGCTCTGCAAGACTCAGCAAAAAGTTGTTTGAGAACTACGTGCAGGCTGCACTAACTCTAAACATTGATGTCAAGTAGGGGGCCACAAAATATCATCCCACAGGCTGCATTTGGCCCCTGGGCCGTGAGTTTGAGACCCCTGCTTTAGATCATATTGGACTGTATGTGACCCCTGAACTAAACCGATCTACTGACAGTTTTATTATTGTTTATATTTTCCACTTTACAGCCCAGTAAAGAATAAACATCATGATTATGTAGCTTATTCTGATAGAAAAGAAAGTGAAAAACAATGGATTGAAACTATAGATAAAGAAATAAAAATGTCTCGTTTAATTGGATGTGAATAAGACTGGACATGGACACAGCCATGCAGACATTAAAACAACATTTCATAAATCAATGTTTAACCAACTCTGAGCCTGAGACGGTTAACGCAAACCTCCATTTGGTATGTGATATATTTAAAGATAATAGTTTAGGCTGCAACACAGTCATGCGTATTCAATTTACCGTGTCTAACATAATAACTTTCCCTCAGTGTGATCCTGCACATCATGATCCACATGGAAATCTCGGGTTTCAAAGAGGTTCACTCCTTCATTTATAGTCTGAGTGCAGGTTTACTTTCCTGACGATTTGACGGACGTGTTAATGGACACAATATAAGGAAGAAACTGAACACATCTGATGCGGAGTTGAGTTCTTTGTTTGGATCAGGTGTGTTTATATAACATGGAGGGGGCGGGATTTATGACCTTTACTACAGCTCGCACTAGTCTATGCTTCGACAACATTAGCAACAACAGCATCCAAGCAAAACACCGTTAAATATTTATATAGTTGAAAAGAGCTACAGGAAGTATTTCTACTCTAACTCATAAAAACCCAAACATCTACCGGCAACCAAAATCATTCACTGACAAACTGTTTAATACCTGTTGATCCACTAATCCTATTAATACATGTAAATAATTGCAGTAAAACGTAATTCTTGGTCTTTTCAGCGTGTGTCCTGCGGCTGCTTTTCCACCTGTGTTGTGTGCATGAACCTAACTTGACGTGGCTCCGGCGTGAGTGGTTTGATGTGGCGCTAATTAAAAGTGGGGTGCGAGATGTTTTCCTGGAGCATTTTTTACTATATTGCTTAAAATCCCCTTCACAATTACAAGCGATTAATTAAATGCTTTAACACAAAAATAAAAAACATTTAGTCGCCTGTGGAACGGACAGGACTGAAAAAACACCATCCAATCATTTTGAGCGCCCAATCGAAATGATTGAATGGTGATATGTCTATCAAACTCAACTGCCATTTGTCCCTCCCCCCTCCCCCCCATCTGTTCGTACCCCTCTTTGTGCATGAATTGTGCATTCTCAGAGGTTTGGAGCACTGGTACAGGAAACGAAGCCAGAGCCAGAGTTTGGCTATATTAGTTATATTAGGATGGAAAGTTCACCGGCAAACTGTTTTGTCACTAACATAAAACTCTAGGAAATGTAACGATAGTCAGATAGATATGTTGAGCCGCATTATGTAATCAATTCCCATTATGTAATTAAAGTTCAAAATGTAATAAGAATGTCACGTCATCTTGTAATAAAGCCGCATTATGTAATAAACTGACGCATTTTGTAATAAACTACGTCAACACATTATATAGTAAATTTTTTCACATTATGTAGTAAGTTAATACAGTTTGAGAAATTTATTAAAAAATGCACTTGATGTATTTTTATTTTTAAAAAAATGTAATAACATGGTTCATTATGTAATAATCCAAATTAACCCTTTCATGCATACTGGTCACTACAGGGGACAGCTATTCTACAGCTGTTCCCTTGTCTGTTCATGGATTTTGTTGTTCTTTTCGTTTTTTTTGTTTTTTTACGCATATCTTTATTAAAGTTTTAAGACACTACATATCTTTTCTGACATGAATTGGTAACATTATGTAGGTCTCTCCTGAGCATAAACCACCAGAATCACAACCCCTCCCCATAGTTTTCACACAATTTATCAGTAAATACATGTTTCTGTGCATCAAAAATTAAACATGTGGTGTCCAGCTGAGTGGATATTTTTGCAATTTCATGAAAAATAGGTTACGGTTTATTTATTTATTTATTTTTTTAATGTATTTTTTAAAATTTTTATTTTATTTTTTATTTATTCATTTATTTTTCAGAAGAAAATTTTCAGTTGCTCTGTTTTTTCATGCCTAAAGAGGAATAAAAACACTCAGGAAAAAATTTTGATTAAGGTTCTCATAATTTGTGCATGAAAGGGTTAATATAATGTCAGAGCAATTTAGAAGAAATTAGTCACAGGAGCTACAGGTAATGTAATCAGAACTTCAACCTCACGGTTTAAAGATTAATTTAGCACATTACATTTTCCTGAAAATAAAAATGTTTCAAGTACATTTTGTAATACATTTCTCAAATTGTAATAACTCAGTACATAATGCGAAAAAATTTACTACTTAATGCATTGAGGTAGTTTATTACCTCCACCAAGGAGGTTATGTTTTTGCCAGGGTTTGTTTGTCTGTCTGTTTGTTTGTTTGTTTGTTTGTCTGTCCGTTAGTGTGCAACATAACTCAAAAAGTTATGGACAGATTTGGATGAAATTTTCAGGGTTTGTTGGAAATGGGATAAGGAAGAAATGATTAAATTTTGGTGGTGATCGGGGGTGGGGGGGCCCACGGGGGGGGCCACTGATCAGCCTTGGCGGAGGTCTGCGCTCTCCGAGTGCTTCTAGTTACAAAATGCGTCAGTTTATTACATAATGCGGCTTTATTACAAGATGACGTGACATTCTTATTACATTTTTAACATTTATTACATAATGGGAATTTATTACATAATGCGGCTCAGCAAGGTATGAACTGGGGCTGTTCTGTAAGAGCGGGGGTGTTGGAGGAGACTGAATGAAGTTTGCATGGATCGGGGCCAGAGCCGGCGAATTGTTGCTGTGCAGCGCTCGTGAACCCTCGGGAACAAGCATTGCACATGCCAGTACTCTGGAGGCGTGGCTTCGGGGGGATGTCTGAAGAAAGGGGTTTGGACTTTTGAATTGAGTATTTTCAAAATGGAGCTTGCTTGAACCATTTTACTAACATCTCATACCCCACCTTTAACCCTTTCATGCATGAATTATGTGAACCTTAATCAAGATTTTTTTCCTGAGTGTTTTTATTCCTCTATAAGCATGAAAAAAACATGCCTAAAGAACATTGTCTTATGAACCTTTTTTTCATGGAGTTGCAAAAATGTCCACTCAGCTGGACACAATGCATTTCATTGTTGAAGCAAAGAAACATGTATTTACTGATATACAGTGTGAAAACTATGAAATAAAAACATTTTGAATGCTTGTTCTAGGTCAGGGGTGTCAAACTCATTTTAGTTCAGGGGCCACATTCAGCCCAATTTGATCTCAAGTGGGCCGGACCAGTAAAATATTAACAGTGGAAAAAGTTAAATTACATTATGATCAGGTTTACATCTACAAAGTTTCCTTAAAAATCTGAATAACATGAACAACTTGAACTGTCTAAAGGAAAACAAGTGCAATTTTAACAATATTATGCCTTGGTTTATCAGTTTACCATTTACACATGTGCGTTACAATCACACAAAACATTTAGTAACAGGCAGAATATTGGTAAAATAGCATTTACTTTTCTTAAGACATTTCCGTTTGTTTATATTTTTTCAGGTTATTCACATTTTTTGTAAAAGTATAGTTTGGTAATGTAAACATTTTCATGTAATTTTACTTTTTTACACCAAAAAAACAGAGAAAATTTGGGGTTGTCATTATTTCTAGGTTATTATAATATTTTACTGGTTCTGACCCATTTGAAATCTATTCTGTATGTGGAACCTGAATTAAAATGATTTGGACCCCACTGATTGTTCATATCTTTAGTGTAATTTTTGCATTTCACAAATTCATCTCGAGGGCCGGATTGGACCCTTTGGCGGGCCGGATTTGGCCCCCGGGCCACGTGTTTGACATCTGTGTTCTAGGTGATTCATTTCTCAGACAGGGGTAGTTGTTTGTTTACCTGCTTTACTAGTTTGTCTGATAAATGAAGTATCTACAAAAAATATATGTGGAAGACAGTATGAACCTTTAGCAGACATTTTTAATGCTACTAATCTGAAGTTTTCTCACATTTGAACACGCTAATACCAGTTAGTACTCACTTCATGGTGATAATATGCAAAAAAAAGAAAAGGTGGTTTTTTGACTAATTTTTAGGTGGTTTTGGGGTCATTTTGGAGTGATTTTTAGGTGTTTTTTTTTTTTTTTTTGGGTGGTTTTTAGGTGATTTTTAGGTGGGGTTTTTTTTTTTTGAGTAATTTTTAGGTGGTTTTGGGGTCATTTTTGGGTGATTTATAGATGGTTTTTGAGTCATTTTTAGTTGGTTTTAGGGTAATTTTTGGGTGAATTTGGTGATTTTTGAGTAGTAACTTATTTCTACATGAGAAAAAAAAAACGACAACTTAAAAAAAAAACCCAAACTGTTAATTACAGACTTATAACAATAACAAGCACTTGATTTACACCTAAACATGTTACTCTAGATCAGGTTTATCAAGAACAGCAAAGTTACAGTAATAGTATGAATGTCAGTGTATGGGATGGTGCATAAGTGTCCACAAACAACAAAATCCATGAATATACAAGAGAACAGCTGGAGAAGAACTGTCCACTGGAGTGACCACTCTGCATGAAAGGGTTAATTATGATTGGCTGTTCTTATGTCTGTCAAAACATACAACAACACATACATATAAACAAATAGTCTGGTCCCAGTATAAAGATGGAGGGTCTTAATAATTATGTTACATCAATATTCTGTCGTATAATGTTACTGTGTTCTTCTTGTTCCTCATCTAGTTGGTATGTGTTGTCCTTTACCTTCTGGTGTTGTTCTTACCATTGCTGGTCTGTGCTGCCCTTTATCATTAGTGGTGTTGTAGTTGTTTTTCTTTTTCTTATCACGTCTTGTAATTATTATTATAATGTAAGTTAACTGTTACCCGTGGTAACACCACCAGGAATGTACTTTATTTCTATTTTTCACACACATTTTGGTTATATAATGTAAATACTGTCGCACGAGTTTATTCTAATTTGGCCTATTTTGTTCATTGTTCTTGGCTTGAAGTCTAAGGACAGGAGTGAGTATTTATAGCATTAATATGTGAAGTTATTTGATGATGAGAATAGGGGTGGGATTAAATAAGTTTTTTTTGTTTTGTTTTTTTTTTCTCCTTTTTGAGTGTAAATGAATGATTTTGGAATTTTGAACTAAATAAATGAATAAATTAAACAAAAACGTGGACAAATTAATTCTGTCGTAACTGTATTGAGCATTTCTCATATTGCTATCGAGGAGAAGTTATATTGTGATATATATCGTTATTGTTCTATCATCCAGCCCTACAAAGAACTCCCCCATTGCAAATTTGTGTTGGGGGGGGGGGGGGGGGGGGTATTGATGAGGGGAGGTACCAGGGGCGCCACTACCAATTGTGGGCCCCATGAAAGGTAAACGTTGTGGACCCTTCATAAAATTCAGTATCTTGTCGACGTGTCACTTACGCTAGCGTGAAAATGAAACTGAAACTTTACTTTCTTTCAATGTCCGACACCTGACTTCTATGCCTCTACTATCCAGTGGATCTTATATGAAATTTTCACAACTTCTAGCCTGTATCCACTGGACCCCCTCCACTGCTCTATGGGTCCCCCACAAATGCTGGGCCCCATGAATCTGTCATGTTTACACCGCCTGTTACATGTCAGACAGCAGAGGGCAGTGTTTTTTTTTCTGTTTTCCCCGACTTCCTTTTTTTTCCTGCAGGTGATTACAAATCGGTTTCCACCAGGGCAGGCTGAGCTGCCTGTGATTGGACCATGGAGACTCCATCCAGCCAATCAGAGCTAAGAAGACTGGTGAAAAGCTTCCCCCTGAAGACTTCACCCCCCTCTTTGTCTTCCCGCTGTCTGTTATCTGATGAGGCCCTGCTGCCATGACGGTCCTTTGTGAGCCATTTTCTGTTTGTTAGAAGGCCGATGGTGTGAGGTTCAGGACATAGGTGAGTTTGGGGCGCCCTATACATTTTTGCATTCGCACAGCTTCATCTTTTTTTAGTACACTAGGTTTATTGGTTGGTGCCACCCATGTATGTTTTTGTGTCAGCAGTTTATAGATAAGTTGGGATGTTTTCTTTTGTTTTTCTGTTTCCTCTATTTAGACGCTCAGTTAGGCTCTGTTTTGTTCTATTATTTTCATTTATTTGGCACAACCTGTACCGTCCCAGCCTCCACATTTCTCTGGTCTTTGTGTTTTTTGTTAGCGGCCCGCATTTTGATGTATTTAAGGAATAAACGAATGAGTTGTACTAGGGATGCACGGTATCGGCTCCGATACTCAGTGTGTGTACTCGTACTCATAAAAGACATCCGATACAAATGCACCGATACCACTTACGGCCATGTGACATTCACAGTTCAGTGCAGCAGGTACGAGGCAGTGGAATAATGTGTGGGGAGTGTGAAGAGTGTGGAGATTTTTCAAAATAAATGACGGTGATAAAAGTAACTGACTGCAAGTAACGTTAAAGACACACAAAGATATGGACGCAGCGTTCTGTCCGTCCTCTGCGTACATTCCATCTGTTTACCAGGTGCTCGCGGATGCGTAAACAGAATGAGAATACCAGCGGATGTATGGAGCGGTGCGGACCGCTGCCAACAGAAGTGAAAACGAAACTTATTGCTCATTTCTCTTTTCTCTACCTGCTGAAGCTAAACTTTTAAACCTCACCGGTGATTACGCTGCAATATTAGTATCACATTAGTGTTACCTCTGTCGTCTCCGTGTTTGTTATTACTGACTTTCTTCTTCTTCTCAAAAAAACTTTACTCTTCTTCCTGGTATTTGTCCAGTATGGTTAATTCAGAGCGTCGCCCCCTGGTGGATTAATTGAGAAACGCTCATTCCAACACATTAAATGTCAGTAGCAGCACTTTGTTCCAGTCAGACTAATGACAACGACAATAAAGCACATTTACAAAAGGAACTAAGAACTGGAATGGGATTATTAAGTACTCTTATCGGTACTCGGTATCGGCAAGTACTCAAATGTAAGTACTCGTACTCGGTCTGGAAAAAAGTGGTATCGGTGCATCCCTAAATTGTACATAACTCGTGTTTAATAATTCTTTTTTGGCTGTCAAGTTACTGTCCAGCCTTTCTGT
The DNA here is from genome assembly GCF_902148855.1 of Sphaeramia orbicularis. Taxonomy (NCBI): domain Eukaryota; kingdom Metazoa; phylum Chordata; class Actinopteri; order Kurtiformes; family Apogonidae; genus Sphaeramia; species Sphaeramia orbicularis. Next base: position 16,238,185 of record NC_043976.1, on the reverse strand, counting down.
GACATAACACCCCCTTTACAGTACCCCAGTGGAGGGGGACGTTCACGAATTCGGAGACTGCTGACAATTCGGATCAGGTGAACGTTATTGCCAGTAATGTGGGATATAGGTGTAAGAAAACTCAGTCACACTGCTTTATGGGCCCCCCACAAATACTGGGCCCCATGGATTTGTCATGCTTATCCCCATCCCCTTATCGGCACCCCAGGGAGACACTACCGAGTGTGCAATCTAAACCCCATTAGCATCTGTTAGTGACTTCTAGTAACTTTTAGAACAGCCACTAGCTACTTTCCTTATTGAGGACTTGGCAACACTGTTGCTCGCTGCTGGACCATAACAATGATGAACACTAGATGCAGGGGCCCCTTGAGGATGTTTGCCTATGGGGCCCCGGCAGACTGTGGAAACACCACTGTTTGCAGCTGATTAGCCGATCTCTGAATAAAGCCTGGATTAGGAGCAGAAAGGGGGCCTCGCTGTGACAAAAAGTAAAACAATAGCAGCATGTCTAAAGCTGGAATATTACATCCCAGACTAAGCTAATAACAGACACACGAGTCGTATCCATCCGTGAACTTCGGTTGTAGTCGACGTACATGGGGCCCCCGGTTCAATATGCACCACTTATTTCAGAGAATGATGACAGACGACAATCAAATGCTAATGTAGAAGCCGTGAGAGGTTGTTTGTCGGTGCAGAATCCAGGCCTTGGTGATTTAGCCCGCAGTGGGCATAGATTATATTTTTCCCCCCCTATATATATCCATTAAAATATTGCAGATAAAATTACAAAAACTGCATCTGCAGTACGTCAAATCTGCATTCTGTTTCAATAATGAAATTTGAAAGAAAGCCCTTGAGAGATTAGGGATTCCCCTTTGCCAACAGATGTTTGTGAAATGAAAGAGTTTCAAAGAGAACAGGCCGAGGGGAGGGGAGGGGTGGGGAGGGGTGAGGCAGGGCAAGAAAACAGCAAAAGTGTAATCTTGAGATGGAGGGATGGGGGAGTGGGGGTGGGGTGTGGGGGGTGTTTGGATTCTGTGTGCATTAGCGTGGTGGGGGTAAAGAGGACAATGGTTGAGGCTGATTTTTACATTGTAAATGTATTAGAATGCAATCCCCCGGCAGAGGAGTGCTGCATCAGGATCAAGACTTAAACAATGTCGCCTCTCCTTTATCTCACCGCCACACTCTCCAACAGACCTGCTGGAATTGACTCACAGTCTGTTATTCCCAAAAGCGTGAATCACAAACAGCTCCCTCTTATTCAAGTGCAACTTCATTACCGCTTGAAATATGCTCAGATTCAAGAATACGTTGCTCTTATATTCCCCGGTTTTGTATGACACTTGCTTCATAATTTAGTTTACATAGTGCGGTTCTATTTTTATGGCCCGCTGTGCACAAGCATCAGGAAAAACATGTTGGTATTCGGCGTATTTTATTATGTTTATTGCGGTGATTATTCCTGTCCTTCTGTACAGATTTCAGCTTTGAGAAAACGTATACAAACCATCCATCGGAACCCGTAAAAATAATCTGGAAGAGGTGTAATATGACTTAGTTTAGACAACGAAACTCCCTAAATTCACTTGAGAAATGTTACTCTTCATTTCTAATGGGAAGATGTGAAAATACTCAAACTCACACCTTCTTCAGAGACACTTTATTTTGTCAGACTTTTATGTAGAAGCATAGATGAAATTCTCACCCATAAATACCCAGTGCTACTTAACCTTTCTTAAGCAATTAATTAAAATTTATTGTAACATTATCCTCTGCATATTTTTGAAAAAGTTAAAATCATGTATTTTCACATTTTTAATTCACTGATCATGTAGATGTTTATAAAAGCTCAGATTAAAATTGAAGGTTGTCATATCAGAAATGGAGAAAACTGAAGAAAAAGTGACTTTTGTTGCAAAAATATCATTACCTGAACACAAACCAAGTGTTTCCATCCACTGTCATTGATCCAACTCCATGGGTTTTACTGGTGAATCAATGTTAAATATGTTAAAAATGTTAAATATAAAAATCAGGTATTTTCCAATATTTAACTGACTGATCATGTAGAACACAGGTGTCAAACATGCGGCCCAGGGGCCAAATCCAGCCCGCCAAAAAGTCCAATCCAGCCCCCAGGATGAATTTGTGAAATGCAAAAATTACACTGAAGAAATTAACAATTAATGATACCAAAATCATTTTAATTCAGGTTCCACATACAGACACATACAGTCCAATTAGATTTCAAGTGGGTCAGAACCAGTAAAATATTATCATAATACCCTATAAATAATGACAACCCCATATTTTCTCTTTATTTTTTTGGTGTAAAAAAGTAAAATTACGTGAAAATGTTTACATTACCAAATTAGACTTTTACAAAAATTGTGAATAACTTGAACAAATATGAACAAACGGAAATGTCTTAAGAAAAGTAAATGCAATTTTACCAATATTCTGCCTGTTACTAAATGTTTTGTGCGATCGTAACGCACGCGTAAATGATAAACTGAAAAACCGAGGCATAATATTGTTAAAATTGCACTTGTTTTTCTTAAGACAATTCAAATTGTTCGTGTTATTCAGATTTTTAAGGAAACTTTGTAGATGTAAACCTGATCATAATATAATTTCACTTTTTTCACAGTTATTATTTTACTGGTCCAACCCACTTGAGATCAAACTAGGCAGAATGTGGCCCCTGAACTAAAATGAGTTTGACACCCCTGTTGTAGAAGATGACGATGTTTCCACGGTAACTGCAGAGCCTCTGAACATCCATATGGGTCATATGTGATAACCATGAAAAGATGACAAATGTATTTTACACCTGTTATTTACATGTATCGATAGGATTGGTAGATCAGCAGGTACTAAACATTTTAGATCAGTAGATGTTTGGGTCTTTATGGGTTTAAAAAACACACATTAGCCATTTTTATATTAAAGTCCAAAAACTGGTAGTTTCTTGTTATCCCAACTGACTCATCTTTAAGTGCCTCCACACGTTTTATTCGTTATTGACAGAGCAGATGTCATAACAAATTAGACACATGAGATCACCAGCTGCATTTTTTATATGTACATACTTCTCAGTCCAGTTGCTGTTAAATTTTCTATTTTCAGCGTCATATCTTCTTCCATTGAATGTGCCATGTTTTCATTTTGAAGCCGGTCCCTCTGGCCTTCTGTAAACAGTGGCAGTGCTGCAAAATGGCGTTAAGTGTCATAAATATTTAACTATTTATTTAGTATTTGTGGTTATACTTAACATTTCTTAAGTAATTTGTCACCATTTATTACAATATAATCAGTGTGCGATTTGTTGGGGGGATGGGGGACTGTTTTTTTTAGTTTAGTTTATTTCGAGTATGCAACAAAACAAAATCATCCTACTTAGTCCTTGTAAACGAAACCGGATATAAGAAAGCAAAACAAACAAAAAACAAAAACATACATGAAAACAAAATATGACTTCATTTGCATATTGAAGTCATACATCCCTACTTCTGCTCAGTGAATTTCATCCTTGGGGGGGGGGGGGCGAGGACACAACCAACCAAGGAAAATAACAGGCAGGTTGTCACAGTTTTGGCACTAACGTTCACCTGAACCGAACTGTCGGCAGTCTCAGAATTTGGGAACGTCCCCAGGAACTGGGCTGCCGTAAAGTGGGGGTAAACATGACAAATTCATGGGGCCCAGCATGTGTGGGGGGGCAGTGAATACAGGTTAGAAGTAGTGAAAATTTTGTGTAAGATCCGCTGTATAATAGAGGAATAGAACCCAGGAGTTGGACGTTAAAAGTATGTCAAGTTTCACTTTCGTTTCACACCAGCTCTAGTTTTGTTAGTTATGGACCGCACCCCCCCTCCATGCTCGGACAAAAAACCCAAAAACATCCCCCCTCTTTTTTTTTTTTTTTTTTTTTTTTTGACAAATCGCACCCTGAAAATAATCAGGTACATAAAAATATAAAAATCAGGTATTTTCCAATATTTAACTGACTGATCATGTAGACCACAGGTGTCAAACATGTGGCCCAGGAGCCGAATCCGGCCCGCCAAAAAGGGTCCAGTCCAGTCCTTGGGATGAATTGGTGAAATGCAACAATTACACTAAGAAATTAACAATCCTTTTAGTTCAGGTTCCACATTCAGACCAATTCAATCTCAAGTGGGCAGGACCAGTCAAATACTATCATAATAACTTATAAATAATGATAACTCCAAATGTTTCTCTTTGTAAATGTAGATATTTTCATGTATTTACACAAAAATAAAGTATAATTTCGCAAAAGCCTGAACAAATATGAACAACCTGAAATGTCTTGAGTACAATTTTAACAAGATTCTGCCTGTTACTAAATGTTTTGTATATTTGTAGATCCACTGTGATCTGTAAGTTATATTGTACATGTGTAAATGATAAACTGAGGCAGAATATTGTTAAAATTACACTTATTTTTTCAGTTTGTTTATGTTATTCACATCTTTTGAAAGGATTGTTTGTAGGTGTAAACCTGTTCATAATGTAAATTTACTTTTTTCGCTCTAAAACAGAGAAAAGTTTGGAGTTGACATTGTTTATATATTATGTTATTATTTCAGATCAAATTTTTGCTGAATGTTGCCCCTGAACTAAAATGAGTTTGACACCCCTGATGTAGATGCTCATAAAAACTCAGATTAAAGTTGAAGGTCATATCAAAAACAGAAAACTGATGGAAAAAGTGACATTTTCATCCACTGTCATTGATCCAACTCCGTGGGTTTTACTGGTGAATCAATATCGTAGAAGATGACGATGTTTCCCCGGTAACTACGGAGCCTCTGAACGTCCAAATGGGTCAGATCTGATGACCATGAAAAGATGACAAACTGTATTTTACATTAATTATTTACATGTATTGATAGGATTAATGGATCAACAGTTACTAAACATTTTACATCAGTAGATGGTTTTGATCGCCAGTGGATGCTTGGGTCTTTAGGGGTGAAAATATGCCCCCAGTGTGTGAAGACCTTTAGAATGAATGTGTGCAAAAAAGTACTGTAAACATGTCTTTGAAAACTGCTGTTTCTCTGAGCCTGTTTACAACAACTACACCATATTTACCACAAACAGCTACATTTGTCCTCTTTCACTCCTAAAGCACAATGACTTCCAGAGTTTGAACGATGAGCCTCAAAGTGACAGGAGTTCCATCCAACTGCCCCATTAAACCCCATAATAAATCAGAGGCGACATTTCTGCTCAAATCCACAATAACTCACTTTTTCTTTTACGTCGCTCCTTCCCACAGTTTCAACTAAACCTACATAAAATTTGTATCGGCATGTTCAGATGAGTCTCCTCTCCTTCACTGTCAAGACATGTAGGTGATATGAGGTAAACTAAACCCAAACTCAGTCCGTCAGACTAAGCTAGGTGATGGTGTGCATATCAAACACGAGGCCTTCATGGATAACGGGCTGTTTGATTCTAGTCGGAGTCATTTCAATGTAACGAAAAACATTGGATTAGTCAATAACAGAAGTTTCAGTCATATTAAACCAAGCTACAATCAAAAAACAGCAAAGTTAAAACAAATCAATTCATCGTGCGACCTTTACTTTGGATTTTCGGAGTCTTAGCAGTAGGGGAATAATACTTAAAATTAGCTTAGCGTCGCAAGTTTGTCACATGGGTCTTTTTAAAAATTAAATTATTTTCACTGTTAGCTAGTTTTTAGATATTTGCCCTTTTAAGTGTTTGTTGTTTGGATTGTGTTCTGTTGGACGACAATTGCTTTCATTGAGCTTTTCGCTGATGATCTGATTACGTTTATGTATAGAATGTGTATATTGCATTACCATGGCAACACGGATGGAACTGCGACTGCCCCCAGTACCAAGGATGACCTGGTTTAAGGCAAGGTTATAATAGTTTGGGATTTTTCATTATAGTTTAGTTTTATTTAGTTTTGACCTTTTTTTTTCTCTAATTCAGTTAGTTTTAATTCGTTTTTAGAGCAGGTTTGCTAGTTTATATTAGTTTTCGTTATTTTCTATACGCTTAGTTTTAGTTTTGTTGTATCTTTTATCTTCTTTGCCGTCATATTCACATAAATCCCAGACAGGACTCTGCTGCTTTCTCCCAACTTAAGTCTCCATGTTTCCAGGTAGAGTGGGGACGAAAAGACGACTGTAAACCACAAGTGACGAGAAGTGACAAACGGTGAAGTATCACATGGTGCCGCTAGCTAAAATCGCTCGAGTGAAATAAATCGCTTTCATATCAATCCGATATTGACAAAAACGAAGGGAATTTTATCCATAATTTTTATACGTTTTAGTTAGTTTTGTAAGCACGCAATACAGTTTCAGTTAGTTATCGTTTTTCCTTTTAATTATAGTTTTTATTTATTTCAGTTAACGAAAATGCTTTTACAATTCTAGTTTGTGTCATTTCGTTAGTTTTCGTTAAGGATAATAACCTTGGTATAAGGGACTATATAAACTTGATTTAACCCTTTTAAGACTACAATTATAACTGGCCACTTAGATATCGTTGGGTTTTTTACCTTCGCCAGGTGGTATTGTGATCACTTTGCTTTGTGTGTTTGTTTGTTTGTTTGCGTGTTTGTTTGTTAGCAACTTTATGGGAAAACTATTACAACCAACTTCACCAAATTTTACCACAGATAGGCCAAGGCCCTGGGATGAACCCATTTAATTTTGGGCCAAGTAGGCCAAAGTTCAAGGTCACAAAATCTCAAATTTTCCTATCTCTCATCATTGAGCAATTTTCAAAAATTCATTAAAAATTCAAAACGACTCCGATTAGCCTCCAATTTGATCCACCTGTAGCTTATAACAATATCTTGTATCTGGCACAAAATTGTCCACATCCACTGTGGAATGTGGACTCTGTGGACATTTCAATTTAACATTGAAAATCCCATTTACGACACATTTTTTATTATAACTCAACAAATATTGATTGGAATTGAATATAATTTGACATACACATGACTGGTACCAAGCTTCAACTTTTTCTGCTGTATGGAACAACCTTGAAACTGTTGAATTTGAAAAGAAATAGTCCATGCACTCATGTACATTGTTCGGGGTGCTTGGTGGAGGTTTGCGTTCTCTGAACACTTGTTGTTTTTAGTTTTTTTTCTTGGCAATAAAAGTGTCAGAAAGCTGTATTTGTTGGTAATTTCTTTTCCACATTGTTCAAGAACTTAACTTTCAATATTTGGCCATTAATTACTGTTGTTGTATGTAAGAAAACCTTAAAACAGTGTGTTATAGCAAAAAATAAAAGGACCAATTTGTATTTTTATTTTATTTATTTTGAAAAACAAACAATAAAGGTGTATAGTGAAATTTTATGAGATTACAGAAATAAATTTTCAACTATTTTACATTTGCTCAAACATTATTTTTTTGCCTAGACCATTCTGTGTTCATGTTCCAGCTTCTTATTTTTAGTTCTTTCTTATATACAACTATCAATGAACTACACAAACCTGAAAATACAGACAAAAACAATGATAAAAACTGCAAAAAAAAAGATTAAACTCCTCAAAAACACGACACAACAGACTAGTAGAACACCCCAAAAGGGCACTATCACAATTATAAACAATTATTTACAAGAATTCACCCCAAAAAACACCACTATGAGCAAAAAGTAGCGCTGGAGATACAACCGTCGTAAAAGGGTTAAACTATGAATCTATGAAAAAGGTGCTGCGGTGTCAGGGCCAAGGTTATAATAGTTTTGTATTTTTTTTAGTATAGTTTAGTTTAACTTGGTTCTGACTTTTTTTCTCTATTCAGTTAGTTTTAATTGGTTTTTAGAGGAAGTTTGCTACTTTTTATTAGTTTTCGGGGGTTTTTTTCTAAATGCTTAGTTTTAGTATTAGTTTTTTCATATCCTTTATCTTCCCCACTGTCCATTTCAAATAAAAAACCTATACAGGACTCTGCTGCTTTCTCCCAACTTTAGTCTCCGTGTTGCCAAGTAGAGTGGGAACAATAAACGACAAACCGTGAAGTGCCACCAGCTAAAATTTCGTGAGCAAAATAAATGGCTTTCAAATCAACCTGACTTTGACAAAACCAAGGGAATTTTATTCATAATTTTTGTACGTTTTATAAGCACACAATACACTTTCAGTTAGTTGTCGTTTTTTCTTTTAATTATAGTTTTTATTTATTTCAGTTAACAAAAATGTTTTTTCAATTCTAGTTTTCGTCACCAACAACCTTGGTCAGGACAGACCTTTAGCGAGCATATTCATTACATTTCTGACCAAATGTTATGGGTTTTAATCGTCTTTTTCCAGTGAAATACTTTCACAGTTAAAGTTACTGCGATAAATGCTAGACCTAGACAGCCAACTTTGACCTTCAGCTATGATGAAACATCAACCAAGACAGGAATCGGAGAAAGAAATAGCCTCAAGATGAGGAGATAGAATCTTCCATTCAGCCTCTGTACAAATTCAACTAAAAGAACACTTGTTAAAGACATCCACTCTATTGAACCAAAGCTGTCACATTTGATAAAGCTCACTGTAACAGAGTGGGTGACCCAGAGACAGCGGGGACACTAGAAGATTGGCTGGCACCGAACTCATGTGACACTGCAATACACCTTTTCATTCTGCACTCACTAGAAGATCATTTGAAGCCTGGGGAATGTCATGGCCCTAAAGGCAGCAGACCCCCACCTTAAACAACACTGATATTATTAAAAAATCAGCCCCAAATGACAGACTCCGGTGCAATCTGGCTGCAACATTTGCAGGAACACCTTGGACTTTAATGACGGCCATGAAACCACAAACGAGCGAGCGAACTCCGCCAGCGTGGAAACAAGAATGAACACATTAGCGTGTGCTGACAGATGAGTCTTAATTGTTACCTCTGGCAAATGGGACTTCACACGAGAGAACAAAAGCTCTCCTCCCAGCGCCCTGTTTGATGCAATGTGACGATGACCTTGCTGCAATGCACCCGCCGCAAGATCCTTAAGAGTTTATCTTGACAGACTCCCAAAGACTGTCTCTCAGGTGTCGCACTGATAGACCAATTCATTTAACTCTGTCACGATCCGCGGCTTTAGAGGCTGCGGCTTGATGAATCCCTATTGTTCCTCTGCCCGTCTGCCTGTTTGCACTCCTTCAGGCGAGCTACATTACTGTTTCAATAGCCTTTCGACTATTACCGCATGAAAAAGTGCACTGTTTTCAATGAACATCACCCTTTTTTTTGTCCCTGCGATTCCACGGCAACAATAATAATTTACAATGCTAGTTAATAAAACACGCCTCGCTTCAAAGCTCTATCACGTACAAAATCGATATCCTTAATGTCGGTTTTCGCAACATCTTGGCGGTAGTTTGCATTCATTTAACCCTTTATCAGGCACATGACTGTTTTTGGTCATTTCCAAATACATTACAAGACAGTGACAGCAACAGTTACAGTGAGGACAGGGAGGCAAACACTCTCAGGTTTAATGCCCTGCCATTGGCACTTCGCACTTTAAACTCGATTGAGTCTTTTAAAAAACAACTGAAAACCTTCTTGTTTTGACAGGCTTTTAGTTGGGGGGGGGGGGGGGTGTAATCACCGTTTGTTTTTATGTTTTTATGCTTGTGTCTTTATGTAGCTGTATGCTTTTATACCCAGGGTGCAATTTGTTGGGGGGGGGCTCTGGTTTTTACATCCCTACTTCTGCTCAATGAATTTCATCCTCGGGGGGGGGGGGGGGGGGGGGGGGATAACAGGCAGGTTGTGACAGTTTTCTTCCTCCTATATCCTACATTACTGGCACTAACGTTCACCTGAACCAAACTGTCGGCAGTCTCAGGATTCACAAACGTCCCCATGCACTGGGATGCTGTAAAGGGGGGGTAAACATGACAAATTCATGAGGCCCAGCATTTGTGGGGGGGCCGTAGAGCAGTGGAGGGGGTCCAGTGGATGCAGGTTACAACTGTGGTTCCCAACCTTTTTTGTCTCGTGACCCCATTTTAACATCACACATCTCTGGCGACCCCAGACATTCAAAACGGAGACCTTTTGCTAAAATTAATCTGTTTTTGATCATTTAATAGTTTGCTATACTATGTTGCTGTTAAATGTTAATTTTAGATGACATTTAGTCTATATAATGTATATTATTCTGGACGGAGGCAGAAAAGCCAGGTGTAGATTACTGCACAAAGTGAGAATTTGATTTTCCTTGGTCAGGATATGTACAGTCAGTCCAGCTTGGATTTCCAAGGCTGACAATTAATACTGAACAAACAAGAACTCAAACTATGAATTATGAAAGAGCTGCAGCATCTGAAACCGACCACAATGAACATTTGACAGATAAACAGAACCACAGTGCTTCAGATTATTATTGTTATTATTTATTATTATTTATTATTATTATTATTATTATTATTATTATTATTATTATTATTATTATTATTATAACCTTTATTTAACCAGGAAAAAAAAGCTCATTGAGATTAAAAATCTCTTTTTCAAGAGTGTCCTGGCCAAGACAACAGCAGCAGTAGAAGTTACACAAAATGGAAATAACAGCCATACATCCCCATTAATATACAGAAACACAATGAAAGTCAGTGCTTCAGTTTCAGCTTCAGTTTGTCATGTATTATGATTGTCTCTGTCAACTCACCATATATTCTTTAGTGTTTTTTTTGTTTTGTTTTGTTTTTGTTTTTTTTTATCAATTACTAGAAATTCCAGGTAACCCAACGTGGGGTCCCGAACCCAAGGTTGAAAAACACTGGGTTAGAAATTGTGAAAATTTCGTGTAAGATCTGCTGTATAATAGAGGAATAGAACCTGGGAGTTGTAAGTTGAAGGTATGTAAAGTTTCACTTTCGTTTCACGCCAGCGTTAGTTGCATTATTTACGGACTGCACCCCACGTATATTACTGCTGCCCCCGGCTCTGACAAAAAAACATCCCCCTTCTGTTTCTTTTGGACAAATCGCACCCTGCTTACACCTGTGTATTTATCTGTGTATTCTACTTCTGACTTTATTACAAAGCACTTTGTGAAACCTTTCTGCAAAAAGTGCTACATGAACTGTATTATTATTTTTTTTTTTTATTATTAATGTGGTCTATTTAGAGCGGAGTCCAGTGGAGAAAACAAGTGATTCTAGCTTTTAACACAGTTACATTTTTTGACAAATGTTGTTTCTTCGTAGGTCTCATCCACTTTCTGACACTTCGGTAAAAAGCCACGTGACTCACCACTCCCTCTAGTGGCCACATAAATGTGTCTGTCAATATGAATAGAGTCAGTTCATATCTACAGTCCAATACACCAGTGTATTTGGTGTAAATTCAGAACTCTTTATTCTGCACATTTTAACCCTTTATCGGGCAAGTGACTATTTTTGGTCATTTCTGCACACATTCACATTGCAAGACAGTGACAGTAACAGTTCCAGTGAGGACAGCGAGTCAACAATCTCAGGTCCAATGTGGTCTACAGGGTCTGTAAGGTCCGCCTCTGCATGAACAGTGAGTGGACCTGCTTTGTTAAGTACCATGAAGTAATGGTACCGTGATGTTCAAAGGCATAATGTGGATGTGGACAGGGGTCTGGAGCAGCACTTATGTTCTAATGTTCGAAAATACATGTTCCTTTCCCATCACATTTGGGTTTTTTTTTAACTTCTGGATTTTTTTTTTTTTTTGGCCACTTAAGGAACCAAATAAGGTAACTTCTTTAACCTTCATTTCCTACATGACAATAATAAATGTCACAAAAGTAATAAAGTAAAAAAAAAAAAAAAAAAGGGGTAAATAAATGGTTAAAGTCCACATTCTTTGGTTGTATATTTCAATGCATCAGAAATGTGTCAAAAATTACCTACACGACTAATTATCCTTCCCCATTTTACAGATTTACTTTATCGGTTTTTCTCTTGTGCTATCTCTATAACCTTATTCTTGTGTTGCTGTTTTGATACAGGAGCATGACAGGGGAAAGAAAAATAACCAGCGGTCTCGCCTTTGAAAGATGATTCTCGCAGAAAAAGACATTAACCGATAAGAATGACTTAATGTCTTTGTTGAAAGGTCAAACACAAACTGGAGTTCACGCATTTAAATTCTTCTGGAGAAGCAATTCTGCATCCTGTTTTACAGTAGCATCTCTACATGCCTACTGTACCGAGGGAAAACCGTGGAACAAAGGTGAAGTCGGACTTTTTGGCTTTATTCAAAATGCAACTGGAAGCGGCTGCATTAATAAAAGTGGTTTATTTTAACAGTGGACCCTGAACTGAGCCTGATTCAGAGAAAAACAGGCTGCAGCAGCGTGATTGGCACTTTGAAATTCTATAACAAAACAATTATGACACACAGTTCAAGTCAGACATATTGTTAGCCTCGTAGCATAATTGTCCAAGTCATACACTATGTGGACAAAAGTTTTGGGACATGTTGAATTCAGGTGTTTCTTTTCTAACAGGGGTCTGGGATACAAAACAATGACAAATGTAGTAATATAGTTTTATACTGGGAGAAATATCATTGCATTGCATTGGTTAGTTTGGTTTAAACCAGGGGTGTCAAACATGTGGCCCCGGGGCCAAATCCAGCCCACCAAAGGGTCCAATCCGGCCCGTGGGATGAATTAGGGAAATACAAAAATTACACTGAAGATATAAACAATCAAGGATGTCAAAATAAATTTAGTCCAATTCCATCTAAAGTGGTCAGACCAGTAAAATACTATCATAATAAACTATAACAAAAACTACATATTTTTTCTCTTTGTTTTAGTGTAAAAAAGGAAAATTACACAAAAATGTTAACATCTGCAGACTATCCTTTTACAAAAAATGTGAAAAACCTGAACAAATATGAACAACCTGAAATGTCTTAAGAGATTTAAGAGTAACTGTACCAATATTCTGTCTGTTATTAAATGTTTTATGTATTTGTAGATCCACTGTGATCTGCAAGTTGTAATGAACATGTAAAAATGAGAAGATGAGGCCAAATAATGGCATAAATTGTTAAAATTGCACTTTTTTTCTTAATAAATTTCATTTTGGTCATGGTTTGTTCATGTTTTTCCACATTTTTTTAAAAGGATTGTTTGTAGATGTAAAAATTTTGATAATATAATCTTACTTTTTTCACACTAAAACTTAGAAATTAGACATACAAATTTTGGAAATGATATTATGTATTATTATGTTATTTTAATGACTACAGGTCACATTGGGTTTTATGTGGCTCCTGAACTAACATGAGTTTGACACCCCTGGTTTAAACAGTTGTCTTTACTTCCAAAATGCCTCAGATGGTTTTTCAGGGTTCCCACTCTTTCCCTGAAATTATTTTCCAGGACATTTTCAGCCGCTACAGAGACAAGTTATCACGTCATACACTAATCCAGTTTTTCCCAACCTGTTCTGGCTTGTGACCCCATTTTAACAGAATCTCCACGCAACAAAAAAGTTAATCATCGGCCACATATTGGCTGAAGTTGATTAATCTGTAGTACACTATAACTGGCCAAATTAATCGGTTGGACCCTAGTTTCTTTTCTAACAGGGGTCTGGGATACAAAACAAAAATGACAAAAGTCATAATATAGTTTTATATTAGGATAAATGTATTGATTATCAGTATTGATGTTTATATCTCAAATCAGCATGAACAACATGAATCTTACAGCTGTAGGCATAATGTGTCCTAATATTTTTGTCCTTATAGTTAACATCACAAATTTCTGGCAACCCCAGACACTCAAAATGGAGACTTTTTTTTTTCTAAAATTAATTTATTTTGATCATGTAATAGTTTGCTATACTATGTTGCAAATAAATGTTAATTTTATTCTATATAATGTATATTATTCTGGACAGAGGCAGTAAATCCAGGTGTAGATTACTGCACAAAGTGAGAATTTGATTTTCCTTGGTCAGGATATGTACAGTCAGTCCAGCTTGGATTTCCAAGGCTGACAATTAATACTGAACAAACAAGAACTCAAACTATGAATTATGAAAGAGCTGCAGCATCTGAAACTGACCACAATGAACATTTGACAGATAAACAGAACCACAGTGCTTCAGTTTCAGCTTCAGTTTGTCATGTCTTTTATGGACTGGGATTGTCTCTCTCAACTCACCATGTATTTTTTATTAGTACGTTTTTATTTATTTATTTATTTATTTATGTATTTAATCAATTACTAGAAATTGCAGGCGACCCCATTTGAATTCCAGGCGACTCCACGTGGGGTCCGACCCCAAGATTGAAAAACACTGCACTAATCGATTCTCCCTCATTCTTTAGAAGTGTTCTTTTCTACAGGCGTAACCTGCATTTACTGAGATTGTTTCTGTGTTTATTACTCAGACATTTGATGTGCAGTCTATGGCTATAATTTATCTATGAAAAATAACAACAAATGTATGATTGAATAATGCAAACACACCCACAGATTACAGCGGAGCTCTTCATTAGCCTGACAAACTGGAGTTAGAATGTTCCCAACTCCACTTTCTCTTCTCTTACTTTCTCTTCTGCACTTCCTCTAAAAGTATTTGTAGATTTTCAATAAATCATTGACAAACAATTTCCTTTGTTTCATCTCAGTTTAGACACACAAGGTCACAAAGCAGGGGGACAATCAATAATTTTCCAGGATAACTTCACCGTTTCCAGGACATTTGACCTTTTTTTCCCCTCATTTTTCATGTTTTCTATGACAGGAAATTTGGTCAGTCATTTTCCAGGATGTGTGGGAACCCTGTTTTTACTTAATTTCTCGCCACATTGATTTTTTTTTTTTTTTTATTCATGAGTATGATTTTAAATGCTCTGCCTCTGAAATTCTAAAATATTTTCATGCTCTGACTATAAGTAATAATTTTTTTAACACAACTAACCATCTACTTTCTTCACATCTCACTGAGAAAGAAAAATCTCCTATTAAACACTAAGGAAGTAGTGGAGATGTGGTGTTATTATTGTGAGGTATGTGATCACTTTACTTTGTATGTTTGTTTGTTTATTAGCAAGATAACTCAAAAAGTTAAGGACGGATTTGGATGAAACCTTCAGGAAATGTTGATACTGGCACAAGGAACAAATGATTAAATTTTGGTGATGATCTGCAGAGGGGGGGGCAACTGATCTGCCTTGGCGGAGGTCTGCGCTCTCCGAGTGCTTTTCTTGTTTTCCTTATATTGTATTATTTATGAATATCTTTTGTTGAATACAATAACCCTCAACTGGCCTTGCTGTACTGTTTGTTGTATTTTATGTTCATGAACATGTGAAAAAGAAAAAAAAAAAACACTAAGGAACAAGAAAAGCACTCAGAGAGCGCAGACCTCCGCCAAGACAGCTCTGCCCCCCCCCCCCCCCCCATGACCACTAAAATTTAATCATTTCTTCCTTGTGCCAGTACCAACATTTTCTAAAAATTTCATGAAAATCCATCCATAACTTTTTGAGTTATCTTGCTAACAAACACGCATGCAAACACACAAAGCAAAGTGATCACAGTACCTCCTGGTGGAGGTAAATATTGATGTTTATAAACTATATGAACAAAAATATTGGAAAGCGTTGAATTCAGGTGTTTCTTTTCTAACAGGGGTCTGGGATACAAAACAATAATGACAAATGTAATAATATTGTTTCATATGGTGGTAAACGGATTGATTATTAATATTGATATTGATGATGATCTCAAATCAGCATGAACAGGACATCTTACAGCTGCAGACGTGTCCCAATATTTTTGTCCATATAGTTTATAAGCAATGTTTCCTTGAAATTTAATTGGAAATTAGACGAATGTAGATGTTAGTTGTGGTAGAAAATTATTTACAGTCAGAGCGTGAAAAATATTTTAGAAATTTAAGGAAACATTTAAAATCACAGTCATGGCAACGTGGTATCATGAATTGCGTACAGATAACACACCACTTTTAACTGGCGTGTTATCTGTATGCATTATACGCTTTCACCATTCATATTTATGACACGTAAAATAGCATGCCGTTAGTGCGATTAGCGGCTAGCGCATTGACACGCCATCAAATGACATTAAATAACACGCGAAAGGATGAAAATGCATACGAATGGCACGCCAAATGCAATAAACTGGTGTCACATACAACGCAATTTCATGAGATCAGTCTGGTCATGGATAAGAATAAAATCAATATTGAGAGAAATTAAGAAAACCCATCTCTGAGGCATTTTGCAAGCAAAAATAAGAATTTAAACCAAACTAACCAATGTAATGATATTTATCCCAATATAAAACTATATTGTGACATTTGATTTTATTGTTTTGTATCGCAGACCCCTGTTAGAAAAGAAACACCTGATTCAACGTGTCCCAATACTTTTGTCCATATAGTGGATGACTTATTCAATTATGCTATGAGGCTAATGATATGATATTTACGGTGTGTTTAGTCTTCTATCTAATACCTGTCAGTCCGTGGTGGAATATAACAGTATTTTTACTTGGATACTGAACTGTTGCTTGTACTTGTATCCATCCTCAGACTTCGCTCTGTGCCAGTGCTGGAAATAGATGTGGCTCAATCCCCTAAAACTCTCTAGGTTCTTGGGCTAAATTGTGTTCCTTTAAATGAATCACACTTATCTTATGTGGCGTTAAGTGCAGAATGCAATGATGGTGCCTTTGGAAAACTGAACTGTGGGATCATTTGTTTTGGGTGGAACATTTATTTGCACATAGGAAAGTGAACTGCGGTGTCAAATCCATGCAAAACAGAACTCCACATAAAACCCCGTATGTCTTGCCATTTTCAGCCTTTAGGCGCAACCTGCAGGTGGTTGGTGGGTGGCAGGAGGTGCTTATCTCACATCATATCTCCAAATGTTGGCCTTTTTACACCAAAATTACATTATGAGTTTCTTACTATTCCTGTCCGGTGAAAACCATGTATGTGTAAATATGTTAATTTTGCATTTTTGTTATAAACTGAAGCTAAATGTTTCTTCATGAGTTCCTTCTTCACTCATAAAGACCCAGTAGTACATCTGTGGCAGTTCCCAAATGGATTTTTCATCTATATTTAACCGGTCCTGAGTGATTTATCACCATTTATCCCCTTTATTTTGAGTTCTTTCAATGTAAATCATGTATTATTGGAGCAATGTCTAAAAAGTTTGTTTTGATTTTTGAATTTTTTAAGTATTAAACGTGCCTTTACTTACAATGGTCCATATTTTGATCATTTATAACATGGAAATGGTTAGAGATAGCAATATAGTTATTATTGAACACTGATAGGAAGTCATATATGGACTTTTATTTAAGTGATAAAGACCCAGTGCTACATTGGTGGCAATTACAACAATTATGTTTTTCTCTCTTTAAGTATTTTATCACAATAAATTATAATCTGAATTTTGCATTTTAAAAGTGAAAATCAGGTGTTTTCCTATATTTAATTCACTGATCATGTTCATTAACCCTTTCATGCATAGTGGTCACTAAAGTGGACAGCTGTTCAAAGATGTTCACTTGTATATTCATGGATTTTGTGGACGCTTATGCATCATCTCATACACTGCTATTCGTACCATTACTGTAACTTTGCTGTTCTTGATAAACCTGATCTGCACTAACATGTTTGAGTGTAAATCAGTTGCTTGTTATTATTAGACTGTAATTAACAGATTTTTTTTTTAATCTCCATGAATTGAGTAGTGACTAGTATTAGAGTAATAACACTGGGTTACAAAAAAATGTTTTTTGCAAGTTGTCTAGGTTTTTTCAGCTGAATTAGGACCATTTTGCACCGCTAAATCCAAAAATGACATCTGTTTTTCTCAATCAGGTCAAGTTTTTTTGTTAATTTGATTTTGAAAAATTTGATCTTCTCACAAAATATAATAATTAATACCAAAATAAGATTGGTAAGCACACTTTATGAAACTTGTGACTTGATTCCTGTTAGGTACAATGGTGTATTCACCGCAGATGTAGCAGAATACGCCAGGCTTATTTTTGCAAGATTTTCTAGTCGAAGTCATTTCATTCACCTGTAATATTAAAAAAAAAAACATTAATCATAAATTGGCAAAAGTAAAGTCTTCAGAACTCATTTATTGCAAGAAATATGAAAGAATTTTGTATCATATGATGTGAAAATGCCCATAAATGTAAGCAAAAATGTTAAAAAGCCAATATGTAGCATAGTTCAGGAAGTTGACCTGATTGAGCAAAATTAATGTGATTTTTGGATTCAGCACACCAAAATTATCCTAAATCAGCTCAAAAAACTTAAACAATAAATTTGTTGTTGACCAGTGTAATAAAATATGAGAAAACAGATTAGCAGCCTGAAAAAGGTTTTTCTTTCATAGTTTTCACACTATTCATTTATTTATTTATTTCGAACATGCAAAGAAACAAAACAAAGCAAATTAAGACAAAAACTAACTTTTAAATTAACAATCTATCTTCAAGTACGTGCAAGTCTGAATGTCAGTTAAAAAAAAAAAAAAAAAAAGCTTCAGATATTAAGCACATGGTGTCAAGTTGAGTGTACGTTTTTGCAACTCCATGAAAGACAGGTTCATAAGAAAATTTTCAATCGCATTGTTATTTTCATGCCTAAAGAGGAATAAAAACACTCAGGAAAAAAAATCATGATTAAGGTTCTTGTAATTCATGCATGAAAGGGTTAAAGCTCAGAGTAAATTCAGTTCACTTTTATTTATAGAGCCCAATATCACAACAGAGTCACCTCACAGAGCTTTACAGAAATTGTTAAATTGTTGAAAGTCAAAGGTTATTATATCAGAAACAGAGAAAACTGAAGAAAAAGTGACTTTTTCACTCAAATCTATCATTAACTGAACATAAACCCAGCGTCTCCATCCACTGTCATTGATCCAACTCCATGGGTTTTACTGGTGAATCAATGTTGTAGAAGATGACGGTGTTTCCACAGTAACTATGGAGCCTCTGAACATCCAAATGGATCATATCTGATGACCATGAAAAGATGACAAACTGTATTTTACACCAATTATTTACATGAATTGATAGGATTAGTGGATCAACAGGTATTAACCCTCTGGTATCCCATCCAGCAAGGCCTTTACTAAGCACCAAGTGTGCCATTTTGGCACACTTGTGGAATAATGTCAAAAAAATTTTCATACAGTTTGTTTTTAATTCTTTTACACTTTTTTCTATTTCATCAATTTGACCCGGAAATAAAAAATACCAAATACTCAATAATTTTCACATTTTTTTTAACCCTTTAAATGCTATGTTTGTCATGTAAACAAACCTTTTTTTTTTTTGATGCAGAAAACACAAAATTATTTTTTTTCAATAAACTACATAAAAAGTGGATCACATATTATTTGATTTTTGCAGCCTGGCAATATGTTAACGATTAACTCCAACATTGGTTAATTTGCATTATTATTTTTGGTGTTAGGTCAAATGATCAAAAATACTAGCATCTGTCACCAAGTGTACGAAAAATGCACACCTATAAATCAAACTATTAAATATTATATATTAATTTATTTTTCTGCTCTAATTTGATTTTATTTTTGTAAATCAAGGTCAGCCCTAATCATACATATCAAAGAATCATTCATTTTACATTTTTTTAAGCCTTTGAACGATCTCTTTTCATCATGATGTCACTACATTTTTTGATGCAAAAAACACAAAATGTTTTTTTTTAAAAATACCACATAAAAATTGGATTACATATTATTTGATTTGTGCAGCCTGGCATATGTCAATGATTAACAGCAACAGTAACAATGTTAATAAATTAATTTAGACCCTCACCTCTCAAATGAAGCCCAGATATCAGTAAAAGCAGGATTTATGCTTTAACGCTTTCGGATCAAAAACAGTGGTTATAATGGAAGAAATAGTGCGTTTTAGGCACACTTGGGAGACAGATGCTAGTCTGGTAATTTTCTTTTGTTTACAGTGTGTAAATTTTAGTTGGTGGCCAAAATTTTAAAGATCATGCAAAAATGAACAACTTTTGAATTCTAACCTTATTTAAATTGTGAAAAATAATGTGAAGTTTTTTTAAAACGAAGTGCAAAGTGTGCCTAAAAAGCGCACCCGGATACCGGAGGGTTAAACAGTTAATATCAGTAGATGGTTTTGGTCGATGGTGTGTGTTTGGGTCTTTATGGGTTAATATAAACTCTCTAAAAATCCCTTTATCTTCCAAATGCATTGTCAAAAAGCTGACAATATATGATTTTTTGAGCTCATACGATGATCTTATAGAATATGATCCACTACTGAAGATGAAACGATTCAACCACACATAAAATACTGCAATTTGTAGCACATGCAGATTTTTATATATGCCTTTACAAATATGTGAATGGATCATAACAAACCTAACCTTTTCTCGCCTGTCTCCATGATAACTGCTGGTATGTAAATAATCTAGTGCAGAAGACTCATGTACTGGATTTTACATGAAAATCCTTAAGCTCCTTCCCGAGTTCATCTGTGCCTCTGTTCAACGGTGTACAATAGCGAATGTTAGCTTAGCTATCGTCAACAAACAAACAGCTCCCTCCTCAATGCATTAAACGTACATATTGATCTCTGAAAATGAGCTCAGCCTTGAAGATCTACAGCTGGAAAACGCAACATGCACATGAATGCACCATCTACAAACATCATATATAACAGTAAACACTGGCAGACACGCTGAAGCTAAAGAGCAATCATAACGTTTTTTTTTTTTTACATCACCGGGCAAAAAAAAAACAAAAAACAATCCATTTTCTGTATACCTGTCAGAATATTTTGATTTAAATGGTTTGAGAGGACATGAGACTTTTGCATCCACTCCCTACTTGTGTTTTCACAGTGTATAAAATCTACTCTGACAGGTTTCTGGCAGATAGGTGGGTTGAAAATGATTGATAGCTGTTATTACCAATTATTGATAGGATTCAGTCAGAAACAACCCGGATGAGACCCTACTCATTACGGCTGATACCACACTTCTATGATTTGATATGATACTGATTACTTTTTTGGCATCAATACCCGATACTGATCCTTTCAGTGATTTTTTTTTTTTTTTTTTTTTTAATTAAAATGTTACACTTAAAAGACATCTAACATGACAAATACTATCAATTTAACAGCTTTAATGTGCATAACCTTTGGTGACCATTTTCTTTAAGCAATGAAATATATTTAGAAAACATAAATAATAAATAATTAACATAAATGTTAATTGAAATATTTTAACTCTTTCGGTGCCAGACAGTTAAGGGGCTAATAAGCCTTATAAGTGCCACAGAATTTGGCCGTTTTTCAGTATTTCACGTCGTTTTTATAATCGAAGTCTGAATCGTCATCAGAACTCATTGTCTAGCAGATGGGACTGTTTTGACAGATCGCTGTGTTTACGATATTACTACAAAATGGCCATCTAATTTGCATATGATTTCATTCATAAATTCATTCATAAAATTTCCCAAGCAGAAAACGAAACGTGAGCTCTTCCTTGGTCAAAAACCGCTCGGTAACATCCAACCGATTACCGATTGCTACTTAGATTCAAAACGCACCGGACGCAGCTGATTCATTATTGATCGTAATTTGCAAGAAGATTTGAAAGAACGTCATCGAAATGTGAGAAAGAAATGGGGGTGGATGGTTTGTTTGTACGCAAATATGGCGTGTTCTCCAAAGCCGATCTGATCGGCCCGTGGCACTTTAGAGGTTGTATTCGTAAAGCCGATTTAATCGGCCCATGGCATTGAAAGAGTTAAGTAAACTAGAAAAATAAACTAGAACACAAATAATAAATATAAATATGAATTAAATAAAAAGGTCAAAACAAAACAAATAACACATATAACTTAAATAAAAATAAAAATAATACACATGAATAAAATGACATAATTTCACTGTATTCATTGAATACAATGAAATGGTCACAATTCTAAAGACTTTTATCAACAAGAGCTACACATTTTTCTATCAAAACGAAGTTAGAAAAGAATAAAATTGACTGCAATTCTGACAGAGCTGGGCTAATTTTCAGGTGTTTAAAGGTTGCTGGTGATGCTGCGGTGTTGCATATTTTTACTGCACAGATGACACTTTACTGTAGTTTTATCCACGGGTGTAAAGTACGCCCACACCACACTCCTGTTTCTCTCCTTTCAGACACATGCAGCCGCAGACTGAACTGTTGCTAACAAGCTAAAAACAGCTAACAGGAATTGGAATTGGACTGGAATCTGGTCACATGACATGGATGGACTAGTTCAATATTATGCTGCTTGGGGGGTCAGTTAAAACCTTGAGGTAAGTTATCCTATAAGATTCAGACGTGACGCAGGTGATTTTATTTCGCATTTATTAATTAATATTGATACTTTGTGTAATCGATCCTCAAATGAGTAGCATCTATCTATCTATCTATCTATCTATCTATCTATCTATCTATCTATCTATCTATCTATCTATCTATCTATCTATCTATCTATCTATCTATCTATCTATCTCATACACCCACTGTCAAGGGACAATTTGAGTCACACATGATGTGAGTTGCACATGTGTAGAAGCATTTATCTCTGTCGGCCATCTTTTACGACTCTCTACTGCAACCTCGCTGGGACAAACGACTTGCTACGGCGCCTCAGTTTCCCCCAGATTTAGATCAAAACATTTGTCAGCTGGGTAGGTTCTCAGGCTAACGTTAGCATGGCGCTAGTGGCTGCAGACCGAGCCTCAGGCCACTGGTTAGCTCTAAAGCTGTGCGGCTAACATTAGCAGTGCTGTGCAGTGAAAGTGAAACTCAAGATGCTTTACTAATTCCTTTATTGCCGCATTTACGTGGAACCGGTTCGACTCGGCTCGTCTCCTCTTGTTGTGCACCTCATTTCCTTTCCCCTACCTTCGGAAACTTGTATTTGAGGGGGTACGACGTTTGTTGCCCACACCGGAACCGGAACTGGGCCCGGCGTTCACTCTGCCGCTACATTCATAAGCGTCACTAAGTTGCGAATCAAATACGTGACATTCCTGTGAATGATTCACACGCTGTGGACAAATGTTTGAACATATTGGAGGGATTCCACCCTTTTGAAGACATGGAAGCTTTGACAGTGTTACAAGTGGACCTGGTGTCGTCTTTTTAGACCGTTTCTGCCTCAACACCATGTTGGCTACGTTCTGACCAAAACAATGCAGCGTACGTGTGACATAAACGCGCATGCGCAACAAAGGCGGAATTGATAAACAGAATCGTTAAGCAGGCAGGCAAACGATTCCAAGGTATCTAGCTACTGGGAACTGGTTCTCAAAAAGAATCAGTTCTCGAGTCCCATCCCTAATTGTATGCATACGTGACTCACATCGTCTGAAGACTCAAATCATCCCTTGACGCCCACCACTACAACTCATTGACACAGAAGCTTGGAAAAGGAGATTCTGTTTTCCATAAATGCATGAAACTGTTTTGGACTGAGCAAGGTTGTAATAGTTTTGAATTTTTCATTCTACAGGGTGTCCCATAAGTCTCCATACATAGGAAAATAAATGTTTCTTGACATAAACCATTTTTATTTATATAATATGCTCTATATGACTGCCATTTTGTCGGGAACAAATTGATCCAAAACACTTCCTGTTTTTTTTAACTTGACAATACGTTTTGCCACAGTGTCGTGTGTGATACTCATCCCATGTTTTCTGTTAAATGCGCTTGCAACCATACGACTGCTTGCTGAACCGGCCATCAGGATGATTTCAATTCGTTGCTCTTTATTCAAATGCATTCTTTGGGTTATCTGAAATATAAAGAAATACATGTTAGAACCATATATGTATGGAATGTATTATGTCTCCTATGTATGGAGACTTATGGGACACCCTGTAGTTTAATTTTAGTTAGTTTTGACTTTTTTTTTTCTCTAATTCAGTTAGTTTTAATTAGTTTTTAGAGCAGGTTTGCTAGTTTTTATTAGTTTTCGTTATTTTCTAAATGCTTAGTTTTAGTTTAGTTTTTTTTTTTTTTTATATCTTTTATCTTCTTTTCCGTCGTATTCACATAAATCCCAGACAGGACTCTGCTGCTTTCTCCCAACTTTAGTCTCCATGTTTCCAGGTAGAGTGGGGACCAGAAGACGATTCTAAACCAAAAGTGACGAGAAGCGACGGACCGTTAAATATCGTAAGGTGCCAGCAGCTAACATTGCTTGAGGGAAATAAATCGATTTTATATCAATCTGACATTGACAAAGATGAAAACGAAGGGAATTTTATCCCAAATTTTTATCCGTTTTAGTTAGTTTTGCAAACACACAATACAGTTTCAGTTATCTTGTTTTCTTTTAATTATTGTTTTTATTTATTTCAGTTAACGAAAATGTTTTTACACTTCTAGCTTTCATCATTTTGTTAGTTTAACAATAAAAACCTTGGGACTGAGTGGAGATAGTTGCAAAAGTTGTGCATTTCCAAATTCTGATATTATTTTTTCCCTTCTCATTTCAGCTACTGCAGCTTCACATACATTTTGCTTGTATTACATGTTTTTATTTATGTGAGGATTTGAACGCAGAGCTTGTACTTGTATTGGGGTACATTCCCAGTGTGGTATTTTACTTCTGAATGCTTCTTCTTCTACTACTACCCAAAATCAATACAATGGTAGTAATGTTCACACAGCATTGCCTTATATGAAAGCACAGCGCAGGGGTGAGAGAATTAAACCTCTAATGCCTCATGTCTCTGGTTTTCCACGGTCAATCCTCTCTGCAGTTTTTTTTTTTTTTATCCTTTTCATTTATTTTCCCTTCACTCCTTTGCTTCGCTCTCATGAAAGAAAGATGTTTTTGGGCAGATTTTGTCTTGAGAGGACTGAAATGTATGCTTAGGGGTGTGAAAAAAAGTCAACTTTCCTCATTTTGTCACCACCCTTTCTTGTAATAGATCAACAAATCACCACAAGTGGCTGCGTCTGGCTGTGCACACTCATCTCGGAGCAGCTGGACGACCTCATTGCCAGGCAAGGAGTGTGTGAGTGGTCTTGCCTGGTTCAGCGGCGGGCATGCGGGTGTTAGATGAGCCATTGATCCTTCCCAGCAGGCTCTTCCACCAGGCGATTCCTTCACTCACGCCCCTCCCCGTCCCCTCCCTCCCACCTTACGCCATTGACTTTCTGCCATGACGTTCCGCTGTCACGGCAGGACGTGACATTTAATGATCCTCTGATGGAGTAATGTCACATTTATCACTGGGTGGCAGATGTGACGGGGCAGAATCTGAACAGACCGAAGCGCAAAAAAAAAAAAAAAAAAAAGAGGAAAAAAAAACCCCAACAACAAACAATATATAAGCCTAGAAGAAGAGCTGCTCAGTGACTGACAGCGGGAGTAATTTAGGATAAAGTCTCCGAAATGACTGTGTAGAAATGTCTTCTGCGGCCACCCCAAATAGGACCGATTTAACGGGGACAGTGAGGAATTGAATTTCGATGGGGAAGGAGTCAAAACCCCAGCAGTCCAAACCTGCCTCACACTCAACATTTTTTTTTTTTATCTCATTTTTTGTCCGCCTGATGCACTATCAATTGCATTAGAAATGAGACCATTTGAAAATACCCAGAGGTTTCACCTTTTCTTTGACAGTTGAGGACCAAGCATGAAAGCACTTACATACAGGTTGGGCCTCACCTAACCGCTGTCTGTCGGAATAGCAAAGTAAGAATATTCAATAATAGATAGGCCGAGCTTTTTTTAGGGCCCTATCTGTGGCTTTTGTAAGAGGAGGCTGAGAAAATACACAGGAGAAATAGTCATGGGATAGAAGACAGTAATGTAATCTGTGGTTCCCTGACCAGAATACTTACTGTCCAAAATGTAGGAGTACCTTCCCGGCGCTGCGGTGCTTTGAATATCACAAGTATTCTGAAGTGACTCGCATATTATTTGGTTGGTACAAAAACATCCCAAGTGCGCTTTAGCCTCGAGCAAACGGTCTGACTTACATCTGAAAGCAAAAATCTGCACTGTAAGTTAAAATAGTGACTTTAAGGTCGAATAATTATGCGTCCCACAGTGTGGAGTATCGCTGCATTAAAAAAAAAAGCTGCCTAACTAATTTTGACCGGAAAAAAAAAGAACAAGAAAAAGAAAGAGAACAAGACGATAGGGGGGTAAAAGGAAAAACAATGTCGAAGGACACTGAAAGAGATGTGTTAATTTACAAAAGGCTTGAGGAAGAGTTAATTAAGGCAGCTGCAGGAATGGGAGAAAGTGCTGAGTCCTGGAGACACAAAATATTTATTCATCAGCCCATTAATGTTTAATTCCTCCGTTTTTTCCTATTCTTAAAATGGAGGGAGAACGGAGCAAAGCTTTGAACATTTGACCTTATATGTAAAAGTGTAGGTTGAGTCTGAGGTGCCTCAGGGATTGTCTTAATCATTAGGAACCAGCCGCAAAAAAAAAAAGGAGAATACGCTCAATGCTCTGTTAGAGCGAGTTTACGTGATTTAAATCAGACTTTTGCAGCATTGGGCCGTTCTATCATATCCTGTTAAATTGTGTCCGTGCTGGAACGTACAGCTCTCCTGATAATGCGAGAAAATAGAAAAGTGACATGTCTGCGACAAATATTCATCATGTCATATATTACACTTCATCTGTAGTGATCCTTCAATCCAGGGAGATGTGTCTGATGAAAGGATGGGCCCGGCTGAGGAGGAAACAGTCGTGTGCTTGATTTGTCTGCAGCCTAATTATATGGCAACAAACGAGTTGCCAATCATGAGAATATATTGTCTAGTTTTATCTCAGGAACTCATCAAGTCAACCCAATTAAAAGCTGCAATGAGAAAGACATCGGCAGTGAACAGGGCTCTCATTCAGTTAATTCATGATTGCCAATTAAAATAGAATAGCGTGCAAAGTTGTAAAGCTGTCAGGAGGGCCAAGCTAAATTACCCTTTTCCACTTTGAATGATGGATGCGTTCATTGCTCTCCCTTATCTTATTTATTCTATGGGCAGAAAGGGGGGGGTGGGGTGGGGGGATAAAAGCAGGAACAGTTTAAAGAGTATGTCACTAATGAAGAAGGTCCCTCTTTTTAGAGAATCTGCCAGCAGCAGATTGTTTTGTTTTCTTGAACGAAAAAAAACCGTAATTAAATCACTTACAGTACTCTAGATCCATGCGGAACACCTAATTTTCTCTTGCAATCACTTGCAAATTGAAAGACTGCAAATCTCTAGAATAATCTGCCTCTATAACACATTGCTGTAAACCATGGGTACATATATTCTTAAAATACCTTGGCCATCTACAATATATGTCCACATACGTGTACATCAGTGAAAATACATGTTTCAACCACTTATAGAATCTTAGAAATTACATTCATACCTTTCAATGTAATGTAAATGTATTGAAAGGCTCAGTTTGCAATCTTTAACCTATAAAGACCCAGTGCTACTTTTGTGACAGTTCCCAAATGAATTTTTCTCTATTTTTAACCTTTAACTGATTTATCACATTTATTTTAATATTATGCTCTGTGGTTCCTCTCCTACTGAGTCGATAAGTAGTGTGTACTACGTGGGTAAATTTGGTGCAGCACACAGTGTGCTGGTTTTACACCCTTATAATCTTTACGCCCATTAACTGTGTAGCTTTAAATATCCAGATAAAGTGAAATTTACTATAGTAAATGATAAATGAACGGGCTAAATTGAGTACAACAGGTTTCACTACTGGATCAATACCGGATTTACATCGCAAACAATGCGGTTGTGCATGCCTGAGCATATAATTCTAAAGGGTTAAAAAAATGGGGGTAAAAATTATGCAGCAGCACGGAGCGTACGGCTTCTTATTGAAAATAGTAGGAATGTTATATATTATACATATGTATATAAGTCTAATGTAACAGTGATGATTTTTTGCATCAAATGAATGGTGTTACACCCTGTCCATCCATGGGAGTGGATCTCTCCTTCACTGTGGTTCTCCTCGAGGTTTCTCTTTTTCCACTGGGTTTTTAGCTTACCGACCCAGAGAACATAAGCTACTGTCGTCATGCAGCGTCTGTCGTCGTCATCTGTCGTCCATTACAAAACTTTCAATCGTCTTCTTCTCTGAAACTACATTTCTGATTGACTTTAAACTTGGTATACAGCTTCTTTATGATGATGTCAACAAAAATTAGTGAAATTATTTCCATCCAGATCTGATTCTGGATTTGGTGCCACTTTGAAAAATTTCCCCATTATAAGAGATAGGAAGTGGATCAATGCAATAACTCAGTAAATATAAATGATATCCAGTGTAAATTTCTACAGTCCAGCCCTGATGGGGAGATGACCAAAACATAATGGCCACATGCTGATCAGGATCTTCTTCTGGATCTGGAACTGACGGAAAATTTAACATGGGCTCTTATGGGGAAAAAATTTCAATCATCTTCTTCTCCCAAACTACAATTCCGATTGACTTCAAACTTGGTATACAGCTTCTGTATGATGATGTCAACACAAGGTATTGAAATTATTTCCATCCGGATCTGATTCTGGATTTGGTGTGACTTTGAAAAATTTTCCCATTATAACAGATAGGAAGTGGATTGATCCAATAAATCAGTATCAATGATATCAAGTTGGAATTCGAATTTTTTACAGATCTGATTGGAATATGACCAAAACATGGGCTATTTCTGTAATACAATAAATAAACATAACTGGGTGATAATAAATGGCATTGGGATACATTTCCCAAATCTTTTAATTTGGCTGATAAGCTACAGGGCCATTGGTCTGATTTTTAGAGTTTTTCCTTGGCGAGAAGGAGGGTGTGAGGACAGGGGATGCACTGGACATTAATCCATTCCCTCCTTCTACTGTTTATTTGACTGTTGTTTGTTTTCATATCCGTATTTTATGTTATATACCTGTTGTGAAGCACACTGAGTCTGCCTTGTGCATGAAATGTGCTCTATAAATCAAGTTGAATTGAATTGGTGTTTTGGCAAGGAAATTTACCAGTGGAAATGCTGGATACTGTGGCATATTTGCTGCATTGCATTGTGGGTACTTGACATTTTACTCATTGTGTTCTGTTTAATGTACAGAGGTTCAAGGTGGGTTTATGTTGATGTTTATTTATGTTAATGTGTCTGTTTTACAATGTTTATTGGCCTTTTTATGTTCTTTTTATTTTTTATTAATATGACACCATTTGTCAAACCTGTAGACCCAACGATCCCTTACCTCACAGGTGTCAATCATGTAGCACGGCCTGCTGAAGGGTTCAGTGTGGCCCTTGGGATGAATTTGTAAAATGCATAAATTACACTGAAGTTATCAAACAATTCTTTTAGTTCAGGTTCCACATTCAGACCAATTCTATCTCGAGTGGGTCAAACCAGTAAAATACTATCATAATAATCTATAAATACTCACAACTCCAAATTTCTCACTTTATAAATGTAAATAATTTCATGTATTTACATTAAAACACACCATAATTTCACAAAAAATGTGAATAACCTGAACAAATATGAACCTGAAATGTTTTAAGAAAAGTAAGTACAATTGTAACAATATTCTGCCTGATATTAAATGTTTTGTGTATTTGTAGTGATTTGTAAGTTATAATGAAAGTGTGGAAATGATAAACTGAAGCATAATTATATAATAAAACTTATTTTTTTCAGTTTGTTCATGTTATTCACATTGTTTGAAAGGATAGTTTGTAGATGTAAACATTTTCGTTGTTTAATTTGACTTTTTTCGCTCTAAAACATAGAGAAAATTTTGGAGTTGACATTATTTATATATTATTATGTTATTATGTTACTGGTTCGGCCCATTTCAGACCAAATTTAGCTGAACGTGGCCCCTGAACTAAAATGAGTTTGACAGCCCTGATCTAAAGTAAAACAATAGCATAATAACCTGTAAACACTGACAACTCCATTTTTCAAAGTTCAAGGTTCAACTGGACAAGTTTTGCTCTTTTGAAGCAAAACTAGTCCAGTTGAACCTCGAGGAACTACCAAGAAGAACAATGACTTGGAAAAAGGAGAAACTGAATGATAAATTGTTCTTATTTTAGTTCCAAACTCCAAATTTTTAACAATATTCTGCCTGTTACCAAATGTTTGTGTAACATTGTCCATAATGTACATGTATAAATGATAAGTTAAGGCATAATATTGTTAAAACTGCACTTAATTTTCTTACAAATTTCAGTTTTTTCAGATTATTCACATGCTTTTTGTTAAAGGACAGTTTGTTAATGTAAATATTTTCATAATTTAATGTTTTTTCTTGAACTAAAACAAAGAGAAAAGTTGTCATTATTTATAGGTTACGATGTTTACTGGACCGGCCCAGTTCAGATCCAACTGGGCTGAATGCGGCCCCTGAAAGAAAATGAATTTGACACCCCTGCCTTACCTGTTTGTTGCTGCCGAGCTGTTACTTAAACTGTAATAATGAAAGTTTAGTCCTTTCAAAATAAAAGCACTTCCTATGAACCTCAAAAATTTTAATATCCTTCCTTCAAAGTACAAATGCAGCAATATTGCCCTTAATCAGTTGAAAACACCTCAAAGATCACATCAAGAGGTCTTTGAAAATCATCTCGAGACCCCCCAGCCCTGTGTCCTGACTCTGCCCCCACTTTGGGAACCCCTGTTGTAGAAGATGACGGTGTGTTCATGTTCACTACAGACCCTCTGAACGTCCAAATGGATCATATCTGATGACCATGAAAAGATGACAAACTGTATTTTACACCAATTATTTACATGTATTGATAGGAATAATGCATCAGCAGTTATTAAACATTTTACATCAGTAAATAATATTGGTCGCCAGTGGATGTTTGGGTCTTTATGGGTGAAAATATGCCCCCAGTGTGTAAAGACATGTAGAATGGATGAATGCGAAAAAATATTGTAAACTTGTCTTTGAAAACTGCTGTTTCTTGGAGCCTGTTTACAACAACTATTAAACGGTGTACACTCATTCAGTAGATGGTTTTGGTCATCGGTGGATGTTTGTGTCTTTGTGGGTGAAGGTTCAAGGTTTGTTTATGGCCATTCATTCATTCAATGTAGTACATGAAAGAACAAAACGTGTACTTGGGTCCCAGCTATAAGATAAGAAATAGAATAAAGATAGATAAAATATCTAATAACAGACGCATAAAAACACCCACATGAGTAAAAGATACAAAAGACCATTTAAAAGACATTCGAAGCTGACCAAAATGAAACATGTATGACATACTGTGTGTAGTGGAGTGCTTCTATGAAACTGGTCCAAAAAACAGGACATGGAGGCTAAAAATTCAAACCAGATGTAGACGAATGTTATGAAGTAAGTTTGGAAGCAATTTGGGTCTATTTTAAAAATAAATACTTACTGAGAAAAAGAAAACATTTTTCAGATAAAACACATTTTTATCTTATTTTACATTATATTTAATACAAAAAGGACACGAAAATTGGGCGCCATTTTTAAAAAAAATATCTCTTTATTCTCTCACTGGTACATTTTGTGAATTGAACTAATTATGCAAGGCAGTGTTTCACAAAAATGATCGCTGTTGCAAAATCATTCCGGATTTATTTGTGTTTGAATGGGCAGGGTCCGCATGTAAAACGAGTGGACACAATGGGTTACATACAAAACCTAGAATGAGACTGAGATTCATGAAAAACCTGCATGTCTGGATTAGAAAAACCACTAGTATAATCAAATTTAACAGTGTCTTTATTTATAGTGGTATATAAGACTATTTACTGTGGTGGCCCAGAGGTGCAATAGCCCAAAAAATTATCCACTAAGAAAAAAAAGAGAACAGCCCAAAAAATTATCCACTATAAGAAAAAAACAGAGAACAGCCCCCCAAAAATATCCACTATAAGAAAAAAAGAGAACAGCCCAAAAAATTATCCACTACAAGAAAAAAAAAGAGAACAGCCACAAAAAATTATCCACTATAAGAAAAAAAGAGAACAGCCACAAAAAATTATCCACTAAGAAAAAAAAGAGAACAGTTCCCCAAAAAAATCCCCTATAAGAAAAAAAGAGAACAGCCCAAAAAATTATCCACTATAAGAAAAAAAAAGAGAACAGCTCAAAAAATTATCCATTATAAGAAAAAAAGAGAACAGCCCAAAAAATTTGCCACTATAAGAAAAAAAACAGCCCCCCCCAAAAAAATAAATAAATAAAAAATCCATTATAAGAAAAAAAGAGAACAGCCCAAAAAAGTATCCACTATAAGAAAAGTAAGAGAACAGCTCAAAAAATTATCCACTATAAAAAAAAAAAAAACAGAACAGCCCAAAAAATTATCCACTAAAAGAAAAATAAGATAACAGCCCAAAAAATTATCCACAATAAGAAAACAAAAAAAAACATCATCCACCTTTTCAATTAAGGGGGTGCTGTTTACCCTTAGCATTAGCCACATTAGCTTAAGGCCTTAAAAATTTTCAGCCTGTGCTTTTATTTTTTGTGGTGGCCTTAATTTTAAAGCAAGAGACCTTTTGGGTAAACAGCGCCCCCTTAATTGAAAAAGTGGATGATGTTTTTGTTTTTTTTCCTTATAGTGGATAATTTTTTGGGCTGTTCTCTTTTTTTCTTATAGTGGATAATTTTTTAGGCTAGTGGATAATTTTTTGAGCTATTGCACCTCTGGTTCACCGTAATTTACAGCCATGTTTTCCAGATCAAATGCACTGACACTTAGGTAGTTTTTCACGTCCCAATTTTGGTCCTATTTTTGACCCCAATATTTTTATTAAAAATGCATTAATTTTGAGATGTCTCAGAGCAAGAGTATAATTTTTATGCATTTATCTCAGGTCATCATTAGGTACATCCTGAGGGGAAATATGTCTAAATTTTTCTTTTATTATTGGGTCTGAAAAGCTGGTAAATTGTCAGATACCAAAATGAACCGAATTTCATTGAAGCACCCAGTGACATCTAGTGGTGAGGATGCAGATTGCAATGAACTGAACCCCTCACCCTCCCCTCTGGTGGCTGAAAAAGGTCTTCATTATATCCAATGTTGGTTTATTTGCTGCAGTTAAAGAGATGTTAACCCTGATCTTCACTGCAACAAAAAAAAAGACTGGGGATGAGTCATTTAATGGTACAGAAAACACAAGGACTTACATTTTATTGTGATTGCACAGGTTTAGATCCTGACAGCGCTTGTTTAAGTTTATCAAAAAACATCGCAGAAATTGGTTTAATCCAAAAAGCATCAACACTACAGATATGATGTGCACAAGTAACTGTAGAGTCAAACTGGTGAGTCTAGGTGATGTATTTTTTGTAAGAGTTGCCCAATTTTTATTTGAGTTGGAGGTGGGAGGAGATTTATGTTTTCACACAGACGTGGATCTAATATTTCTGACAGTTTCTACGTGTGTGTGTGTTGCATCTTTATTTTTGTTATTGCGTGGAGCCAGAAAGAGACTGGAGCAGAAGTCAATATGGTAATAAAACAAAGAGAAATATGGAATAATTTTACTCAACACAAGAAACAGGATAGATTTACTGACAGTCATATCATTTCTTGGTCGGTCAGTTCATTTATTTTTATTTTTATTTTTATTTTGGTTTGAGTGGATTATCAATACTCTCATCCCGAATCGACTCTGCTTATACTGCTTTGATTATTTAAAAATACAAAAGTGATTAACCCTTTCATGCATGAATTATGAGAACCTTAGTCAAGATTTTTTTTTTTTTTTTTTTTGGAGTGTTTTTATACCTGCTTAGGCATAAAAAAAAAAAGTTGCGATCAAGTGTTTTTTTTTTTTGTTTTTTTTTTATGGAGTTACAAAAATGTCCATGCATTTAATTTTTTTAAATAAACAAAATATGTATTTAAAACCCAATATCAGAAAGTAAAATGAAAACAATGTAATAAAGACATTTTTAAGGCTGCTAATTTGATGTTTTCTCACATTTTAACATACTCTAATGCTAGTTATTACCTCATATAATATGCAAAAACAACTCTTTTTGTCTAATAAATAACAACTGATTTACACTTAAACATGTTACTGAAGATCAGGTTTATCAAGAACATCAAAGTTATAGTAATGGTATGAATTGCAGTGTATTATGGGATGTTGCATATGTGTCCACTGTGTTGGCTCATATGGAACTAAAACAACAAAACCTATGAATATACAAGAGAACAGCTGGAGAAGAACTGTCCACTGGAGTGACCACAATGCATGAAAGGGTTAAAATACCCATCGTGTGACACAAAAAACACAATATATGTAGTGATTCGAGAGTTTTTATTGATATTATTTGTTCACATAGTGGAATTTAGGCAGGTAGTTCTCAGCTAAGGTGCAAGTTAAAGCTATACTGTATGATGTGGCATTTTTACACTTTTCTTTTGTCATCTTAAAATGCTCCTAATAAGTGTGTGTCAAACTAAAATGTAAAAGAAATCCACCAGGTATTGAAACTCAAAAATGTTTAATTCTCATATAGTTCTGATAAAAGTCTGACCAATCATTTTAGTCGGTCCGAATAAAATAATTGGCCAAACCTGACTGAGCCTCCTGTCAATCATCCATTACAGCCGTCCAGCATCCAATCCATTATCGCCGTCTCACATCTGATATGTGTCCTGACGCTTCACTGACGCTGCTTCTCCTGACACTGACCACAGTCTACTGTCTAGGATGTGTTTGGATAGAACTGACATGCACATGTGGAAGGGAAAAAACTGATTTATTAACAGAAACAACAACTGAGGGGAAGAAACGGGAGTCTGATGAATGAAGGATGGAGATAAAAGTCCAGAAGTCAGCTGTACTGGACTGAACAGGTCTGCATAAAGCTCAGCTTTTATGACTGTGGGACTCATACAGGTACATGTACATGGTGTCACACAATGTAAGATGATATAAGATGATAATTGTATGGATTATGAAACCTCAAATGTCCACGGAAAATTTGCGGAGGCTGCGCGTTCACAGTGCGCGCGCCCATCCCCTGGGCACTGCAGTGAAGACACTGACCCAGTACTGCACAGACCAGGTCTACTGATGGAACAGGAGCCACGGGCCTGTGGCAGGTGGATGATGCATCTGATTACTGAGGGAGGGGTCCGCGGACACGCCAAAACGGACCGGACCTCCGCCTCTGCTTCCTCCTCCGTTTCCATCGCGCATCAGATGAGAGGAGGAGAGAGGAGGAGGAGCCTCAGAGCTCAGGCAGAGGGAAGGGGGCGGGGCTTTGGAGAGAGGTGGGTTGTTCATGTTCAAACTTTTACTAAGTGCTGTGAGAAATGCCACATCGGTAGGTATAGCTTTAAATGCGAAAAAAACAAGATAAAATATCAACACGCTATAATATGTCGATTCAAAAGTGTTTTATTGTCGTGTACAGTAAAGAAACCTGTTTAACTGTGCGATGAAAATCTTCCTTTGCCGTCAACACAGAACGCCAAGAGAATTTAAGATAAGTAAAAAAAAAAAAAAAAAGAAAATAGAATAGTTTGATTAGGAAATTAAAAACAAACACAACAACGTGGCATTTAAGAATGGCACGCAGAAAGAAAATAAACATAAAATATAAAAAATATGAACTAAAACAAAGAGGAAAAACATATATTTAGATAAATGTGCAATATCTGAATAACTGAGCGAGCCTTTAAAGCTTACACCGATACAATCCACACATCCATATGCACACTACTGATAGTACTGACATACACACCTCATCTTTACCTGGATATTTTAGTCTTCTTGCTTTACGCTTTAATACATCTTTTGCATTAATTTAGCACCATGTACTTGTTGCAGAGGAGATAGAATCACATGAGTGATTTATCGTTGTTTTCCTCAGTGTGCACTTTAATGCAATCACAATAGTGACATATAACAAATAAAATTCCGGTTACGTAATACAACATCAAAACTTGTGTAACTTTAGCCTTATATATACTGAACAACAAAAGAAACGCAAGTTTTGGTCGTTAATTTAGGCAAGAGTTCAGCTGTCCTGTTGAGTTGTCAACTGAGATACACATTAAAATAAGTGAGTTGTAACTATTGGAGCGTGTGTTTGCAGGCAAACACGACCACGAGTGGTGTTGAGCACGTGTACAAAGTATCGGAGGTGCGGTACGTTTTGAGTGATATGGTAGTGGGAGCAACAAATGGGAGTGGCATTTCCCTTTGTTTATCCGGGGGCTATAAAAAGAAATGGTAAGATTCAAAAGTTACTGCATTACCACGATGCCTCGCCTTAACTATACTCTGAGAGAACGCGCCATTGGTATGCTTGATGCTGGTTTAACGTCTCGCAACGTTGCCAGACGTCTGCAAGTGCACGAGTCCACCATCAGTAGGCTGAGGACACGATTCCGTGACACGGACCACTCGGGACAGACCAAGATCCGGAAGATCACGTGTGACCACCCGTAATCAGGATCTCCATATTCGCTTGGCCCATCTCCGTGACCGTCAACTCAGTGCTACAAGGACAGCAACAGAGACCCACTGTAAATTTCACAGCTGGATATAAATATCTCATATGAAACCAATATTCATAATAAAACTCCCATATAAACCAATACCGAAACATACTTGCATTTCTTTTGTTGTTCAGTATATTAGCACCACAAACGTGTACGGACATAAGATGGCGGAGTGCACTCATGACACATTGTATGACAACGTTCAGTTACAGTTAACAACAATAAAACTTATCTTAGCATTGCGAAAACTATAAAAAAAAAAAACGGGTTTATGCTTCAACAAAGTACATTTCACAATATAATCACAGCTGACCACAATTACCTGAAAACAGGGGAGATAGAAGCACACGAGTGATTTATCGTTTTTTTCCTCAGTGTGCACTTTAATGCAATGAGGAGAAATGGCGTGATCCCTCTAGAGCAGTGTTTCCCAACCAGTGTGCCGTAAAAAATCATCAGGTGTGCCGTGGAAGATTATCCAATTTGACCTGACTGGTACTGTAAGAACAGCGTGATATAGATCCATACGACTGTACGCACTAATGATCCACTCAGCCACAACAGTCTCCTGTTTGCCTTTGCAAAAATAAAAGTGAAAGTGAACCAGCCCCGATGCGGTGCGATCTGCTGATAAAGCCCCCCCTCACTAGTGACGCGCAGATTAGTGAGTAACCCACAAACCCCAGGTATCAGGTTGGGGCAGGGGGGATATGCCTCCCATACTATTACACATCAGACTTCAGTCCAGGGGTTTGTCTGAGGGGTCGCTGACGAACCGCTCTCAGCTTTCTTGTTCCAAACACTCCGTGACAATGTGCCCACGATGTGCCCCCCCCCCGAAAAAAGAGAGAGACTCAGAGCTGTTGAGGAATATTTGTGTGTGTCTTTCTTCAATTCCTGCAAGAATATGAGCTTTGTGTTCAACTAAACAGGTCCAGGTTTCACACCGAGTAAGTACACTGAGACTAGATTTGTATAATATTTCAGTAAATACACTTTTTGTGACATTTTTGTTTGGTGGTGTGCCTTGTGATTTTTCTAAAGAAAATATGTGCCGTGGCTCAAAAAAGGTTGGGAAACACTGCACTAGAGGTGAATAAAGACACAACTAATCAACCCCAGATAGTTTGAGGCATCCTAGTGGATCAGATTACCTTATCTGAAATGGCAAAGATATTATTGTAACATGAACATTTTAACTATATTCCTATTGTTTTAAGGCTTATGTGAATTAATATGAATTAATATTTATTGCAAACATTTTAGCTGTTTTACTGTTTTTACATCTTAATCTTGTAATAAACTGAATTGCTGCAATCCTATGTAAGGCATATAATGTTCCTACAACCTATCACATACTTCTCCCATCTTTTTGTCATGGCCTAGAGCTGGGTTATGACATTGTGCAAACTGTCAGATGTAAATGGTATATAACATCTGCAGTAATTCCTGAGGTAAGTAAGATGTTAAATATGCAAGACTGTCAGGGATGAATGGAATGATATACTGTGGAAACTTCACACCGGACCTCAAGCAACGTGGATTCTGTGCCTCTCCACTCTTCCTCCAGACTCTGGGACCTTGATTTCCAAATGACATGCAAAATTTACTTTCATCTGAAAAGTGGACTTTGGACTTTCCACAGTCTGTGGTGGTTTGGACTTCCATGACATCTGCTGGTGTTGGTCCACTGTGTTTTCTGAAGTCCACAGTCAACACACCCATCTACCGGGACATTTTAGAACACTTCTGCTGACAAACTTTATGGAGATGCTGATTTGGCACCTGCCCACACTGCCTAAGGAACCAAAGCTGGTTCAGTGACCATGGTGTTACTGGGACTGATGGACCAGAAAACTCACCTGACCTGAACCCCATAGAGACTCCATGGAGGATTGTCCAGAGGAAGATGAGAGACACCAGATCCACCAGTGCAGATGAGCTGAAGGACACTATCAAACCAACCTGGGCTTCCATTCCACCTGAGCAGGTCCATGACACCACACACCAAGGTTCTAATAATTTTGGATTTTTCATTATAGTTTAGTTTTATTTACTTTTGACTTTTTTTTCTCTAATTCTGTTAATTTTAATTAGTTTTTAGAGCAGGTTTGCTCATTTTTATTAGTTTTTGTTATTTTCTAAATGCTTAGTTTTAGTTTAGTTTTATTTTTTCATATCTTTTATCTTCTTCACTGTCGAATTCAAATAAATCCCAGACAGGACTCTGCTGCTAAATCCCAACTTTAGTCTCCATGTTTCCAGTAGAGTGGGGACCAGAAGACGACTCTAAACCACAAGTGACGGACCGTCAAGTGTCGTATGGTGACGGCACAGAAAACTGAGAGAGACAAAGAAATCAATTTCGTATCAATCCGACACTGACAAAGACAAAAACGAAGGGACTTTTATCCCAAATTTTTATCCGTTTTAGTTAGCTTTGGAAACACAATACAGTTTCAGTTAGTTATGGTTTTTTCTTTTAATTATAGTTTTTATTTCAGTTAACGAAAATGTTTTTACAATTCTAGTTTTCGTCATTTCGTTAGTTTTCGTTAACGATAATAACCTTGCCACACACCGATGCAGTCATTCATGTAAAAGGAGAACCAACCAAGTATTGAGTTCACACAAGTAAACATACTTTTCAGAAGCCTGATATTTCTGTTTAAATTTTTTTTTAAATTAATTTTATGTAATATTCAAATTTTCTGAGATGCTGAATTTTGGGTTTTCATTCTCTATAAGCCATAAACATCAAAATCTGAAGAAATAAGGCTTGAAATATTTCACTCTATGTCTAATGAGTCTATATAATATACGGGTTTCACTTCCTGAAATGACTGACAAAAAATATTTAAGTTTTTCATGATATTCAAATTTTTTGAGATTTACCTGTATATTCCATTCTTTCTTGAGTCTGATTGCTCATGCAAAATGAAACGAGATGAATATAAATAAAAACTGAATGATATTTAATTGTGATTAGTTGAATGTAATTAATCCACAGCAACCCTAGTTTGACAACACTATTTATGTATGTAGTTATGTAGTTATGTATGTATGTAGTTATGTAGTTATGTAGTTATTTATTCAGTTATTTAGTTTATTTATTCATTTAGTTATTTAGTTATTTATTCATTTTTTTTTGTTATTTATTCATTTATTCAGTTATTTAGTTATTATTCAGTTACTTAGTTATTTATTCATTTAGTTATTTATTCATTTATTTAGTTATTTATTCATTTATTCGGTTATTTAGTTATTTATTCAGTTATTTAGTTATTTATTCATTTAGTTATTTAGTTATTCATTTATTTAGTTATTTATTCATTTATTTAGTTATTTAGTTAGTATTTTTATTTATTTATTTATTTATTTATTCATTCATTTACATATATAATCTCAAATGATATTAACTTAAAAGCAGTTTGGGAGTTGTACTAAAAGACCCGATTTGACAGCACTAATTAAAAAAAATGTAAAATGCCATGTACAGGTAAAAACAATATGAACAGTGATATATAAGTATATCAGTGATATCAAACCTCTATCTTTTCCAAACCCTAACCAAAGCAGTTTTAATATATAAAGCTAAAACCTACAGGAGTCCAGATGCATATTCACTCCTACCACCTCCTTCCTCTTGAGTAAAGGCAGAAATATTACAGCAACCGGGTTGATTAAAGTTCTAATATTAAAAAGCTCATACACATGTTTTTAGAACTGTGAAACATAGAAATATACGATCGTGACAGTTTTTTGTTTTTTTTTTGGGTTTTTTTTGTTTTCTGTGTCTGGGTTGAATTCGCAGACGCTGCTGTTGCTCTCCTGTGCTGGAAGTGCATCCATATTAACCGTCTTAGAATACTCTGTTTGTGTCAATACACCACTTTAAATGCCATTAAAATGTGTCCACAACAGTTAAAGCGAAGGCAACTTATCCTGGTTGTGTCTTCTGCACCATTAGCCACCGTTGCCATACTATTGATGGCCTAATTAAAATGTGTCAGGCTGAAATATGTCACATTTTTTAAAGGCTGAAATTGATAGCTCACATTAATTTTCACTTTCTCAAAATGACCTTTAATTTCGCTTGCCAAATGCAGGCTTGTGTCTACACCGGCACACCCTCCCCGTTCGCGCTCCTGAAACAATATGTCAAACCACTTTGACAACAGCGGCTCTGCTCTCGGAGCACGGCGACCGTTCCTCAGAGCGGAGAACGCCTCGGAGCTCAAATTGAACTCACTCTCAGATTTCACATATCTATAAGGAAATGATATGCCAGCGCCTCCCTATAGAGTAATGTCTTCTAATAACGTTAGCCTCTTAGCATAAATGTTTAAGTCATCCACTATATGGACAAAAGTATTGGGACACTGTGAATTCAGGTGTTTCTTTTCTAAAAGGGGTCTAGGATACAAAACAATAATGACAAATGACATAATATAGTTTTATATTGTGGTAAACATCATATTGATTACACTGGTCAACAACAAATTTATTTAAGTTTTTTGAGCTGATTTAGGATCATTTTGGTGTGCTGAATCCAAAAATCACATTAATTTTGCTCAATCAGGTCAACTTTCTGAACTATGCTACATATTGGCTTTTTAACATTTTTGCTTACATTTATGGGCATTTTCACATCATATGATACAAAATTCTTTCATATTTCTTGCAATAAATGAATTCTGACGATTTTACTTTTGCCAATTTATGATTGTTTTTTTTTTAATATTACAGGTGAATGAAATGGCTTCGACTAGAAGATGTTGCAAAAATAAGCCTGACGTATTCTGCTACATCTGCGGTGAATACACCATTGTACCTAACAGGAGTCAAGTCACAAGTTTCATAAAGTGTGCTTACCAATCTTATTTTGGTATTAATTATTATATTTTGTGAGAAGATCAAATTTTTCAAAATCAAATTAGCAAAAAAACCTGACCTGATTGAGAAAAACAGATGTCATTTTTGGATTTAGCGGTGCAAAATGGTCCTAATTCAGTTGAAAAAACCTAGACAACTTGCAAAAACACATTTTTTTTGTAACCCAGAGTAATCAATATTGATGTTTAAAATACAGAGTTCCATTGAAGAAGAAATATCCAATCATTTGCTTAAGTCATACACAGAACAGTACTTGAGTAAAATGATTGCTATATTCTGCCGCTGACTGACACAAATTAAATATAAGAGTACACACACTCTAGATATCATATTGTTAGCCTCATGGTAAAATTGACTAAGTCATAAACTATATGGACAAAAGTATTGGGACGGGTTGAATTCAGGTGTTTCTTTTCTAACAGGGGTCTAGGATACAAAACAATAACGACAAAAGACATGATATAGTTTTATATTGTGGTAAATATATTGATTACACTGGGTTACAAAAAGATTTTTTTTGCAAGTTGTCTAGGTTTTTTCAACTGAATTAGGACCATTTTGCACCGCTAAATCCAAAAATGACATCTGTTTTTCTCAATCAGGTCAGGTTTTTTTGCTAATTTGATTTTGAAAAATTTGATCTTCTCACAAAATATAATAATTAATACCAAAATAAGATTGGTAAGCACACTTTATGAAACTTGTGACTTGATTCCTGTTAGGTACAATGGTGTATTCACCGCAGATGTAGCAGAATACATCAGGCTTATTTTTGCAAGATCTTCTAGTCGAAGCCATTTCATTCACCTGTAATATTAAAAAAAAAACAAAAAAAAAACCATTAATCATAAATTGGCAAAAGTAAAGTCTTCAGAACTCATTTATTCCAAGAAATATGAAAGAATTTTGTATCATATGATGTGAAAATGCCCATAAATGTAAGCAAAAATGTTAAAAAGCCAATATGTAGCATAGTTCAGAAAGTTGACCTAATTGAGCAAAATTAATGTGATTTTTGGATTCAGCACACCAAAATGATCCTAAATCAGCTCAAAAAACTTAAACAATAAATTTGTTGTTGACCAGTGTTGTCAATATTGACGTTTAAAATACAGAGTTGCATTGAAGAAGAAATATCCAATCATTCGCTTAAGTCATACACAGAACAGTACTTGAGTAAAATGATTGCAATATTCTACTCCTGACAGACAGGTATAAGATATAAGAGTACAAACACTCTAGATATCATATCATTAGCCTCATAGCATAATTGAATAAGTCATAAACTGTATAGACAAAAGTATTGGGACAGGTTGCATTCAGGTGTTTCTTTTCTAACAGGGGTCTGGGATACAAAACAATAATGACAAATATCATAGTTTAATATTGTGATAAATATCATATTGGTTATTTATATTCATGTTTTTATCTCACAACAGCATGAACAGGACATCTTACAGCTGTAGACATGATGTGTCCCAATATTTTTGTCCATATAGTTTATAAACATCAATATTTCCTTAAAGTTTAATGAGAGATTTTTCTT
This sequence comes from Sphaeramia orbicularis, assembly GCF_902148855.1. Lineage (NCBI taxonomy): Eukaryota > Metazoa > Chordata > Actinopteri > Kurtiformes > Apogonidae > Sphaeramia > Sphaeramia orbicularis. The sequence goes on along the minus strand of NC_043976.1, from coordinate 16,195,126 downwards.
CCTCAGTGAGATGTGAAGAAAGTAGATGGTTAGATGTGGTAGAAAATTATTATTTAGTCAGAGCATGACAGATAGTTAAGAAATTCAGAGGGAGGACATTTAAAATCATAGTCACAGATAATAAAAAACAAAATCAATGTTGAGAGAAATGAAGTAAAAACCATCTCTGAGGCTTTTTGGAGGCAAAGATAACAATTTAGCCCACACAGACCCAAACATCCACCATCGACCAAAACCGTCGACTGATCTAAACTGTTTAATATCTGTTGATCCACTAATTCTATCAGTACATGCAAATTATTGATATAAAATACTGTTTGTCATCTTTTCATGGTCATCAGATATGACCCATTTGGACATTCAGAGGCTCCGTAGTTACCGTGGAAACACCATCGTCTTCTACAATATTGATTCACCAGTAAAACCCATGGAGTTGGATCAATGACAGTGGATGGAAACATTTATTTTATAATCAGTTATTGATATATTTTACTTAGTTTTCTCTGTTTTTGATATAAGAGCTCTCAACTTTAATGTACATGATCAGTAAATTAAATATAGGAAAACACCTGATTTTTACTTAAAAACACACAAAATGTAGGGGATAAAATTATCCAATTCAACTTTATTTGTAAAGCACTTTAAAACAACTGCAGAGGACCGAAGTGCTGTACAGAAGAATAATTAAAACCAACATGGAAGAATAAAATACAGAATAGATTTAAAGACATAGAAACTGTACAAAAAAGGAAAAAAAAAAAGTGCTATACAGAAGAATAAATAGAACCCAAATAAAAGAATAAAATACAGGATGGATTAAAAAGCCATACAATTTAAAAACAACAAAATAAAGAAATAAGTAAAATAGATAAATAAGAACAATAAACCACTACCAAATCAAAACAATAGAATAAAAATAATACCTTCAAACATCTCACATGGTTTCAAAAGCCAAGGAGAAAAAATAGATTTTAAGAAGGGTTTGAAAAACAGACAGAGAGGAGGCCTGTCTGATAATTATAATGAACAGTGATAAATTGCTTAAGAAAGGTTAAATAGAGAGGAAAAAAAATCATTTGGGAAGTGACATTAATGTAGGACTGGGTCTTTATGGGTTAAAATTTCACCCATGCTTCTACGTCAAAGTCTGACAAGCTAAAGTGTCTCTGAAGAAGGTGCAGGTTTGAGCATTTTCACACCTTCCCATTAGAAATGAGTGGGGAAATTTTTCAAGTGCATTTAGGGAATTTTGCTGTCACATAAAGTTGTCAATTTAATCCTGGAAATACCTGATTCATACTGATAAATGCAAAATACAGAGGATAATATTATATTAAATGGTGCTAAATAGAGAACATTTCATTTGGGAACTGACACAAAAGTAGCACTGGGCCTTTATGGGTTAAAACAAACTAACAAATGCAATGCAATAATATTTATCACAATATTAAACTATATTATGTCATTTGTCATTATTGTTTCGTATCCCAGACCCCTGAATTCAATGTGTCCCAATACTTTTGTCTATTTATGTATGACTTAGCGGCTAAAAATTTACTCAGGGGGTCAAATAAGTGGCCATTTTTGTCAAAAAAAAAAAAAAAAAGTTGTAAGAAATGCATAAAACTGTGTTGAAATAATGCTAATCCATTTGTGCACAGACTACTGATATTATTTGACAGTGGAAGCTATATTTTCAGAAATATTGGATTCTGAATAGCACGTGTATGTGAAAACTTTTGCTGGTGGACGGACGTGACATTACCCATGATGCTCTGGTCAGTACCAGTACTTTATTAGTAATAAACTTATATACTTACTATTGCTAATTCTCCTCTTATTCATAAATGTTAGTATTGTGGATCTAAAACAATAACAGCTGACACAAAAACACAAAATGTGACAGTGGACGGATGTGACATGGTTGTTACAGATCCCATCATACTGATGCTCAGCAGCCATGTCACCGTTTACACTAATGATCCCTGTGCAAAAACTAGGATCAGAATTATTTATTGTATAGTTTATCATCATACTAAAGAGTAAATAACAATATAGAATTGTTATTTCTTTATAAAAATGCTTATTATTAGAAAACTGTTGATTTAAAAAGTGACGTGTGACATTCTTAATGTATGTATTGGCGTAACATAAGCAGGATGGATCAGCACCATACTCCATATTGTAACCTGTAAAAATAAAACATGTGATATGTAGGATAGAATCTGGTAAGAAAAACTGGGGAATCTAAAAGAACAGAATATTTGTTTTTCAGGTAAATTCAGTTCAAATATAACTTGGCCATTTGTGACATGAAAATATAGCATTAATTGTGATGAAATTGGACATTTTTGAGCTGAAAACATAGTTCATATGACCATCAACATGTTGAACAAAACTGAAATCCTGTAAATTTACATAACTTGCATTTACCAACACAAAGTTCCTTTGGGAATTCACTTATATTGATTTCTTATGCACAAAGACAGAAATAAGACCTCTAAGCAAATTTTAGCCGATGGGCAATTATGCTACGAGGCTAACGATATGTTTCCTTTAATAACTCATCACTGTTATCACTCCGTTGTCAAATTTGCTCAGCAATTTGTTCATTTTTTGTTCTTTTCTGAGTAGCCCAAACCCCTGAGGATTGTGTCTTTGTAAAAGCAAAACAACCCCCCTGATCCAGAAGTGTCACCGCGCTGAGATTTTCCCTTGAAACAGCCCTTGGAGAAAGTGATAGTTTCCATTTGGTCTCCAGTATGCCAGAGTTTGCGCTCATCCTCAGGAGACATGCCTCTCAGGTCAAGCTCTTTGCAACAGATTAAAAGAGAGTGTCACTAATGTCACCCAGCCGGGGAATCAATGGCGTAGCGCAGGAAATGAAAGCTGTGACGGACGCCGACGACCACATCAGCTCCTGTCGCCGGGTGTCTATACTCAGAGCATTCTTTTCATGCTGGCAGCTGCTCCGGACCTGAGGGGGGGGTCCTGTCAGCTGAAGCCAACACGGCCCCGGCGCGCTGGCGAACCATAGAAAACCCACGGGGCCTCTTTCTGGAAAAGGCTTACAGCGTTTCAGACACTCACACCATCAGCTCAATCAACTCCTGCCACTCCGGACTCAGCTGCGCCAGCGGAGAACTTTTCTCATTTTCGACCACAGGCTTGTCCTCACATGAGAAATCAAAGTGTTAAAAGTTAGAAACAGAGAAAAATGAAGAAGGAAACAGTGGAAACAGTTACTTGTGATGTGAATTATAACTTTTGGGTTCATACTGCTAATCAAGACAACTCTCCGGTGTTTAATCTTTATTTCACGTAATGATTGCTTCCATTTTCCACACAATGGATTTAATCACCATTTGTCATCATCCTCCTATTTTTACTTTGTCTTTCTCTGTCTCTATGTGCACAGAATCTCATAATAACAAATCAGAGATGTCATTTACAAACTGCCAAATATAGCTCTTGATATTTGACAACAAGCATCCAGTGTTCACATATATCTACAGAAAGACTTGTTTTGTTTTTTTTTTTTTAACTGTCCTTTTAAGCACACTGGCCTTGACAGAAATCAAAAAAGATCCGAAAAAATCTTAAAGAAAATGACCTAAAATTATCATCAGAGTGGAAAAAAATAACAGCTCATTATGCCAAACATTTCACTGTACTTAACTGTACCGTAGAGATAAAATATCTGCAGCATGGATGTCAAACTCAGTTTCTTTCAGGGACGACAAACAAACCAATTTGATCTCCAGGACCAGTAAAATAATAACATTATAACCTGTAAATGATGACCACAACACACACATATATATGTATGTGTGTGTGTGTGTGTGTGTGTGTGTGTGTGGTGTGTGTATATATATATATATATATATATATATATATATATATATATATATATATATATATATACATATATACATACATACATACAGGGTGGGGAAGCAAAATTTACAATGAACATTTAGTTGTTTTTTCTCAGCAGGCACTGCGTCAATTGTTTTGAAACCAAACATATATTGATGTCATAATCATACCTAACACTATTATCCATACCTTTTCAGAAACTTTTGCCCATATGAGTAATCAGGAAAGCAAACGTCAAAGAGTGTGTGATTTGCTGAATGCACTCGTCACACCAAAGGAGATTTCAAAAATAGTTGGAGTGTCCATAAAGACTGTTTATAATGGAAAGAAGAGAATGACTATGAGCAAAACTATTAGGAGAAAGTCTGGAAGATACTATTAAAGAAGAATGGGAGAAGTTGTCACCCGAATATTTGAGGAACACTTGCGCAAGTTTCAGGAAGCGTGTGAAGGCAGTTATTGAGAAAGAAGGAGGACACATAGAATAAAACATTTTCTATGATGTCAATTTTCTTGTGGCAAATAAATTCTCATGACTTTCAATAAACTAACTGGTCATACACTGTCTTTCAATCCCTGCCTCAAAATATTGTAAATTTTGCTTCCCCACCCTGTATATATATATATATATATATATATAAATAAATAAATAAATAAATAAATAAATAAATAAAGATAGATAGATAGATAGATAGATAGATAGATAGATAGATAGATAGATAGATAGATAGATAGATAGATAGATAGATAGATAGATAGATAGATAGATAGATATTATTATTATTATTTTTTTTTTTTTTTTTTTTTTTTTTAACATTGAGAGGTTAAATCACAGGTGTCAAACATGCGGCCCAGGGGCCAAATCCGGCCCGCAGGATGAATTTGTGAAATATAAAAATTATACTCAAGATATTAACAGTCAATCCTTTTACTTTTGGGCCCGTATAAAGCCCTACTATAGTCTGAAGTGGGTCAGATCACTAAAATACTACCATAAAAACCTACAAATAATGACAATTCCAAATGTTTCCTCTGTTTTAGTGTAAAAAAAAAAAAGTGAAATTCCATAAAAATGTGTAAATTTACAAACTAGCCTTTCACAAAAAAAAAAAAAGAAAAACTAGAAATGTGTTAAGAGAAGTGCAATTTGACTAACATTCTGCCTGTTATTAAAATATTTTGTAAATTTGCAGATCCATTGTGATCTATAAGTTTTTTTTCCTGTTTCATGTTATTCACATTTTCAAAAGGACAGTTTATAGATGTAAATGTTTCCATCATGTAATGTTACTTTTTTTCACTATAAAAGCCATTGAAATGTTTAGAGTTGGCATTATTTATATATTATTATGTTATTAATTCATTGGTCTGGCTCACTTCAGATCATACTGGGGGGATATGGCCCCTGAACTAAAATGAGTTTGACACCCCTGGGTTAAATAAATTGTTTAAATTCAAGCAAAAATGGTGCAACTGCCCTCAAATGTATGAGAAATTCAAATGAAAACATAGCCACACTGTAAACCCCGACTTTGTATTTACTAAAATGCTTTAATTACAATGTACTTCAGTGATTTAAGTTTTATTCCATTACTATAAAATGTTAAGTATATTCTACTAATTTGCAGACACAGTTGAAAGTACAAAAAAGTTGAAGTTGAATGGATTTAAATCACTAAGTTTTAGTCATGACCACACCTTTTTATCTCTGCATTGCATTGTGGGTATTGGGCATGTTGTTGAAAATGTGTTCTTTTTCTGTGCAGGGGTTCAGTGGGGTTGTGGTGTTAGTGTTAATTTGGATTTAATGTGTGTATGGCAGTGTTTATTGGCCTTTTTGTGTTTGTTTTTGTATTTTTGTAGAGCTGCACCATGAGTCAGAGCCATAGGAAGAACTATGGATTTACTGTTCATCTTGGATTATTGTTATTCAAAATAAATCTTTATGCCTTGTCAGATTAAAAGCACTTCCTGTTGTGGTAAATTACAGTGAGCTAACTTCTAGTGATGGGACTTGTGGCTCTTTGAAGGGAGTCGTTCAATCAGGAGCAATTCACTGAAAAGAGTCGTTCAAAAGACTGGCTCTTTTATGTTTTTTGCATTATTTTGAAACACCAATGTTTTAATGACTAAATAGGCTACATGTGATGACTGACATTACATTTTAAAGGTGTTTAATTGGCGTGGCAGTAAATATTATCTTACCATAAAAAAGAATAGTTAGTTCAAATGTGTGGACATGAGAGGTGACATTAGGCAAACGCTGGAATTTGACCAAAAACATCACGGTACATTATGTGGACTAATCTGTAGCCTAAAAATGAAGAAGAAAATAAAACATTTTCTCATGAAATAACATTTTATTCTCCTCAAAACAAGAACAATAAATGTGTGTAAACATACGGAAAAAATTGCACAAAACACAACAGTGATTAATCACTGCAGTTACTTAAATACCTGAACTGTAGTGCAATTCTCAGAACAAGAACAGTATGTTGGTAAATTGACAGGCAATCGGACACTCCCTCCTTAAAAAAAATAAATAAAATAAAATGAACGGCTCTTTACAAAGACTCGATTCCTATTGTTCATTTCAAAGAGCCGTTCAAAAGATTCGATTCGTTCATGAACGTCAAATCACTACATTACAACAAATTTTAAGTTACATTAACTTGGCATTTAGTTTGTTGTACTTAATAAGCAATTCCATTCAAATCAAGCATTTCAGTTTAACCCTTTCACGCATAGTGGTCACTACAGTGGACAGCTATTCTCCAGCTGTTCTCTTGTATATTCATGAGTTTTGTTGTTTTAGTTCCATATCAGTCAACACAGTGGACGCTCTTGCATCATCCCATACACCGCAATTCATACCATTACTGTAACTTTGGTGTTCTTGATAAACCTGATCAGCACTAACATGTTTGATTGGAAATCAAATGCTTGTTATTAGACTGTATTTAATGTAATTTTTTTTTTTAAACAAAACTCGTTATTTTAAGTTATCTTCATGAAGTGAGTAAGGACTAGTTTTGGAGTATGATAAAATTTGAGAAAACATCAGATTAGCAGCATTAAAAAAAAATTATATTCATAGATTTCACACAGTATATCTGTAAATATGTTTCTTTGCTTGAAATGTTAATGGTTTCCAACTGAAACTCCATGAAAAACAGGTTCATACATTTTTTTTTCAAACGCATTGTTTTTTTGCTTTGTTTTAATGCCTCAAGAGAAATAAAAACACTCAGGAAAAATTCTCATAATTCATGCATGAAAGGGTTAAAAACCATCATCAGAAAGTGATACACTGTGTGAAAACTATGAAATAAAAACATTTTTAATGCTGCTAATCTGATGTTTTCTCACATTTTATCATTAACCCTTTCATGCATAAATTATGAGAACCTTAATCAAGATTTTTTTTTTTTTCCCCTGAGGGTTTTTATTAGTCTTTGAGCAAAAAAAAAAACCAAAAACAATGCGATTGAAATTTTTCTTATGAACCTATTTTTCATTCAGCTGGACACCATGCATTTAATTTTTGAAGCAAAGAAATATGTATTTACTTATATATTGTGTGAAAACTATAAAATAAAAACATTGTTAATGCTGCTAATCTGATTTTTTTTTTCCTCACATTTTAACATATTCCAGCACTAGTCACTACTCACTTCATGGAGATAATATGCAAAAAAAACCCTTTTTGTTAAAAAAACAAAAAACAAAAAACTGTTAATTACAGTATAATAAGAATATTAAGCAGTTGATTTACACTCAAACATGTTAGTGCAGATCAGGTTTATCAAGAACAGCAAACTTATAGTAATGGTATTAATTACAGTGTATGTGATGGTGCATAAGCGTCCACTGTGTTGGAACTAAAACAACAAAAAACCAACAAAACCCATGAAGATACGTATAACAGAACAGCTTGAACAGCTGTCCACTGGAGTGACCACTATGCATGAAAAGGTTAAATTAAAAAAAATAAATAAAAAATGAACGGCTCTTTACAAAGACTCGGTTCCCATCGTTCATTTCAAAGAGCCGTTCAAAAGATTCGATTCGTTCGTGAACATCACATCACTAATATCAACTCTTTCAGTGCCATGGGCCGATTAAATCGGCTTTACGAATACAACCTTTAAAGTGCCACGGGCCGATCAGATCGGCTTTGGAGAACACGCCATATTTGCGTACAAACAAACCATCCACCCCCATTTCTTTCTCACATTTCGATGACATTCTTTCAAATCTTCTTGCAAATTACGATCAATAATGAATCGGCTGCGTCCGGTGCGTTTTGAATCTAAGTAGCAATCGGTCGGATGTTACCGAGCGGTTTTTGACCAAGGAAGAGCTCGCGTTTCGTTTTCTGCTTGGGAAATTTTATGAATGAATTTATGAATGAAATCATATGCAAATTAGATGGCCATTTTGTAGTAATATCGTAAACACAGCGATCTGTCAAAACAGTCCCATCTGCTAGAAAATTAGTTATGATGACGATTCAGACTTCGATTATAAAAACGACGCGAAATACTGAAAAACGGCCAAATTCTGTGGCACTTTTAAGGCTTATTAGCCCCTTAACTGTCTGGCACCGAAAGAGTTAAGTTAATGATTATACAAAGCAATTGACACTGCAACAAATTTTTAGTTTAATTAACTTGGCATTTAGTGTGTTGTACTTAAAATAGCAATTCCATTCAAATCAAGCATTTCAGTTTAATACACTCAAGTTTTCATTACTCATTACTTACATTTTTTAAGGCAGCGGGTTACCTCCGATTTTTGAAGTAAACTAAATTTATCCGGTCTTACAGTACAATAACGCTGGTCTAAACTATGATTACATAACAGTTTGAGGTGATCTGCAGTGTCTGGAGTATTTAGTGACTGAACCCAGATGAGTAGATGGACAACAGAGGAGACTCACAACAGGCCCCTGAACATTTAGGCTTTCATTCATTAAATATTACACAGCGCTGTGCAAACTCATGGTGTTACTGCTGCCGATCTGACAGCTGCCTCACTTCGCTTTTTGTCTTCCTGAACAACACGATCCCAACTCCTATCCATTTGTCATGACTTTATGGCAAAACACGTTACACTAATGCCTGCGTCGTAAAGCAGATCAGTCATTTAAAGCATCCCGTGCAAAAACCAGCTGCGATACATCAAAAACATTCAAGACGTCGCCCTTGTCACACTGAGCCTTTAACACACTGCGCATTGATGAAGTGGTTCCAAAAATATAGGAAGTTTAAGAGGAGAGGATTCGCTTCCACACGTGGTCTAAAACCTCCTAAATCTGTTGATAGTGAAGTTTATATCTGAGTTTATATCTCCTTTCATGCATGAATTATGAGAAGCTTAGTCAAAATATTTTTTCCTGAGTGTTTTTCTTCATCTTTAGGCATAAAAAAAACAATGCAATCGAGTGTTTTTTTTGTTTTGTTTTGTTTTGTTTTGTTTTTTTTAAAGAGTTGCAAAAAGGTCCACTCAGCTGGACACCATGTATTTAATTTTTGAAGCAAAGAAACATGTATTTAAAACCTAATATCAGTAAGTGATATGGAAAACTATGCAAAAAAACAAACAAAAACAAAACATTTTTAATGCTGCTAATCAGATGTTTTCCAACATTTTAACACACTCTAATACTAATTATTATTCACATCATGGAGATAATACGCAAAAAAAAAAAAAACTAGAAAAGCACTCTGAGAGCGCAGACCTCCGCCAAGGCAGATCAGTGCCACCCCCCCCCCCCCCCGATCACCACCAAAATTTAATCATTTGTTCCTTGTGCCAGTATCAATATTTCCTGAAATTTTCATCCAAATCTGTCCATAACTTTTTGAAAGATCCGGATCAGTCTTTGCCATTTGATAGAACACCCCGTTGTAAATCCCTGAGTCAAATTGCTTGAGATTTGCACAATTCCCCCATATTGTGATTTCCACCATAAATATTAGTCCCATATTTATTTTACCTATATTTTAAGATTCCTTGACCATGAAAACATACCATTAGCAACTGGATTCATAATTATATCCTTATTAGTTCAGTAGTTATTCACGAAAATCACATTTCTCGTAATGGCGGTTTTCTTCTGGATCTAGCTCCTTAAGTATTAAAGCTACATGAAATCCGGTGGCATACTCCCGATGCGGAACTGACTGAGCTACACGATGGCGCTTGTCAGAAATTTCTACCTTTAATATTAAAGGCACAGTACGCCAAAAAGTAAGGGCACCCCCATTTTTTATATAAATTGAGATAAAATCCGCCTTCTGGATCAGATCCGGATCAGCCTTTGAAATGTGATAGAGGACCCCATTGTCAATTCCTGAGTTAAATTTCATGAGTTTTGGTCAATAATTAAGCGAGATATTGGGAAACGAAAATTTTGGCCCCATTTACCACAATGTTAACGAAAATTTCAAATTGATCCAGAATCCAGGATTTCTTCCGGATCACCCCCAAAAATTAATCATCTCTTCCTTATCCCATTTCCAACAAACCCTGAAAATTTCATCAAAATCTGTCCATAACTTTTTGAGTTATGTTGCACAGTAACGGACAGACAAACAAACAAACAAATAAACAAACCCTGGCAAAAACATAACCTCCTTGGCGGAGGTAAAAACACTATTTTGTTTGTTGATTTACACTAAAATATATCACTGCAGATCAGGTTTATCAAGAACAGCATAGTTACAGTAATAGTTACAGTAATGACATGAATTGCACTGTGTTCCTTTGGTTCCTTGCCCATAAGTGCCAAAAAAACTATATGTACTATATGTACAAAAATATACAAGGAAAAATACAAGAAAAACACATGTAAGGTGAAAAGAACATGTATTTTAGAACATTAGACCAACATGCATGCTGATCCAGACCCCTGTCCACATCCACATTCTCCATTTGAACATCATTCCTTACATTAGTACCATTACTTCATGGTACCTAACAAAGCAGGTACACTCACTGTTCATGCAGAGGTGGACCTTACAGACCCTGTAGACCACATTGGACCTGAGATTGTTGACTCACTGTCCTCACTGGAACTGTTACTGTCACTGCCCTGCAATGTGAATGTGTGCAGAAATGACCAAAAATAGTCACTTGCTCAATAAAGGGTTAAAATGTGCAGAATAAAGAGCTCTGAATTTACACCAAATACACCGGTGTATTGGACTGTAGATATGAACTGACTCTATTCATATTGACAGACACATTTATGTGGCCACTAGAGGGAGTAGTGAGTCACGTGGCTTTTCACCGAAGTGTCAGAAAGTGGATGAGAACCACGAAGAAACAACATGTATTGTCAGTGGCAGGGCATTAGACCTGAGAGTGTTGACCCAACTGTCCACACTGTAACTGTTGTTGTCACCGTCTTAGAATGTGTGTGGAAAATACCGAAAATAGTCACTTGCCCGATAAAGGGTTAAGGACACCTGTCTGCCATATTTCAGTGAAATAATTAATAAACAGGACTCTTAATAATCAGACTGGTATAAACAAAACAATGATGACAAATGTCGTAATATAGTTTTATATTGTGATAAATATCATTACATTGGTTAGTTTGGTTTAACCCTTTCATGTATGAATTGCGAGAACCTTAATCAAGATTTTTTTCTTGAATGATTTTATTCCTCTTCAGGCATTAAAAAAAAAAAAAAAAAAAAAAAACTGCAGTAATTTTTTTTTTTTTTATTATTAAGCTATTTTTCATGAAGTTGCAAAAATGTCCACTCAGCTGGACACCATGCTTTTAATTTTTGGAGCAAAGAAATATGTATTTACTGAAATACTGTGCGAAAACTATAAAATAAAAACATTTTAATGCTGCTAACTGGATGTTTTCTCACATTTTAACATACTCTAATACTAGTCATTATTCACTTCATGGAGATAAGATACAAAAAAAAAAAAAAAAAAAAAAAAAACCTTTTCTGTTAATTACTATCCAATAAAAATAACAAGGAACTGATTTACACTCAAACATGTTAGATCAGGTTTATCTAGAATAGCAAAGTTACAGTAATGTTATCAATTGTAGTGTATAGGATGATGCATAAGCGTCCAATATGTTGGCTGATATGAAACTAAAACAACAAAATCCATGAAAATACAAGAGAACAGCTGGAGTGTTACTGTCCACTGTGGTGACCACTATGCATGAAAGGGTTAAATTGGTATGTTTGTTTCCAAAATGCCTCAGAGATAACCTTTACTTAATTTCTCTCAATATTTATTTATTTATTTATTTATTCATTTATTTTTATTTATTTATCCATGACTATGATTTTAAATGTTCTACCTCTAAATTTCTAAAATATGTTCCATGCTCTGACTGTAAATAATAATTTTCTACCACAATTAACCATCTACTTTCTTCACATCTCACTTAGGAAGAAAAATCTTCCATTAAACTTTAGGAAATACCAATGTTTATAAACTATATGGACAAAAATATCGGGACACATCATGTCCACAGCTGTAAGATGTCCTGTTCATGCTGATTTGAGATAAAAACATCAAAATGTATGATATTTATCACAATATAAACCTATAAACCATTTGTCATTATCGTTTTGTATCCCAGACCCCTGTTAGAAAAGAAACACCTGAATTCAATGTGTCCCAATACTTTTGTCCATATAGTGTATAACTTATTCAATTATGGTATGAGGCTAATGATATGATAATTTTTCAATGCAACTCAGTATTTTGCTTTTTAAAAAAAAAAAAGATAAAATGCCTTCCCATCCATTATATAACGTACAGTGCACATCTGCTGCAGTGTTTTTACAGAGCTTTTTAATGCTCCGATGAACGATGTGTTTTTTTGAGATCAGATTTCCACAATGACAAAGAAAAAAAAAACAAAATAAAAATAAAAACACTTTCTGTTCTGGTCATGACGCTGTTATAAAATCACATCACAGAGTGTCTGGAGGCTGAGGAGACAGTCGACAGAGGACGATGTGTTTTAAAACCACTTTCTCAGACTTTCATCCTAGTTTCTGTAAACTCTGCTGTTGTGCTTTTATTCAGTGTGGAATTTCACATTAATTTCCGTCAGGCTTTGTAGAACTATACAAACAATCACTCCTGGTTTTGGTCTGTGTTGGGCTGTCAAGACCAGACAAGGCCTTCACTATTGGCCTAAAGAACCAGAATCCAACATTTACACCAAACGTTTTTTAGCTTACCGGCTGACAGGCTGTAAGCTACTGTCGTCATGCGGCGTCCGTCGTCATCGTCTCTGGTCCGTTATAAAAATTTAAATTGTCTTCTTCTCCGAAACTACAATTCTGATTGACTTCAAACTTGGTATACAGCTTCTTTATGATGATGTCAACAAAAGTTAGTGAAATTATTTGGATCCGGATCTGATTCTGGATTTGGTGCCACTTTGAAAAATCTCCCCATTATAACAGATAGGAAGTCGATGGATGCAATAACTCAGTAAATACACTGAACAAAAATATAAACGCACCACTTTTGTTTTTGCTCCCATTTTTCATGAGCTGAACTCAAAGATCTAAAACTTTTTCTACGTACACAAAAGGCCTGTTTCTCTCAAATATTGTTCATAAATTTGTCTAAATCTGTGTTAGTGAGCACTTCTCCTTTGTCCTTTGCTGAGATAATCCATCCACCTCACAGGTGTGGCATATCAAGATGCTGATTAGACAGCGAGATTATTGCACAGGTGTGACTTAGGCTGGCCACAATAAAAGGCCACTCTAAAATGTGCACTTTTACTGTATTGGGTGGTCCAGGGGGGTCAGAAAACCACTCAGTATTTGGTGTGACCACCATTTTCCTCGCACAGTCTTCTTCATGAATTCTCTGAAACAGCTTTGGAGATGGTTTATGGTAGAGAAATGAACATTCAATTCACAGGCAAAAGCTCTGGTGGAGATTCCTGAAGTCAGCATGCCAACTGCATATTCCCTCAAAACTTGTGACATCTGTGGTATTGTGCTGTGTGATAAAACTGCACATTTTGGAGTGGCCTTTTATTGTGGCCAGCCTAAGGCACACCTGTGCAATAATCCTGCTGTCTAATCAGCATCTTGATATGCCACACCTGTGAGGTGGATGGATTATCTCAGCAAAGAAGAAGTGTTCACTAACACAAATTTAGACAGATTTGTGAACAGTATTTGAGAGAAATAAACCTTGTGTGTACACAGAAAAAGTTTTAGATCTTTGAGTTCAGCTCATGAAAAACGGGAGCAAAAACAAAAGTGGTGCGTTTATATTTTTGTTCAGTGTATAAATGATATCCAGTGTAAATTTCTACAGTCCAGCCCTGATGGGGAGATGACCATTACTTAATGTCCACATGCTGATCAGGATCTTCTTCTGGATCCGGGAACTGACGGAAAATTTAACATGGGCTCTTACGGGGAAAAAATTTCAATCGTCTTTTTCTCCGAAACTCCAGTTCTGATTGACTTCAAACTTGGTATACAGCTTCTGTATGATGATGTCATCACAAGGTATTGAAATTATTTCGATCTGGATCTGATTCTGGATTTGGTGCGACTTTGAAAAATTTTCCCATTATAACAGATAGGAAGTGGATTGATCCAATAAATCAGTAAGTATCAATGATATCAAGTTGGAGTTGGAATATTTTACAGATCTGATTGGAATATGACCAAAACATGGGCTATTTCTGTAATAGAATAAATACACAGAACTGGGTGATAATAAATGGCATCTGGATACATTTCCCAAAGCTTTTAATTTGGCTAGTAAACTACAGGGCCATTGGTCCTATTTACCTCCGCCAAGGAGGTTATGTTTTTGCCAGGGTTTGTTTGTCTGTCTGTCTGTTTGTTTGTTTGTCTGTCCGTTAGTGTGCAACATAACTCAAAAAGTTATGGACAGATTTGGATGAAATTTTCAGGGTTTGTTGGAAATGGGATAAGGAAGAAATGATTAAATTTTAGTGGTGATCGGGGGTGGGGGGGCCCACGGGGGGGGGCACTAATCAGCCTTGGCGGAGGTCTGAGTGCTTCTAGTTTTATATTTATTCCTAGGGATGTAATGATTACCGGTATACCGGTATACCGGTACTGCACATTTCCTGGATCATTGTGCGACTTATTTACATTTCTCTTTCTTAATTTTCTTGCCAATTTTGGTCAGTTTTTATTCATTTTATCTCATTTTTTGTTCATTTTTCATTGATTTTACTGCTTATGTTTGTGCATTTTTGTCCAGTTTGTTCCTTATTTTGTTCATTTGTTGTTTATATTCAACATTTTTATTAAGTATCTATCTATCTATCTATCTATCTATCTATCTATCTATCTATCTATGAAAAAGAAACTAAAACAACTCAAACTTGACAGGGAAAATGGTCAAACAATGGCCATAAGGTGCCATCTGTAATGCACATTTGCACGTTTGATGTTTACATGTTAATATTTGAATGTTTCTGCCAACAAAATGTACATTGTGCCTATTATTTTATTTTATTTTTTTAAATTTTGTTTTGTTTTTTCAAAATACAACTTACATTATTTCAGTGTGTGTATAAGTATAAATACCACGATAATAATGATAACAGTGATAATTTTGGTCACAATAACCGTGATATGAAATTTTCATATCGTTACATCCCTATTTATTCTATGAAGATGTATTAAATTATTCCCAATAGTCACTTCTCTTCATTTAGTAGTTGTTCTCTTGTTATATTACGCTTTGTTATTAGTTTTTGTCCAATCATATTTCACCATCATGTGTTGCCGGGTGAAATAAATCTGCATTGAGGCTCAGAATCAACAGTTTAACCTCTGGAGCGTCAAATAAATGGAAAAAAAAAATCTGTTACTTTAACCAATCAAATTTCATGTTGGCCACACGGAGGCGGGCTAACAGACGTACAATAACGTCAGCATTTTCCAGTCATTTGATTGGACAGTCAAAGAGCAACTATTTAAGGGAGAGTGTTCCACTAACCTATGGATGTGTAGCATTAATGTAGCTAACACTAAACTAGTGAGTTTATCTCTGTCCATTTAAAGTGTTACTTCCGTTTCTAGCTACAGTAAAGTGTTCAGACTGACTTTACAGAAGGATGCAGAAGTTACAGAGTTGGTGTAACCCGCTGTTTTGCTGCTGCTGAACAAATGATGATATAAATGATGATTCTTAACATGCAGTTAGACATAGTGTTTGTGTGAAAATGTTTTTAATTAATTTATTCATTATAAAACTCCACTCCGACAAATTAGACCACCGCAATGTCATAAATGGACACACAGCAACTGCAGGAACAGGAAAATGTGACGAGTGTTTACTTCAGCTTGTTACTGTCAAGATACTGTACTAATGTTGTCAATTTATTTTCCTCCTCATTATTTTTATTACTCACATATATCCTGTGATCATTAAACTAGATGTATATCCTGTGATTATTAAACTAGATGTATATCTTATTATTGCTGATATTATTATTATTTCATTTTCTTTATTATTGCTGTTATTTGTTGTTTTTACTAGTTCTTCCCAATGTGCAGTTGCCTGTTTTTTCCACTACTGTTTGCATAGTTATTGTTATTACTATTTTCTTATTTTTGATCTTACATAAATATTTCTTATGTGTACATTCATGTTTGTGCTGCTATTGGAACCTCAATTTCCATAAATTCTATCTAACCTAATCTAATCTACAGGGTGGGGAAGCAAAATTTAAATTGAACATTTAGTTGTTTTTTCTCAGCAGGCACTACGTCAATTGTTTTGAAACCAAACATATATTGATGTCATAATCATACCTAACACTATTATCCATACCTTTTCAGAAACTTTTGCCCATATGAGTAATCAGGAAAGCAAACGTCAAAGAGTGTGTGATTTGCTGAATGCACTCGTCACACCAAAGGAGATTTCAAAAATAGTTGGAGTGTCCATAAAGACTGTTTATAATGGAAAGAAGAGAATGACTATGAGCAAAACTATTACGAGAAAGTCTGGAAGATACTATTAAAGAAGAATGGGAGAAGTTGTCACCCGAATATTTGAGGAACACTTGCACAAGTTTCAGGAAGCGTGTGAAGGCAGTTATTGAGAAAGAAGGAGGACACATAGAATAAAAACATTTTCTATGATGTAAATTTTCTTGTGGCAAATAAATTCTCATGACTTTCAACAAACTAACTGGTCATACACTGTCTTTCAATCCCTGCCTCAAAATATTGTAAATTTTGCTTCCCCACCCTGTAATCTAATCTAATGTTGGTCCAGAATGATGCAAAAAACGCAGTTATTTGTCAGATCCAGCAACAAAACCAATCACACACAGGCCAAACTTACAAAAACCTGAGAAATCTGAAGGATTTATATGCTAGGGTTGTAACAGTACAGAAACATTTCGCTTCGATACGTTTTCAGAACAGTGAAGGAGACCAGTGTGGGGATGCACTCTGTAACTACTGAAAACTGAAAGTGAAACTTAACAGGCTTTGAAAGTCCTACAGCCCCCCCTTATCGGCACCCCAGCCTCGGAATAAAGTGTTTTTTGGGTTTTTTGCAGCAGCATTGCAGAATCTATATAGAGTAAACCCTGCACATGGGTTCTGCTTGTGTCCACTCTGCTTCCCTAGTGTTTACGTTCTTCACATAAACCACCTGGATCAGTCCAGTACACCTCTGTACTGTATCGAGTGCACCGTTACACCCCTAATATATATACTCAGGGTGCAATTTGTCGGGGTATTTACATCCCCACATCTGCTGAATGAATTTCATCCTTGGGGTACACAACCAACCAATGGAAATAACAGGCAGGTTGTGACTGACTTTTCTTACACCTGTATTCTACATGACTGCCACTGAACTCGCCTGAACTGAATGTCGGTAGTCTCGGAATTCACAAACAGAAATACACAGTATACCTGACCTATGTCAGACCTGAATTCAGAGTTACACACACTCTTTCTCTCTCTCTCTCTCTCTCTCTCTCTCACTATCTATCTATCTATCTATCTATCTATCTATCTATCTATCTATCTATCTATCTATCTATCTATCTATCTATCTATCTATCTATCCATCTATCCATCCATCCATCCATCCATCCATCCATCCATCCATCCATCCATCCATCCATCCATCTATCTATCTATCTATCTATCTATCTATCTATCTATCTATCTATCTATCTATCTATCTATCTATCTATCTATCTATCTATCTATCTATCTATCTATCTCTACAGGGTGGGGAAGCAAAATTTACAATATTTTGAGGCAGGGATTGAAAGACAGTGTATGACCAATTAGTTTATTGAAAGTCACGAGAATTTATTTGCCACAAGAAAATTGACATAATAGAAAATGTTTTTATTCTATGTGTCCTCCTTCTTTTTCAATAACTGCCTTCACACGCTTCCTGAAACTTGCGCAAGTGTTCCTCAAATATTCGGGTGACAACTTCTCCCATTCTTCTTTAATAGTATCTTTAAGAAAGTCGACATTGCTGTGTGATGTTCTATTGGTAGCATGTTCTAAAACGCCCCAAATAGCAGAATCCAGAGGGTTTAGATCTGGGCTAGAAGGCGGACATAAACATGATTCCCAAAAATTGCTAAAGTTGGATTTGTTGCTGTTGTCGACAAGTGTTTTGGTGTTCTTGTGTAAGATTTTAACTTCAAATCATATTTTACTGCATTTCTAACGGTCTTGTTGTCTACCTCAAGTTCAATTGCCATTTTTCTCATGGATTTGGTTGGATCCTTTAGGAATTTGGATTTGAGAGCTTTAATGAAAGCTTTGGTACGTTTTTTGTTGCTTCCTCTGCTTCCAGACTTTCTCCTAATAGTTTTGCTCATAGTCATTCTCTTCTTTCCATTATAAACAGTCTTTATGGACACTCCAACTATTTTGGAAATCTCCTTTGGTGTGACGAGTGCATTCAGCAAATCACACACTCTTTGACGTTTGCTTTCCTGATTACTCATATGGACAAAAGTTTCTGAAAAGGTATGGATAATAGTGTTAGGTATGATTATGACATCAATATATGTTTGGTTTCAAAACAATTGACGTAGTGCCTGCTGAGAAAAAACAACTAAATGTTCATTGTAAATTTTGCTCCCCCCCCCCCCCCCCCCCCTCTCTCTCTCTCTCTATCTATCTATCTATCTATTAGGCCTGTAATGGTACACAAAATTTTCGGTTCGGTATGTTTTCGGTTATGAAAGCCATGGTTTGTTTTTTTTTCGGTTCAGCACGGGAAGAAAGAAAACCCCTCAAAATGTCTTTAATGCATTTATGAATTTTTGAACATTTTTCCCCAAATTTTTGGAGACAATAGAATATATAAAAACCGGAATAATATAATTCTGCTGCCACAAATCAAATAGAAAATAAAATAAATATTACCAAATGTATTTTAAACATTAGTATTGCACTTTTTCCATGACAGGTTGTTTTGAACAAACAACAAAAATCTAATCACAGTTCTGTCAGTTCACATTCTGCAGAAAAATAAAAAAAAAAATCCACATGAAGTGCAATATTAACAAGAGGACAAATTGGTTTTCTCTTTAAACAAACTGAAGAACTACATTGACAACAAAATTAACCAAATTATTTATTTTAGGATAGTGAACAAACTGTTTAGGACACTTTGTGTATTTATGTCTATGTGTGCAGAAACACGGGGGGGGTTGTCAGAGCCGAGGGGGAATGCGGTCCATGACTAACGTAACTAACACTGGCATGAAACAAAAGTGAAACTTTACATACTTTACATGTTATACAGCATGTATGTGTGTGACAGACAGACAGACAGAGCTAGTGTGTTTTAGAACTACCGTAGTTCCTAGGGTCCAAGCAACGTTCGTCTTATTAACGTCTCTTTCCTTGTTGTTGTCTTTCACCTGAAACTGAACTGATCCAAACTGGACTGGACTGATGGTGGAGGGTCTTCAGTCTCTTCCTTCCAGGTTCACATCATATTTGTTGGTTTTTTTTTAACCTTATATCAACTGCTATTTCATAATTCGGGTCGTTGTGCGCTAGTTCCATATGTCCGTGTGAAACTTGCGCGGATTTAAAGTTCTGCATCAAATGACGTCTTTCATTCCTTTTTCTTTTTCTCAACATACTGTGCCGTTTCTATCTCTCTGTCTATCTCTGTCTATCTCTCTCTATCGCTTTCTCTATCTCTCTCTGTCTCTCTCTCTCTCTACCAGGTTGGTGTGATCGGCCCTATCCATGGTCCTGAAACTTAATTAGTCCATCATCACATGTGTGGCAGTTGCAGAAAATTAAATGATTCATGCATTTTTAGTTTACATTAAACATGAATATTCACCTGTTTCACACGTGATAGGGCCTACTGTTAACTTAAAAAAAAGAATTAAACCTGTTCATTGCTTGTTTTTTCATGATTTAAAAAAAAAACAAACAAAAAAAACACACACACCCCTCTGCTTTTTTGACAAATCACACCCTGTACATACGATACTATAGGTTTACCCAGCTGTCCGGTGATGACCAATGATGCTCGATTAGAAATTACACTTAAAACAATGTGAATTCACACCTTTGTTACTTATAAAAGTTTATTCCGTTCATTTATTCCATTAAAAAGTATTGGCTTCTAAACAAACTGATGGATTCTGTGGTTGACAGTAAACATTTGTCCTTGTTTTCTCATCTTGTAAAGGCTTTTTTTTTTTTCTTTTAAAAACAATGCCTCTCTTTATATTCACTTTCCCCGTTTAGGAAGTAGAAAAAAAATGAAGGTGGTAATGGTAATGTATTTTGTTCTATTCACCCTCCACCCACTGACTCAGCAAGTGTTCCTGGCTTATACAGTCCCATTCAAATAAAGACAGAGAGAAAATTTAATGGGTACAGAAGAAACTCCTGGAGTTAATGAGAAACATTTCAAATATGCTCGATAAGTGGAAGAAGAACCTGTTCTACCAACTCGCAGAATTCATTACCCGTTGTACTCAGTCAACCCGACTCCTCATGCGTGCTTGTGTTTTCCCATTTGACACTTGTTGGTTGATCGAGTCCATTAGATTATCGCTGCTCATGTCCTTTCTTTGGGTGGATTTTTGGATTCACTACTGTCAGGTAGCCAGAGTGTTCTGACACCGCCACGGGTGGCGTCGTGGATTCGGCTCGACAAGACTGCATTTGATTTTCAGGATCAGGACGCTTCACCTGACGCAAACGCCACCTGGGCTTGTTGTGCTGGTGCTGTTTGTGTCTTGCAAGAAGAATAATAATATATAAAAAAAAAAAAAAAAAAAAAAAACGGCACTGCTTGTTGCCTTGTTACGTGGTGGCCAGGAAACACGGGGGCTTGTTGAAGCAAACAGAATGCAGATGATTGTGGTGTGAGGGGAAGAAAAGAGGGAGATGTGGGAAGAAGAGAAGCAAGGAGATGAAGGGATGGGGGGGATAACAAGCTCTTTGCCAACCAGGCAACCATGAGTGCTATTGCTCTGCTGGAGTGAATGCAACAGGCCTGGGTTTTTCAGCCTGACTACTGGAGCATGTGAACACACATCTCCCCCGCCATGGGAGAGGAGACTGTCATGACAAAGCCAATGCCTTCACCCCTTATTTTATTTTATTTTCTTCTTCTTTCACTGTCCTCCTCATCTGTGTCTGGGTCTCATCCTGTTCTTAGTCCTGTCTTGTTTGTGTTTTCCCTCGTCCTCTCATTGTATAGAACATAACACAAGGTGACATTATTTTCTTTTTCGAAAGCATCCGGGTGACGCGCCGTCAAGACTCACTGTCAAAAAAAAAAAAAAAAAAAAAAAGAAAAAAAAAGAAAGAAGGAAAGAAAGAAAGCTCCAAACATTTGCCACCTTTTCAGAAAAGCCCTAATTGAAAAGTCTGGATCTGGAGGGAACACAGATAAACTGAAAAAGAGCAAAGTAGAAATGAATACAGATTTGAGCTGATGAGCACTTTTCTAAACCCTTTATCGTTCACTCATAGAAATACTCCAACCTCAGTGTGTTATTTATACTACTTTATTACTTTGGTGAGATTTTTTAACATTTTTTGATTCCTATGTAGAAAATCAAGGTCAATGAAGTTACCATATTTGGTTCTTTACCTGTAAGTGATATATATATATATATATATATATATATATATATATATATATATATATATATATATATATATATATATATATATATAATCCAATAAGTATTTGGCTGTTATTTATTTATTTATTTCATGCATTTGCATTTATTTGTTTTTTATTCATTTATAGCATAAGTCCCTGATGTCATATGTTTATGGTGGTCCAGAGGTGCAACAGCCAAAACAATTATCCACTGTAAGAAAAAAAAGAGAACAGCTAAAAAAATTATGCACTAGAAGAAAAAAAGAGAAAAACCCCAAAAAATTATCCACTGTAAGAAAAAACAGAACAGCCCAAAAAATGATCCACTGTAAGGAAAAAAAGAGAACAGCCCAAACAATTATCCACTATAAGAAAAGAAAAAAAGAACAGCCCAAAAAATTATCCACTATAAGAAAAAAAAGGGAACAGCCCAAAAAATTATCCACTATAAGGAAAAAAAAAAAGAGAACAGCCCAAAAAATTATCCACTATAAGGAAAAATAAAGAGAACAGCCCAAAAAATTATCCACTATAAGAAAAAAAAGAGAACAGCCCAAACAATTATCCACTATAAGAAAAAAAAAAAAAATAGAACAGCCTAAAAAATTATCCACTGTAAGAAAAAAAGAGAAAAGCCACAAAAAATTATCCACTATAAGGAAAAAAAAAAGAGAACAGCCCAAAAAATTATCCACTATAAGGAAAAAAAAAGAGAACAGCCCAAAAAATTATCCACTATAAGAAAAAAAAGAGAACAGCCCAAACAATTATCCACTATAAGAAAAAAAAAAAATAGAACAGCCTAAAAAATTATCCACTGTAAGAAAAAAAGAGAAAAGCCACAAAAAATTATCCAGTATAAGAAAAAAAAAGAGTACAGCCCAAAACATTATCCACTATAAGAAAAAATAGAACAGCCCAAAAAATTATCAACTACAAGAAAAAAAGAGAAAAGCCAAAAAAATTATCCACTGTAAGAAAAAAAGAGAAAAGCCCCCCAAAATTATCCAGTATACGAAAAAAAAAGAGAACAGCCCAAAAAATTATCAACTACAAGAAAAAAAGAGAAAAGCCAAAAAAATTATCCACTGTAAGAAAAAAAGAGAAAAGCCCCCCAAATTATCCAGTATAAGAAAAAAAAGAGAATAGCCCAAACAATTATCCACTATAAGAAAAAAACAGAGAACAGTCCCGAAACTTATCCACTATAAGAAATCTAGAAAAGCACCCAGAAAGCGCAGACCTCCACCAGGGCAGATCACACACACCCCCCCATCTGTGTCTGGGTCTCATCCTGTTCTTAGTCCTGTCTTGTTTGTGTTTTCCCTCGTCCTCTCATTGTATAGAACATAACACAAGGTGACATTATTTTCTTTCTGGAAATGGAAAGAAAAGCATCCGGGTGACGCACCGTCAAGACTCACTGTCAGGAAAAAAAAAAAAAAAAAGAAAAAAAAACACAAAGCTCCAAACATTTGCCACCTTTTCAGAAAAGCCCTAATTGAAAAGTCTGGATCTGGAGGGAACACAGATAAACTGAAAAAGAGCAAAGTAGAAATGAATACAGATTTGAGCTGATGAGCACTTTTCTAAACCCTTTATAGTTCACTCATAGAAATACTCCAACCTCAGTGTGTTATTTATACTACTTTATTACTTTGGTGAGATTTTTTAACATTTTTTGATTGCTATGTAGAAAATCAAGGTCAATAAAGTTACCATATTTGGTTCTTTACCCGTAAGTGATAAAAAAAAAAAAAAAATCCAATAAGTATTTGGCTGTTATTTATTTATTTATTTATTTATTTATTTATTTATTTATTTATTTATTTCATGCATTTGCATTTATTTGATTTATATTAATTTATAGCATGAGTCCCTGATGTCATATGTTTATGGTGGTCCAGAGGTGCAACAGCCCAAACAATTATCCACTGTAAGAAAAAAAGAGAACAGCCCAAAACATTATCCACTATAAGAAAAAAAGAGAACAGCCCAAAAAATTATCCGCTATAAGAAAAAAAGAGAACAGCCCAAAAAATTATCCACTGTAAGAAAAAAAAGACAACACCCCAAACAATTATCCACTAAAAGAAAAAAAAGAGAACAGCTCAAAAAAATTATCCACTGTAAGAAAAACAAATATCATCTACCTTTTCAATTAAGGGGGCATCGTTTACCCGAAAGGTCTTTTGCTCTTGCTAGTGGATAATTTTTTGGGGCTGTCCTCTTTTTTTTTTTTTTTTTTACAGTGGATAACTTTTTGGGCCAGTGGATAATTTTTTGGGCTGTTCTCTTTTTTTCTTATATGGCTAATTTTTTGGGCTGTTGCACCTCTGGGCCACCGCATATGTAGCATGTTCTCTTGTTAAAAAAAAAAAAAAAAAAAAAAAGACATAAACCATCAATTACCAAAAAAAAAAAGAATGCATTTATCGTGTTTTGAAAGAAAAATCAAGTTTAAATTCATAATCAACAATATTGTTGTTTGATTAATAATCACTGTTCAACATGTTCAGACTGAGCCAACAAACCATTTTAACAGGATAAATTGAATATTAACAAAATATGTGGGTCTAGGTAAAAAAAAAAAATAATAATAATAATAATTTTCTTGAAAACTATTAAAATGGATTTCTAGCATTTTGGAATAGAGCTCTACAAATAATACATATGTTAAAAAAAAAGAGTCAATAATAATAAGTAAAAAAAAAAACATAAAAAAAAAAACACCTACAATGTGACAAGAACGTGCATTTTTGAACATTAGAACATGACTTTTAGAACATTAGACCAACATCAGTGCTGATCCAGACCCCTGTCCACATCCACATTCTCCCTTTGAACATCATTCCTTACATTAGTACCATTACTTCCTGGTACCTAACAAAGCAGGTCCACTCACTGTTCATGCAGAGGTGGACCTTACAGACCCTGTAGACCACACTGGACCTCAGACTGTCGACTCACTGTCCTCACTGGAACTGTTACTGTCACTGTCTTGTAAGGTATGCAGAAATGACCAAAAATAGTCACTTGCCCAATAAAGGATTAACCCATAAAGACTCTGCGCTACTTTTGTGTCAGTTCCCAAATGAGTTTTTCTCTCTATTTAACCTTTCCGAAGTGATCTACCACCATTTATTCTCATATTATCCTCAATATTTTGCATTATTTCAATGTAAACTAGAAGCACTCGGAGAGCGCAGACCTCCGCCAAGGCTGATCAGTGGCCCCCCCTGTGGGCCCCCCCCACGCCAAGGAGGTTATGTTTTTGCCAGGGTTTGTTTGTTTGTTTGTTTGTCTGTCTGTTAGTGTGCAACATAACTCAAAAAGTTATGGACAGATTTTGATGAAATTTTCAGGGTTTGTTGGAAATGGGCCCCCCCGTGGGCCCCCCCACCCCCGATCACCACCAAAATTTAATCATTTCTTCCTTATCCCATTTCCAACAAACCTTGAAAATTTCATCAAAATCTGTCCATAAGTTTTTGAGTTATGTTACACACTAATGGACAGACAAACAGACAAACAAACAAACCCTGGCAAAAACATAACCTCCTTGGCAGAGGAAATGATGTATTTTTCTTTATTTAATTCACTAATCATGTAGATGCTCATACAAGCTCATGATAAAAGTTGAGGGTTATTATATCAGAAACAGAGAAAACTGAAGAAAAAGTGAGTTTTTTGGTCAAATTTATCATCAATCGAACATAAACCCAGCGTTTCCATCTACTGTCATTGATCCAACTCCATGGGTTTTACTGGTGAATCAATGTTGTAGAAGATGACGGTGTTTCCACGGTAACTACAGAGCCTGTGAAAGTCCAAATGGGTCATATCTGATGACCATGAAAAGATGACAAACTGTATTTTACATGAATTATTTCCATGTTTTGATGGTTTTGTCTCCATGTCTGGGTCTTTATGGGTTAATCTTTGTGTCGAAACGTGAAAGAGGATTTCCACATGCGAGCAAGGGCGACACTTCTTTTTCTTTTTTCTTTTTTTGTAGTGATATTCTGTAAGAAAAAAGACAATGTGTCTTCTAAGTATCAAACACACCCTCTGTAGATTTGGAATTGGAATAGAAGGTATTATAAAGTTTGAAACTTTCTCAGACAGATGCAGCTGTAGACACTAAGGATTTATGGCAGGTACGATGGATTCAGGTTCACAGCCGGAAAAAAAGAAAAAAGTATTTAAACATCTGTAGAAACTTTTAGACTTCTGCAATAAAATCCACTTTGGAGGTTTTAATCTTTTCTTATTTATATGTACATGTATGTGTGATCCACTGATATGTCTTCTGGATCATATTTAGAACATTTTAGCAGGTTTCCATGCACGTATAGATGCAGAGATCATAAAGAGACTTATGGAATTACAAGATCCTATTTTTAGGCCATGAGCTGTTGTGAAAAAAACTGTGTCCAGCATCATCTTCATCATCGTCTTCTCTGATAAAACTATTAATTGGATTAATTTCAAATGTTACATGTAGCTTCCTTTTGTCTATGAAGTTTGTTTTGATTTTTGAAATTTTGACGAATCAAAAAAACAGAAATAAAAAAAAAAAAATTCTCTTTACTCATAATGGTTCATATTTTGATGGTTAATAACATGCAAATGGTTAGAGATATCGAAATAGTTACTACTGAGCACTGAGATGGACTTTAATTTAACCCATAAAGACCCAGTGCTACTTTTGTGGTAATTACAAAAATTAAAAAAAAAAAGATTTTTTTCCTCTGTATTTAACGTTTAAGTGTTTTATCACCATTTATAATCATGTTATCTTCTGAGTTTTGCATTTTTAGAGTTAAAATCCGATATTTTCCTGTATTTAATTTGTTGATCATATAAATGTTCATAAAAGCTTAGAATACATTTGAGGGTTATTATGTTAAATGGAGAAAACTGCAGAAAAAAAGACTTTATCAGCAAATTTATCATTAACTGAACATAAACGAAGTGTCTCAATTCACTGTTATTGATGTCAGTGAAGTCCACGAGTTTGACTGGTGAATCAGTCATAGTGTGGATGACGACTGAAAAAGATGTTTATCAGAGAAACGTAGCTTTTTCTGTTCACACATAGTTTTATATGCATATTTATTCTATTTTATATAGTTTTTATATGCATATTTATTCTATTTTATATAGTTTTTATATGCATATTTATTCTATATTCTATAGTTTTTATATGCATATTTATTCTATTTTCTATAGTTTTTATATGCATATTTATTCTATTTTATATAGTTTTTATATGCATGTTTATTCTATATTCTATAGTTTTTATATGCATATTTATTCTATTTTATATAGTTTTTATATGCATGTTTATTCTATATTCTATAGTTTTTATATGCATATTTATTCTATTTTATATAGTTTTTATATGCATGTTTATTCTATATTCTATAGTTTTTATATGCATATTTATTCTATTTTATATAGTTTTTATATGCATGTTTATTCTATATTCTATAGTTTTTATATGCATATTTATTCTATTTTATATAGTTTTTATATGCATGTTTATTCTATATTCTATAGTTTTTATATGCATATTGATCCTATATTCTATAGTTTTTATATGCATATTTATTCTATTTTCTATAGTTTTTATATGCATATTTATTCTATTTTATATAGTTTTTATAAGCATGTTTATTCTATATTCTATAGTTTTTACGTGCATATTTATTCTATTATATATAGTTTTTATATGCATGTTTATTCTATATTCTATAGTTTTTATATGTATATTTATTCTATATTCTATAGTTTTTATATGCATATTGATTCTATATTTTATAGTTTTTATATGCATGTTTATTCTATATTCTATAGTTTTTATATGCATGTTTATTCTATATTCTATAGTTTTTATATGCATATTTATTCTATTTTATATAGTTTTTATATGCATATTTATTCTATTTTATATAGTTTTTATATGCATATTTATTCTTTTTTCTATAGTTTTTATGTGCATGTTTATTCTATTTTCTATAGTTTTTATATGCATATTTATTCTATTTTATATAGTTTTTATATGCATATTTATTCTATTTTATATAGTTTTTATATGCATGTTTATTCTATATTCTATAGTTTTTATATGCATGTTTATTCTATTTTCTATAGTTTTTATATGCATGTTTATTCTATATTCTATAGTTTTTATATGCATATTTATTCTATTTTATATAGTTTTTATATGCATATTTATTCTATTTTATATAGTTTTTATATGCATATTTATTCTTTTTTCTATAGTTTTTATATGCATGTTTATTCTATTTTATATAGTTTTTATATGCATGTTTATTCTATATTCTATAGTTTTTATATGCATATTTATTCTATTTTATATAGTTTTTATATGCATGTTTATTCTATATTCTATAGTTTTTATATGCATGTTTATTCTATTTTCTATAGTTTTTATATGCATGTTTATTCTATATTCTATAGTTTTTATATGCATATTTATTCTATTTTCTATAGTTTTTATATGCATGTTTATTCTATA
This sequence comes from Sphaeramia orbicularis, assembly GCF_902148855.1. NCBI lineage: Eukaryota > Metazoa > Chordata > Actinopteri > Kurtiformes > Apogonidae > Sphaeramia > Sphaeramia orbicularis. The sequence goes on along the minus strand of NC_043976.1, from coordinate 16,166,538 downwards.
TTCTATAGTTTTTATATGCATATTTATTCTATTTTATATAGTTTTTATATGCATATTGATCCTATATTCTATAGTTTTTATATGCATATTTATTCTATTTTCTATAGTTTTTATATGCATATTTATTCTATTTTATATAGTTTTTATAAGCATGTTTATTCTATATTCTATAGTTTTTACGTGCATATTTATTCTATTATATATAGTTTTTATATGCATGTTTATTCTATATTCTATAGTTTTTATATGTATATTTATTCTATATTCTATAGTTTTTATATGCATATTGATTCTATATTTTATAGTTTTTATATGCATGTTTATTCTATATTCTATAGTTTTTATATGCATGTTTATTCTATATTCTATAGTTTTTATATGCATGTTTATTCTATATTCTATAGTTTTTATATGCATGTTTATTCTATATTCTATAGTTTTTATATGCATGTTTATTCTATATTCTATAGTTTTTATATGCATGTTTATTCTATATTCTATAGTTTTTATATGCATGTTTATTCTATATTCTATAGTGTTTATATGCATATTTATTCTATATTTTATAGTTTTTATATGCATGTTTATTCTATATTCTATAGTTTTTATATGCATGTTTATTCTATATTCTATAGTTTTTATATGCATGTTTATTCTATATTCTATAGTGTTTATATGCATATTTATTCTATATTTTATCGTTTTTATATACATATTTATTCTATAGTTTTATATGCATATTTATTCTATATTTTGTAGTTTTTATATGCATATTGTATATTCTACAGTTTTTATATGCATATTTATTCTATAGTTTTATATGCATATTTATTCTATATTTTGTAGTTTTTATATGAATATTGTATATTCTACAGTTTTTATATGCATATTTATTCTATAGTTTTATATGCATATTTATTCTATATTTTGTAGTTTTTATATGCATATTGTATATTCTACAGTTTTTATATGCATATTTATTCTATATTCTATAGTTTTTATATGCATATTGTATATTCTATAGTTGTCATATACATATTTATTCAATTTTTTATAGTTTTATATACATATTGTATATTCTACAGTTCTTATATACATGTTTATTGTATCTTGTATACATATCCTGTATATATACTGCCTGTTTGTATTTTTTTGCTGCTGCCTGCTGAGCCAACTGCATCATCATTTCATTTCTGATGTAAAATCTGGAATGATAAATAAAGTCTGTCTGTGTCTATGTTTCCATGGTAACTGCAGAGTCTCTGAACGTCCAAATGGGTCATATCTGATAACCATGAAAAGACGACAAACTACATTTTACACCAATTATTTACATGTATTGATTGGATTAGTGGATCAACAGGTATTAAACAGTTTAGATCAGTAGATGTTCATGGTCACCAGAGGATGTTTGGGTCTTTAAGGGTTAATTAGTTGAGTTCTCCTTCAGTGGAAGTACCACCCAATTCTATTGGGGGATTGATCTACTGCATCAACACCACAGGACTCTAACGTAGAGACAGAACCTGACAACCTCACAGATTCAACTGGTTATTGGTTCTTAATAGAACATACCAGTACAATACAGGGACATTGGTTCTATTTTTAATATCTGACCTCCCCACTAAAGAAAAGCACTAGCACTGCTTTGTTGTATTGCACGGCACTGCACACAAGTCTAAGGCAACCTACAGTGTTTTTTTTTTTTGCAAGGCTGTACTAAGCATACATATTTTTTTCTCTTATTTTATTTTATTTCCCTTTCTCTGGCTCTTTCTTGAGGAACTACAATGAAATACATGAACACATATGCACAGATTATTAAATATACATGGAAAATTACAAAATAAATGGCATCTACAGGCAAAAGTATCTACTGTGAGGACTGTTCTCTTGGCAAAACGGTATCAAAACAATAAGAAATGTTTGCATGTGATGAATGAAAACCAACAGATTTAATACAGTAAATCTCATGTGCACTTTGCTCAATAGAAACTGCTTTTTTATTTCAAATATTTCCTGTATATTTGCAGTTTTAATGTTTATACTGAGACTGACAAATGCAGAAGATTATCATAACTTAGCTATTAAAAACAAACTTGGACTGTATAGAATAAAAAAGACATTAATGTATGTGGTTTCGTAATGTAAATATGGATATGTTCATTATTATTGTCATTGAGTTACTATTATTATTATTATTATTATCATCATCATCATCATCATCATCATCATCATCATTATTATTATTATTATTATTATTATTATTATTATTAGAACAACAAAAATACTACTACTATGACAACTACAACAAGTACTACTACTACTACTACTGATAATAATAATAATAATAATAATAATAATAATAACAAATATACTACTACTACTACTACTACTACTACAACTACAATTACTACTACTACTACTACTAATAATAATAATGATAGTAACAAAAATACTACTACTACTACTACTACTACTACTACTACTACTACTACTAATAATAATAATAATAATAATAATAATAATAATAATAATAATAATAACAACAACAACAAAAATACTACTACTACTACTACTACTACAACCACTACTATCACTACTACTACTACTACTACTACTAATAATAATAATAATAATAATAATAATAATAATAATAATAATAATAATAATAATGGTAATAACAAACATACAACAACAACAACAACAACTACTACTACTACTACTACTACTACTACTACTACTACTACTACTACTAATAATAATAATAATAATAATAATAATAATAATAATAATAATGTCATTTGCAGATGTATTCCCAATGAAAAAAAAGGTAAATGTACTATTTTGGACTTTATATAAACTAAATAACTGTTAAGATGAACACATGAGTGAAAATGGTAATTACCGACCGTAATGAATAAAGAAACAAGTAATTAAATCTGGAACCAGATATAAAAATAACCACCTTGGTGAAAGTGTTTTCAACTTGTCCAATTTGCAGCAGTGTTTTTTTCTCTAAGAATCTCTTTCATATTCAAGGAAAAATTGCTTTTGTGATCCCTAACCACACTGATATTGCTCCAAATCAAAACTGAAAAGAAATTAGACAAAATGGAATTGAAATAATTTATGAAATCACTAATGAAACAGCTCTTCTACTGAATACAACTCCAGACTAAAGTGTTATTTTATTATTTTACATGTTCCAGTTGTATTTTTGAACAGACTTTTAGGACTCACGTGGACATAACAACAGAAAGTACAAGCTAAAAAAAAATTTAAAAAAAAATACCCATAATCCCCCGGAGATTTATTTCTAGTTTTCTCTTGCAGCTGCTTTTTTTTCCCCCCAACTGTTAGGGACCAAGTAGTGAAACAATGAGGAAACAGGATTAAAGTGTCAAAAAAAAGCTGTTTTTTATTTTTCCCAAAAGAATGCAAAAACAATACAGAGCTAAAATTATCATAACTAGGCCTATAAATGAGGTCAACACAATAAAACTGCACTCAAAGAAACAGGAAGTGAAACAAGAAGGTGTTAACGGAACAAACTGACCAAACAAAACAACAGCAGAAGTTCCACGTATAGAGGATCAGACCAAAACGAAAAACACACAACGGACAAAACCTTTAACTGAATATAAGTAAAACCGATCTGAAACTATTCCACCACAGCCTGATGAACTAACAGTGATATTTACGTTAGAGCTGGGGGTATCGATCTAAATATTGATAGTATCGGTATTGGAGTGATACTAGTGTGATGAGATCGATACTTTTGTTGCAGTTTCTCTTCTATACGTTGGTCAGAGAGCGGAAAGTCAGAGCACTGACTGAGAGGACTGCACTACGAACTTTATTTTTCACAAATATCTGCGTGTAATAGAAAGTATTTTTTGTTGCGTTGTTGTCGTTGTTATATTTATATTTTTGTTACATTGTTACTTTTTTATTATTTTGCGCTAGTAACTTCTTGAACAATTGTGTGTAGTAAACGGTAAAAGACAGTGTGTTTTATTATTATTATTACCGTTAAATTGTTTTATATTGTAGTTAGTTAATTTAAAAAAACATGTTTATTTGCCTAAAATCTTTATCCTGTGTTTTATCATAATCATAATCAATTAACTAAAGGAAAAATCACAAAATTATTCAATGATCATGACATTTCAAGTAAAAAGTGTCGGTATAGGTGATACTAGCCCTGTACTTACTTGGTATCGGATCGGTACCAAAATTCGCAGTATCGCCCACGTTTAATTTACATTTGCGAAACCATGGGAGCTCCCACCAGTCACACCCACTAACACAAAGAAACCAAAGATTAATGTAAGAAATAAACCTCCAGTTAAAATGGAAAGGAATTACCGTGCAGTGTTAGTGTGTGTACTCCATATGAACAGTAGAAGGTACAAACCAACATGTAAACACATGTTAAATACTTCAGTGTGGTGGACTGGAACAGAACATGTACAAGTATAAAACAGTTCTTATTTATGGTTTAGTTTTAATGGGAACAGATGCATAAACACAGATAAACTGAACACACAGTGTATTATAGTGAATTTACACACATACCTGAAAGAGTTTTACAAAATCAAGTAAAATATTAAGAACAGAACAGACTAGCATAGAATAGAACAGATCAGGGTAGCATAGAATAGAATAGAATAGAATAGAATAGAATAGAACAGGCTAGCATAGAATAAAATAGAATAGAATAGCATAAAAAAGAATAGAACAGGCATAGCATAGAATAGAACAGATCAGGGTAGCATAGAATAGAATAGAACAGACTAGCATAGCAATAGAATAGAACAGGCTAGCATAGAATAGAATAGAATAGAATAGAATAGAATAGAATAGAATAGAATAGAATAGAATAGAATAGAATAGAACAGACTAGCATAGAATAGAATAGAATAGAATAGAATAGCATAGAATAGAATAGAACAGGCTAGCATAGAATAGAACAGACTAGCATAGAATAAAATAGAACAGGCTAGCATAGAATAGAATAGAATAGAATAGAATAGAATAGAATAGAATAGAATAGAATAGAATAGAATAGAATAGAATAGAATAGAATAGAACAGGCTAGCATAGAATAAAATAGAACAGACTAGCATAGAATAAAATAGAACAGGCTAGAATAGAACAGAATAGAATAGAATAGAATAGAATAGAATAGAATAGAATAGAATAGAATAGAATAGAACAGAAAAGGATAGCATAGAATAGAAAAGGCTAGCATAGAATAAAATAGAACAGGCTAGCATAGAATAGAATAGAATAGAATAGAATAGAATAGAATAGAATAGAATAGAATAGAATAGAATAGAATAACATAGAACAGAGTAGAATGGAAAAGAATAGAGCAGAATAGAATAGAACAGAATAGAGTAGAATAGACCAGAATAGAATAGAATAACGTAGAACAGACTAGCACAGAATAGAATAGAATAGAATAGAATAGAATAGAATAGAATAGAATAGAATAGAATAGAATAGAATAGAACAGAACAGACTAGCATCGAATAGAATAGAATAGAATCGAATAGAACAGACCAGCATAGAATAGAATAAAACAGAACGGACTAGCCTAGAATAGAATAGAAAAGCAGAGAAGAGAATAGAATAGAATAGAACAGACTAGCATAGAATAGAATAGAACAGGCTAGCATAGAATAGAACAGACTAGCATAGAATAAAATAGAACAGGCTAGAATAGAATAGAATAGAATAGAATAGAATAGAATAGAATAGAATAGAATAGAACAGGCTAGCATAGAATAAAATAGAACAGACTAGCATAGAATAAAATAGAACAGGCTAGAATAGAATAGAATAGAATAGAATAGAATAGAATAGAATAGAATAGAATAGAACAGAAAAGGATAGCATAGAATAGAAAAGGCTAGCATAGAATAAAATAGAACAGGCTAGCATAGAATAGAATAGAATAGAATAGAATAGAATAGAATAGAATAGAATAGAATAGAATAGAATAGAATAGAATAGAATAGAACAGAGTAGAATGGAAAAGAATAGAGCAGAATAGAATAGAACAGAATAGAGTAGAATAGACCAGAATAGACTAGAATAGAATAACGTAGAACAGACTAGCACAGAATAGAATAGAATAGAATAGAATAGAATAGAATAGAACAGACTAGCATTGAATCGAATCGAATAGAATCGAATAGAACAGACCAGCATAGAATAGAATAAAACAGAACAGACTAGCCTAGAATAGAATAGAAAAGCAGAGAATAGAATAGAGTAGAATAGAACAGACTAGAGCAGAATAGAATAGAACAGAATAGACAAGCAGAGAATCAAATCAAATCGAATCGAATCGAATAGAATAGAATAGCCTTTATTGTCATTGTTCACTGACAGTAGTGCTACTCCAGTCAGTGCAAACAATATGGGAAAAAAAAAAAAAAAACATGTCACAAAATAAATTACAAAAGAATACTAAAAAGTAAAATAAGAAAATAGAATATAAAATTGAACAAAAGTAAAGTAAGAATAAAACTAAAGTAGAAGAAAATAAAAAATAGCCATAAAATATGAACTGAAACAATATTTACAATATTAACATTAGTAGCAAAATACGACATAGACTGATTACAACAGGATACCATGAATATACATTTACAATCAGAATGGAGTAAAGGTTTGGAACTGAATGAACCCTCTTGAAGGTGATAAAATTCATAACACGTTTCATATGATCAGATCATGAGTTTCTAAAGTTTTGCTCTTTTTTTTCTCCTCTCATACAGAGTGATGTCTGAGGAACAGATCTGTTACTGAATAGGAATGTCCTGTTTCCACATGACGTTGTTCCTGTGAATCTGCTGCAGGTTTGCAACTTATTTATGTATTTACAAAGAATCAGTGGAGCAAATCCATGTAAATAACACTTTAACCCTTTCATCCACAGTGTTCACTCCAGTGGACAGTTCTTCTCCAGCTGTTCTCTTGTATATTCATGGGTTTTGTTGTTTTAGTTCCATATCAGCCAACACACTGGACGCTCTTGCATCATCCCAAACACTGCAGTTCATACAATTACTGTAACTTTGCTGCTCATGATAAACCTGATCTGCAGTAACATGTTTGAGTGTCAATCAGTTGCTAATTGTTATTAGGCTGTAATTAACAGTTTTCTGGAACATAAAGGTTTTTTTGGGGGGTTTTTTGCTTATCCACCATAAACCCATCAATGCATTTTGTCTTCTGTAGGGAACAAAAGTTTGACAGTTTTACTTTAAAAAAAAAATGCTTTGCATTACAAAGGACATGCTACTAAAAAACTAGAAGCACTCGGAGAGCGCAGACCTCCGCCAAGGCTGATCAGTGGCCCCCCCCGTGGGCCCCCCCACGCCAAGGAGGTTATGTTTTTGCCAGGGTTTGTTTGTTTGTTTGTTTGTCTGTCTGTCTGTCTGTCTGTCTGTCTGTCTGTTTGTCTGTCCGTTAGTGTGCAACATAACTCAAAAAGTTATGGACAGATTTTGATGAAATTTTGTGGTCTGGGCCCCCCCCACCCCCGATCACCACCAAAATTTAATCATTTCTTCCTTATCCCATTTCCAACAAACCCTGAAAATTTCATCAAAAGCTGTCCATAACTTTTTGAGTTATGTTGCACACTAACGGACAGACAAACAGACAGACAGACAAACAAACAAACCCTGGCAAAAACATAACCTCCTTGGCGGAGGTAAAAAAAACAACAACAAAAAAAAAAACTCGAAATATAAATTATTTTTAAAATGTATCCGAAAAAACTGTTGCATTATGCAGTTTCCAGTCAAGACAATTTTTTTAAAATGTAAAACAGCTAAAACTGTCAATTTCCTGGGTCTCAGGAGGATATTATCTCCATGAAATGAGTAATAACTAATATTAGAGTATGATAAAATGTGAGAAAACTGTAGAAATTTAGCAATTAGCGGCATGAAAAATGTTTTTATTTCATAGTTTTCACAGTGTATCACTTTCTGATGATGATTTTTAAATAAATGTTTCTTTGCCTCAAAAATTAAACACATGGTGTCCAGCTGAGTGAACATTTTTGTGACTCCACAAAAAATAGGTTCATAAAAAAATTATTTGCATTGTTTTTTTTCTATGCCTAAAGAGGAATAAAAACACTCAAGAAAAAAATATTGACCAAGGTTCTCATAATTCATGCATGAAAGGGTTAAATACCACCTTTCTGTAGCTAAAATCAATAACACCTGCAAAGTTTAACAATTTATGTGACTTTATTGATCATTTTCTTCCATCACTTCATATCACTGTTGCTACTTTTGAAAAAATAACTAATATATTGGGGTCTGAAGGGACCCTAAAACCTTAACCCATAAACAGCCACCGGCCACACAAACCATCTACTGATCTAAACTGTTTAATACCTGTTGATCCATTAATCCTATCAATACATGTAAATAAATGGTGTAAAATACAGTTTGTCATCTCTGCATGGTCATCAGATATGACCCATTTGGACGTTCAGAGGCTCTGTAGTTACCATGGAAACACCGTCATCTTCTACAACATTGATTCACCAGTAAAACCCATGGAGTTGGATCAATGACCGTCGATGGTGACACTTGCTTTTACATTCTGTTAGCAACATCTTTGCTGAAAAAGTACATTTTTCCTCATTTTTCTCTATTTTGATAGAATTAACTTTGAATTTACCGCAAGTTTTCATGAACATCTACATGATCTGTGAATTAAATATAGGATAATACATGATTTACATTAAAAAAAAACAAAATACAGAGGGTAATATGAAAGAAAAGTTGGTGATAAATCAGTTAGGAAAGGTAGAAATAGAGAAAAATACATTTGGAACAACTGCTACAAAAATAGCACTGGGTCTTTATGGGTTAAAGTCTTCCATTTTTCATTTATTTTCATTTATAACCTCTGATCTACATTTTTAGTTTATATAGTTCTACAACACCATTTAGTGAATGTGATGAACCAAGTGAAAAACCTAAAATTTCTGTTGCATTTTTCGTTTGATTATCTTGACAAGAAGTTACATTGAGATCAAGGCTGCTACCGACTTTAAAGATAAGTAAAATAATTAAGATTTGAAAGACTCTGGGTGTGTATCGACTACTTTTATGGAGGTCAACATCAACTTATAAACGTGACACAGTTTCCTTGAAATTCCTAAAAACTAAAAACTACTTGAAAAAAATATAAATAATATATATATGCTTTTGCTTTAGAAAATGACTTTCCATAAATGACAACAATTTCTTTCTTTGTTTCATTGCTATGTTTTTTCTTGCAGTACTTTATTATTCTAGTTTAGGGGTTGGCAACCTTGACAACTTAAAGAGCCATTTTTGTCTCAGAAAAAGAAAATAAATCTGACTGGAGCCATGAAAAAAATATTTAAACCCATCTACATGTTACCATGAGGTGGCTGCTCTGCTGTATTTGGGATTAGTTTGCTACTTAAGCCTTAGGGGTCTACGGTCATGGCCCCCGTGATTGAATCATATGACATTTTCAACACGTCGTAGTGTCACAAGTCCACGTAGACCACTGGAGACAAATGCAATCAGAAGTGCGGACTTGAAATACTCTCCCACATTTTTGATGTTGATAGAGAAAATACAACCGCAGAAATGATGTTTTGAAACCGGAGCAAACAAACGTGAATAAAAGTATGAAAATGAGGTGTGGTGTTTTGTCATTTTTTGTCCTTTTCAAAATGGAAAAACTGGTCAAAGCTGCAGATTCTAATCCATAGACTGCATTAGCATTACAGGTAAGGGTGAGGACGACCACCTGAGCTGGATACGGAAACCAGGAGGACCGGGGAGGGGGCATGGGGGGTGGGGATGCCGATGTAAAGACATGCTTTTACGTCAAATATTTGCGTTCAGTTTTAATTTATTACAATTTTGATTTTATCTAGCTTGTATTTGCAACCAATATTCACTTTAAAGTCTTTGAAAAGGTTCGCTGAGCATCTTTGTGTTATTTATGCAATAGATTATATAAATTTTTCAAATCGGAATTTATATTTTTTTGTGTTTTTTGGCCTTTTTATGTTAATGTAGTAAGTTAAAGTGAAAAAATAATAGGCAAAAGAGACAGATGAAGTTGTGCTGAAAAAAAAAAAAAAGAGATCAAACATGTATAATAAACATTTCTTCATATAGTAAATAAAGGCAAAATCAAAAGTACTCAAAAACAACCAAAATAAGCTCAGACCCATAAGGGTTAACTTTGTATTTCCATTACAGTAATGCAATGTCTGGTGCGGTTCAATTCCACATGCAAAATTCTAGATTGCGCATGAAAATTAGTACATGCAAACTGGGATCTTAGTAGGTCCCAACTAAAGAATAGTTATAGAATAATTACAGTCTTGCTCTAAACTGCTCTAAAATGTCACATATTTCTCTACTGATGAAGCTTTTCTCCCAGTAGTGATGGGACTTTTGGGTCTTTGAAGGGAGTTGTTCACTGAAAAGAGTCGTTCAAAAGACTGGCTCTTTTATGTCTGTTGCATTATTTTGAAACACCAATGTTTTAATGACTAAATAGGCTACATGTGGTGATTGACATTACATTTTAAAGGTGTTTAATTGGCGCGGCAGTAAATAATATCTTACCGTAAAAAAGGTTAGTTCAAATGTGTGGACATGAGAGGTGACATTATGCAAATGCTGGAATTTGACCAAAAACATCATGGTACATTATGTGGACTAATCTGTAGCCTAAAAATGAAGAAGAAAATAAAACATTTTCTTATGAAATAACATTTTACTCTCCTCAAAACAAGAACAATAAATGTGTGTAAACATACAGAAAAAAATTGCACAAAACACAACAGTGATTAATCACTGCAGTTACTTAAATACCTGAACTGTAGTGCAATTCTCAGAACAAGAACTTTATGTTGGTAAATTGACGGGCAATCGGACACTCCCTCCTTAAAAAAAAAAAAAAAAAAAAGAATGGCTCTTTACAAAGACTCAGTTCCTATCGTTCATTTCAAAGAGCCGTTCAAAAGATTCCATTCATTTGTGAATGTCACATCACTAGTAAACATATGGAAAAAATTGCACAAAACACAACAGTGATTAATCACTGCAGTTACTTAAATACCTGAACTGTAGTGCAATTCTCAGAACAAGAACAGTATGTTGGTAAACTGACAGGCAATTGGACACTCCCCCCTTAAAAAAAATAAGATAAAATAAAATGAACAGCTCTTTACAAAGACTCGGTTCCCATCGTTCATTTCAAAGAGCCGTTCAAAAGATTCGATTCGTTCGTGAACGTCACATCACTACACTACAACAAATTTTAAGTTACATGAACTTGGCATTTAGTGTGTTGTACTTAAGAAGCAGTTCCATTCAAATCAAGCATTTCAGTTTAACCCTTTCATGCATAGTGGTCACTACAGTGGACAGCTGTTCTCCAGCTGTTCTCTTGTATATTCATGAGTTTTGTTGTTTTAGTTCCATATCAGCCAACACATTGGACGCTCTTGCATCATCCCATACACCGCAATTCACACCATTACTGTAACTTTGGCGTTTTTGATAAACACAACAGTGATTAATCACTGCAGTTACTTAAATACCTGAACTGTAGTGCAATTCTCAGAACAAGAACAGTATGTTGGTAAACACACAGAAAAAATGCACAAAACACAAAAGCGATTTATCATTGCAATTACTGAAATACTTTAACAACTGTAGTGCTCCCTAGTGACGCTAAATTGACAGGCAATCGGACACTCCCTCCCTTAAAAAAAAAAAAAAAAAAAAAAGAACAGCTCTTTAAAAAGACTCGGTTCCCATCGTTCATTTCAAAGAGCCGTTCAAAAGATTCGATTTGTTCATGAATGTCACATCACTATCTCCCAGTAAGCTCATGGACGCAGGTACTGATCAGATTCAGGGTCAGTTCTGTTCACTGAAGAAGATGTCGTGGCTACAGAAGCTAGGACCTCACATTCCAATAGATACACATCTAAAACAACAGTTACGACACTTAGCGTAGCACATCCCAGCAACAAGATGTGGACTTACGGTTGGCAAGTCACGTCAACAGGTGAGGTCCAATCAGAAGATGGAGTCGGATGACGTTGCGAAGTCCAACCCATTGTTCGGGGTGGAGTCACCCAAGAGGATAACTGTCAACCACACCTGGTATTCAGGGCTTTTTGACTGGAGTTCCTGCAGGAGCTCTTGTCCACAGAGACCAGCGCTGGCTAAATTACTGCTGGGCAATGCTCAACAAATGTTTTGTGAAAGAGAGGGAGGCTATGATTTAAGGGGAAAGTTAAATTTAAAGATTCATAAAGTACGCACTACGTTAAAAAGTTTCTGTATCACCATCTGTGGAGTAAAATTGTGAAACAAATATCAAACATAATTCAGTTTAAAACAAGATATAAAAAAAAAAGATTCTTGAGAGGTACAGTATTTAATAATGACAATGAGGCCTGTTTGTTTATGGATGATGTTGTATTGATAAATCTGCTGTAATTATTGAAGAAAATGGTTGAATTGTTGAGTCTGTTTGTATGACTGTGCTGCCATGAACATATTGTTGTGTGTAATTCAATTACTGCATTATGGATTAGTAGTGGTTCGATGCTAAAATTAGGAAAATATTATTGTTTGATTCTTGTATCAAGTTAGTGATAAAGGTGTAAAAGCACTGAGGGGTAGGATTGAATAAGTTTATACTTCTTCCTACTCATTTTCAACCATGCAATATTCAGATCTGTATGTGCTTGAAGATAGATTCTGTCCATTTAAATGTTTTATTTTGTTTATTTTGTTTTGTTTTATTTTTTTCTTTGCATGTTCTAAATAAATAAATAAATAATTCACATGTGATCAGAATAAATTCTTACACTGATACCAAGTGCATCCTGAACTGGTCTTTGGAGCTTCCAATCAACGAACACGAAAAATCCTAACACAACCCTATGTTTTTTGACCAAAGGAGTCACAGACAGATGCTAAACAACCACATGTGGTCTCGGAGCCACAGGTTGCATTCGATTCTAAATATATTGGACAGATATTGAACTTTTCTTTCAAATAAGCATGAGATATAAAAAATAAACAACCATATGTTTATGTTAGGCCAGTTGAATGACAACCATGAGAAGGATGCACTTTGGGTAACACGGGGTTTCTGAAGTCGTACCTCGCTGCAGTGTATTTTAAAGAATATTGTAGCAGCTGTGTTGACAAGCAGGATCTAATCTGACAGCCTTATTTCCCTTTTGTAGAGATTTTGTAGGTGCAGATCCGAGTGTGAATTGAGAGCGCAGCCTGAGCTGACACGGCTCTGTGACACACACACACACACACACACAAACACACACATAGGAGCGAGTCGGTGTGTCATTAGGATTCGGATCAGGACGCCGTCTGAGTCGACACAAACTGAGGTGAATGAACATGTCTGTCTGCAGTGAGACGTTTCTCTTTCAGAACCTGCTGTGACGCGTCTGGAGGGAAATTGCTGAGACTGACCTCTCTACTTGCCTGTTATCTATAACTCCTCTCCATCTCGAGTATTTACTTTTTTTATTTTTTTTATTTTATTTATTTATTTATTTTACTTCTGTTCATCTCAGGCCTCCGGACGGTTACGTAGCCAATAGCGTCCCCTCCAGTGGCGGCTGCTCATCTTTCAGACAGGGGAAGCTCATTGTCGGCTCACATCATAAAAATGTCAAGTTATTTAAACATAAATTCGACCCTACGTTCCTTTTTAAGAAAATGGTCACTGACCATGTTGAGCCGCATTATGTAATAAACTCCCATTATGTAATAAAGGTTCAAAATGTAATAAGAATGTCACGTCATCTTGTAATAAAGCTGCATTATGTAATAAACTGACGCATTTTGTAATAAACTACGTCAACGCATTATATAGTAAATTTTTTCACATCATGTAGTAAGTTATTACAATTTGAGAAATTTATTACAAAATGCATTCGACACATTTATATATATATATAAAAAAAATGTAATAACATGGTTCATGATGTAATAACAATCCAAATTAATATAATTTCAGAGCAATTTAGAAGAAATTAGTCACAGGAGCTACAGGTAATGGAATCAGAACTTTAACCACACAGTTTAAAGATTAATTTAGCACGTTACATTTTCCTGAAAATAAAAATGTGTCAAGTGCATTTTGTAATAAATTTCTCAAATTGTATTAACTTACGACATAATGCGAAAAAATTTACTGCATAATGCATTGAGGTAGTTTATTACAAAATGCGTCGGTTTATTACATAATGCGGCTTTATTAAAAGATGACGTGACATTCTTATTACATTTTGAACCTTTATTACATAATGGGAATTTATTATATAATGCGGCTCAACACTACTTCAATTAAAGAGGGGGAAAAAAATCTACTTGAATGTCATTATTACGTAATGTACCATGTTATTACATTTTCCTGAAAATAAAAATGTGTCAAGTGCATTTTGTAATACATTTCTCAAATTGTAATAACTTATTACATAATGCGAAAAAATTTAGTACTTAATGCATTGAGGTAGTTTATTACAAAATGCGTCAGTTTATTACATAATGCGACTTTATTACAAGATGACGTGACATTCTTATTACATTTTGAACCTTTATTACATAATGGGAGTTTATTACATAATGCGGCTCAACAATTCTCCAATCAGCACGTGGGATCCTGGCGTCCAGCCCGGCCGAGCTCCGCCCACAGCTCCATTCACCCCCAGAGATGCCGAGCGTCCGGGGGCGGGACAACATCGTGGCATTTATCCAATTACCGTCCAGTTTTGAGGCAATGAAAAAAACTGTTCCACTCAGTCCCATTGAAGTGCATGGACACTGAATGTCTACGGCACAGGTGTCAAACATGCGGCCCGGGGGCCAAAACCAGCCCGCCAAAGGTTCCAGTCTGGCCCCTGAGATGAATTTGCAAAGTGCATAAATTACACTTAAGATATTAACAATCAAGGATGTCGAAGTCGTTTTTGTTCAGGTTGTGATCTCAACTAAAATAACAGCATAATAACCTATAAATAATGACTCCAAATTTTCTTAGTTTAATGTGAAAAACATAATATTACATTATATCTATAAATAAGTGAGGACAACTCCAAATTTTTCTCTTTGTTTTAGTGTAAAAACTTACATTAAATGATGAAAATATTAACATTTACAAACTATCCTTTAACAATAAAATGCGAAAAACCGGAAATGTTGAAAGTGAAATTTTAACATTATTACCTCCGCCAAGGAGGTTATGTTTTTGCCAGGGTTTGTTTGTTTGTTTGTTTGTCTGTCTGTTTGTTTGTTTGTCTGTCCATTAGTGTGCAACATAACTCAAAAAGTTATGGACAGATTTGGATGAAATTTTCAGGGTTTGTTGGAAATGGGATGAGGAAGAAATGATTAAATTTTGGTGGTGATCGGGGGTGGGGGGGCCCACGGGGGGGCCACTGATCAGCCTTGGCGGAGGTCTGCGCTCTCCGAGTGCTTCTAGTTCTTCCTGTTATTAAATATTTTGTGCCTTTGTAGATCCAGTCCATAATATATATGTATAAATGGTAAATTGAGGTGTAATATTGTTAAAATCGCACTTATTTTTCTCAAGAAATTTCAGTTTTTTTCAGGTTATTCACATCATTTTTGTTTGGATAGTTTGCAAATGTACATATTTTTGTAATTTAATTTTGATTGCAGTAAAACAAAGAGAAAAAACTTGGAGTCGTCATTATTTACAGGTTATTATGCTATTGTTTTACTGGTCCGGCCCACTTCAGATGAAATTGGGCTTAATGTGGCCCCTGAACTAAAATGAGTTTGACACCCCTGGTATACAGGCAAATGCACTGAGCAGAGATCGAATGAGAAAACAGTGGAATGTATGAGAAGTGAACAACATCGAGTCCGTTGATTTGTAATAAAGCTGATTCTGAACGAACTCGTCTGTGAGATGAAGGTGTTTTGTAGTCACTTTTGTAGTCAAAGAACTTTTGTAGTCAAAGAAATGTCAACACAACCGTACATTTTTTTTTTTTGAACTTTTTATTTATTCCACTCATAAAACACATGAAGATGTACAAAAATCACACCAGCCTCAGTCTATAAATCACTCGATCCATATCACATTACTTTCACTCATAACTACTTATACTACGCCTTTTACATATAGGTCAAAAACATGTCAAGATCATATATATTTTATACAGATATCAACAACATTCTTGAAATCTGACTTCTAATATTCCACCAGCACAAATAAATGTATTTGCAAAACCAAAACAGGTGCTACTGAGGAAAAGAAATAGAAAAAAATAATTGAGTTACAAAAAAAAAAAAAACAATATTAAAAACAAAAAGAGGTATTTAGAGCTCTTGTATTGCTTGAATTATTGGTTTCCGTCTTCTCTCAAATTTTTCTGGTTTCAGTTGTAACCTTGCAGTGGTTTTTTCCATAATAACAACCTTTTTTACTTTGTCTATCCATTGCGTTATGTTGGGGGGGTGTGGTTTCAGCCAGTTAATTGTGATCATTACCTCCGCCAAGGAGGTTATGTTTTTGCCAGGGTTTGTTTGTTTGTTTGTCTGTCCGTTAGTGTGCAACATAACTCAAAAAGTTATGGACAGATTTTGATGAAATTTTCAGGGTTTGTTGGAAATGGGATAAGGAAGAAATGATTAAATTTTGGTGGTGATCGGGGGTGGGGGGGCCCACGGGGGGGCCCATTTCCAACAAACCCTGAAAATTTCATCCAAATCTGTCCATAACTTTTTGAGTTATGTTGCACACTAACGGACAGACAAACAGACAGACAGACAGACAGACAAACAAACAAACAAACCCTGGCAAAAACATAACCTCCTTGGCATGGGGGGGGCCCACAGGGGGGGCCACTGATCAGCCTTGGCGGAGGTCTGCGCTCTCCGAGTGCTTCTAGTTTTCTTTGCTATTATGAGTAAGACTTTCAATAAAAAGCTACAATCTCTGTCTATCAGATCTTCAGGTAATATTCCAAGTATATACAGGGTTAAATCAAGATGTAGGTCAAGACCAAGAAATCTTTTTATTTCTGTTTTCACACACTTCCAAAAATCTTTGATCTGTGGGAAATCCCAAAATATATGAGTGAAGTCACCCACCATTCCACAATTCCTCCAACATAAATCTGATGTTTTACTATATTTTGCAGTGACAAATGGAGTGTTAAAGTAACGCATCTTCACTTTCCATTCAAACTCCCTCCATGTTGGACTGTTAGTTTGTGTCCAGATTCCAACGTTTCTTCCCAATCATCATTCGTTATTAATACATTTTCTTCCAGTTCTCATCTCTCTTTAACATCTATATTTCAACCGTACATATTTAACCATTTAATTTTTGTAATTTTAGGGAAAGCCGGGCTTCCTTTGCAGTCTGTGAGAAATCGCCACTGATCCCCTCGACGCTATTCTCTATGAAAGATGCCACGATTTCATGATAAACTTTCAGTAACATTGATTATTCACACAGATGCAGGAGATTGTCCTTGAGGAATGACTGTCTGTGCTGTGTTGGCAGCCAGTGTCACCAACCGCCAAGTCATAATTTTGCTTGCGTGCAAAATTGCATCTGCAAGCATGACAACATTTTCAACACACTGTATATCAATGAGGATTAAGACAATTTATATATGGAGGTTGGAAGAGGAGAGGATACTGCACAGCGCCCTATCTCCTCGTGAGCAAATACAAGAAAGAATATCTATACCTAAAAAGGAGCTGGGGTTGATAAAAACCTGTTACAGTAAATTATTCGAAGTCTAACCCTGTGGAAGACAAGTTCTAAGCTGCAACTCAGCAAGATTGCCATTCCTCCCCCGTAATCTATTTAACCCTCGGGGGAACAGGGGAGGTATGAGCTAAATTAGTGTAATCTGAATGAGGATTTCTTGAATATGGTGGTTTCAGCCGGTGAAGGATTGCATCCGCCTGCAGCTCCTGTGGCCTGACAGACAATGAGGATATGACCATCTGAATCGATACGGCCAATCCCCCATGATTAGGTCATCCATTAGTTCACTTGATCTTTCGACCCTCGTACATTGCATCTGATGAAAATGTAATCGCTCAATACTCGACGGATGATTAGTCCAAATCCCTGATTCTCAAATAAGGAAAAAAAAAAAGGAAGAATGTTTTGATGCAGCATATGCAAATAGGTCTGGCTTTTGTATTTCGGTCATGGTGCAGGAGCAGGGGTGGGGGTGGGAGTGGGGGCAGGGGGTGGTCAGCTCCACCGGCCTTGTCCCTTGAACATCAAGGCCCCTGAGCTCCCTCTGATCCCCAGCGCTCTGCCGCCTTATGAGCTCCGTGTACCCGAATGCAAGTACACAGAAACACCGATCCCTGCTCGGAACAGAAATAGAAAATCAATCAACTAAAAGGAATTAAAGTAAAAGAAATAATAATAAAAAAAAAAAAAACAATTAAAGGGGCATTTTAACTCGTGCGCAAATGTCTCGGTGCAATTAAGGAGCAGAGAAGGAGTCAGAGAGATGAATTAGAACAACTGCTAAATGGAATTCTGGTTGATGATAAATCAAGATCCCACTGTCAAAATCCTGGTGTGAAAAAGGTCACTTGCGTTGAATCATTGCTCCGTGAGCGCTAAAGAAAAGCCGAGGCCAACTCACTGTAGTGAATTCTATTTTCATAAACCTAAAAAACTTGAATCAAAATTAATTAAACTGCTAGTGTAAGGACATTTCCATATTTCACAGTGGATTTTCTCATCTGCATCTGCATAATAATAAGAAGAAGCAGATCATGTGCGGCCATCTCATCATTATTCCACTTCCCGAGTTTGTTACGAGTGTCTGTGCAGCGATGTTCTCAGAAAAGTACCACATGTTATGACAGCTCTTTAGCTGCCAGCGTGGCAACATGTTTTCTTTAAATGTCCACTGGGGAAATCAATACCTTGTTTAGAGCTGAAATTGGCCAGTCAATGCTACAATCATCTGTTTCCAATGACAGTGAATGGCAGGTTGGAATTATAATGTCAACTGTCATTTACTAGGTTAGAGATTGCCAAGCAATTAACATTACGAATCAATCACTCCACTTACCTTCATGTTATGAGTAATGGTGCGTATACTCGTGGACTATATGTATATTAGAGCTTTAACTACTCCATAACTGTGTGAATACAAATGCAGCTACTCTGACAATGACAAACAAGATGAACAAATCAATCAGTTGAATCTTGTCACGAGAAAAAAATAGGTGTCTGAAGACTGCTGGTGTCAGTCAATGAACATTATTGTGTTTTAACAAAGTGAATAGACTGAACTTTTAGGCGTTTCTTCAGAGCAGGAGGAGGTTTTAGGTAGTGGACAGTAAAGTTGTCCAGAAACCAGAGTTTAGAGCCGATAAGTTTGTAGATCTAAGCCAGGGGTGTCAAACTCATTTTGTTTCAGGGGCCATATTTAGACCAATTTGATCTCAAGCGGGCCAGACCAGTAAAATAATGACTTAATAACCTATAAATAATGACAAATCCAAGTTTTTCTTTTTGTTTTAGTACAAAAAAAGTCCCAATTAAATTATGAAAATATTTAAATTTTACAAAAAAAGATGTGAATAACCTGAAAAAAACAAAAAAAAAACAAACAGAAATTTCATTTGAAAAATTGGTGCAATTTTAACAATATTATGCCTTGACTTATTATTTATACATGTACATTACAAACAGTGTTACATCAACATTTGGTAACAGGCAGAATATTGTTAAAATTTTGGAGTTTGGAACTAAAATTTGAACAATTTCTACAATATTTCATCTCTTATTATTATTAACACAACTACAGATCACAGTGGATCCATAAATGCACAAAACTTTTAGTAACAGGCAGAATATTTTTTAAAATTGCACATTTCGGGTTGTTAATCTTTGTTTTTATTTATGTATTTTTTTGCATTTTATTGTGAAAGAATAGTTTTGTAAATGTAAATATTAATGCTGGGCAGCGATTAAAATTTTTAATCGCATAGATTTCTGCGATTAATCATGATTAATTGCATAGTTAGATTGGGGGGAGGTTGCCGGCATCAACAGTGTGTATTGCCTTTAAGTGATATTTCAGACTCGAAGTACTCCGGTGATAAAAATAATTCCACATTGCAGTGCTTCCAAACAACTGTGTCCTTCTCAACCCCACCATCTGAAGACATTTACAATGAAAATGTCCATGGAACAGACCGTACTTTTCCCCATGTTTATGTCCACACCAGTTTATTTCCGCTTGTGAGTGATTGACAGGAGTCTTAAACCCACTAATAAGTACTAATACTAATAAGCTCAATAATATGTGATGTTCAGTTGTTAAAAGCAAGCAAAGGGGGCCCTCTAGTGGTCGGAATAAGTTGCACTAATGTATGTTTTGTACTTGCTGTGTTACTGTAGCCAATTTGGACATAAGAAGGAACTAACAGACACGTTTCTTTCACTTTGTTTGTATGGCCCGAAAAACGTTTGCCTGTGAGTATTTTATGTTTCAGTTGTTGTAAGAATGAATAGTATAAAATATCTCTGATGGGAACCTTTGTTACTGGATAAAAAGATCTTAAATTAATCTGTAAATGCTAATCGTTAGCGTGTCTATGGATTTTCCCATTTAAGTTAGCATCAAGCTAGCGATCTTTTTCCCATTCATTTAAATGTATAATGCCATGTGAATGTACTAAGGCAATGAACATAACTCAGACATATTTTGTTTGTATGTTGTAGTTTTACAGTGAGTCTCAAGTAAAAGATTTGGAGAGAAGTTTTCAGCGTTCAGCTTTTCTTGGGAAACCTGTTGTCTATCTGCCGAGCTAATCGCTACACGCACACAAGCAGGGGCAGAAGAATATGAGTTAGAATAAAACGGCATTAACGTGACAAAAAAAAAATTGTCGGCGTTATTTAATGAATGCGCTAACGTGGTAATAATGCGTTAACTTGCCCAGCCCTAATATTTTTATTTTATTTTATTGTATAGTTTTGTTATTTTATTTGCATATGAGCCAACACAATGAACGCTTAAATGCACCATCTCATACACTGCAATTCATACCATTACTGTAACTTTGCTGTTCTTGATAAACTTTATCTGCACTAACATGTTTGAGTGTAAATCATTTGCTAGTTGTTACTAGACTTTAATTCACAGTTTTCTTAAACAAAAAGTTGTGTTTTTTTGGAATATTATCTCCATTAAGTGAGTAATAACTGAGAAAACATCAGATTAGCTGCATTAAAAATGTTTTTATTTCATAGTTTTAACACAGTATATCACTTTCTGTTATTGCATTTTAAAGACGTGTTTCTTTGCTTCAAAAATTAAACATTAACCTTTTGCTGCATGAATTATGAGAAGAGTCAAGATTTTTTTTTTCCTGAGTGTTTTTATTCCTCTTTAGACATGAAAAAAACCAACATGATTGAATTTTTTTTTTTTTTTTTTTTTTTAAATGAACCTATTTTTTATGGAGTTACAAAAATTTCCACTCAGCTGGATGCCATGCATTTCATTTTTGAAGAAAAGAAAAATGTATTTAAAACGCAACAACAGAAAGTGATATACTGTGTAAAAACTATTGATTGATTGATTGATGTATTTATTTCGAACGTGAATGTCAAACAGAAGAAAATAAATAAACAAAACACTTAAACATAAGACATATAATACATATTTGAAAAGGAGTGAGAAGAAGTACAACTTATAAACTCCCACCCCTTCTCCTTATATAATTAATAACAATAATAACCTTCCTAATCTAATCTAATCATATCTGTGCACTATGCCATAATATGACTGATACTTACTAGTAAATAATTTGGTTTCCGGCTTTATATTATTATAAACAAATATAATATGATTTACAGAAACACATAATGCAATATGTAAATACATATATATGGAATAAAAACATTTTTAATGCAGCTGATCTGATGTTTTCTGAGTTATTACTCACTTCATGGGTATAATATCCAAAAAAAAAAAAAAACTTTTTGTGACTCTGTGATGTGATTTACACTCAAACATGTTAGTGCAGATCAGGTTTATCAAGAACAGCAAAGTTATAGTGATGGTCTGAATTACAATGTATGAGATGGTGCATTTAAGCACCCACTATGTCAGCTGATATGCTCATAAAACAACAAAATCCATGAATATACAAGAGAACAGCTGTAGAATAGCTGTCCACTGTAGTGACAAGTATGCATGAAAGGGTTAAAGTGATTTTGGTGAGAAAAAAAAAAAGGTTTGGTTGAAATATCAATGAACGTGAATCAATTTTGCAGAAAGAAATCGATTCTGTTGTATCGATATATCAGTACTCACACATTACTCGTTTGAGGATTGATTATGCTAATAAATTATCAATAGTAATTAATAAATGCCACCCCACACATTAGCCATATTAATTAAAATTTATTCATATGAACTCAAACTGACAATAACTGATACAAATACATTATTACAAATATTAAATTATTTAACTCATTGTTGTATTGGGGCTGCCTCTGCCGCTACCGCCGCCACAATAATACTAGCAAATTAGACTATAGGTATTATTATTATTATTATTATTATATATTTTTTTTATTACAACAATCATTATTTTCCCCCTCACTCTTTCTCACTTTCATTCACACTCCCCTCTTCTCCTTTTCCTATCGCTCCTAATCAATCTATATTGTTTAGTTGCTCTTCACATTTATGATCTTTTTCATTGTAATATGTTGTTGTTTTTTTTGTCATTACTCTGTCGTTGTTGTTGTTTTTGGTTTGTTTATTTGTTTGATTTTCCCTTTGTTTATGTGTTGTTGTTGTTGTTGTTGTTTTTTGGTCCGCAATGTCTTGTTAACTATCACTAATAAATAAATAAATAAAAATACATAAATAAATAAATGAGAAATAAAAGTGCCTCGTCTGGATCTGATAAATCCTGACTG
This sequence comes from Sphaeramia orbicularis, assembly GCF_902148855.1. NCBI lineage: Eukaryota > Metazoa > Chordata > Actinopteri > Kurtiformes > Apogonidae > Sphaeramia > Sphaeramia orbicularis. The sequence continues at coordinate 16,143,483 of NC_043976.1, read as the reverse complement.
TAAATTATATATACATAAACATATATTTAATAGACCAGATCACCATACACATCTTCTTATTTATTTATATTTGTTTTATACTATTCTTCAAACCATTGTTGTTCTTGTTTCTTGTCGAATGTTTGTTTATATTCGGTCAATGTTTAAATGTGTTCATGTTTATGTTGAAGATGTACCATGTGAAAAACCAAAGCCAAATTCTCTGTATGTGGTCACATACTTGGCCGATAAAGCTGATTCTGATTCTAGTGTAACTGACTTCAGTGTTTTATACCGACACCGCCCCCACCCCCCCCCCCACCCCCCAATCCCCCAATCCCCCCCATCCCCCCTTCAGGCTGCATAATATTGAAGTAGTCCATCCATAATCATGTGACCAGACGTGCGATTCCAGTTAGCTGTTTTTAGCCTGTTAGCAACAGTTCAGTCTGCGGCTGCACATGTCTGAAAGGAGAGAAACAGGAGTGTGATGTGGGCGTACTTTACACCTGTGGATAAAACTACAGTAAAGTGTCGTCAGTGTAGTAAAAATGTACAACACTGCAGCAAAACCAGCAACATTTAAACACCTGAAAATTAGCCCCGTTCCATCGGAAATGCAGTCAATTTTATTGTTTTACAACTTAGTTTTATTATAAAAACATGAAAAATGTAGGACTTTGGAGTTGTGACCATTTCATTATAGTCAATGAATACATTCAAATTATGTTGATCTTTTTTGTGTTTCAATTCATATTTACGTCCGCTGAGGAGGTTATGTTTTCATCGGGGTTTGTCTGTCAGTTAGCAAGATAACTCCAAAAGTTAAGGAAAGATTTTGATGAAATTTTCAGTAAATGTTGATACTGGCACAAGGAACAAATGATTACAATGATTACATTTTGGTGGTGATCGGGGGGGGGGGATGGTGGTCTGCCTTGGTGGAGGTCTGTGCTCTCTGAGTGCTTTTCTAGTTATATTTATTATTTGTGTTTATTTTTATAATTCAATTAATATTTATGTTAGTTATTTATTATTTACGTGTTTTTCTACATTTATTTCATTGCTGAAAAAAATGAGCACTAAAGGTTTTGCTCATTAAAGCTCTAAAATAGACAGTATTTGTCATGAGAGATGTCTTTTAAGTGTAACATTTCAATAAAATAAAATAAGAAAAGATCACTGAAAGTATCTGTATGAAATATGCCCAAAAAAAGTACACTGTAAAAAAAAAATAATTAAAAAAACAGTATTATTCCAGCAGCAGGGTTGCTGAAAATAACATGAACAACTTGAATTGTAATAAGAAAAACAAGTATAATTTTAACAATATTATGCCTTGGTTTTTCAGTTTATCATTTACGCATGTGCGTTACAATCACACAAAATATTTAGTAACAGGCAGAATATGGTAAAATTGCATTTACTTTCTTAAGGCATTTCCGTTTGTTCATATTTGTTCAGGTTATTCACTTTTGTTTTGTAAAAGTATTGTTTGGTAATGGAAACATTTTCATGTAATTTTACTTTTTTGCACCAAAAAAACAAAGAGAAAATTTGGGGTTGTCATTAGTTACAGGTTATTATGATCATATTTTACTGGTCTGACCCACTTGAAATCTAATTGCATAACTGTAACTGTAATCAAACTGCATGTGTCTGTATGTGGAACCTGAATTAAAATGATTTTGACACCATTTATTGTTAATATCTTCAATGTAATTTTTGCATTTCACAAATTTATCCTGCAGGCTGGATTGGACCCTTTGGCGGGCCGGATTTGGGCCCCGGGCCGCATGTTTGACACCTATGCTTTATATGTATATAGAGCTTTTCTTACACCACTTATTTATGTAAACTGTCAGAAAAGATGTATTTGAATGAATGAATGAATGAATATTTTTATTTCAGTTTAGTACAAAACACATACATATTAAAAAAAAACAAAAAAACAAACAAATATAAAATGAACAAAATTGGTAACTGAAAAAGGAAGAAGCTGAATAATAATTATTTGATGAATAAAGATGACTCTGAATATGATGAGGGCTGTGTGTATGTGCATCTCTGCTCCTCAACAGGATTCTTTACAAACACTAGAAACTCTGATGTATAGTAAAGGCCAGTTAACTGAGGTGCATAACTTCATGGGCTTAATTGCACACTTAAAACTCAGTGAATACACAGTAAAATTGCCAGTGTTTATATAACACTTAAAGAGTTAATTTTAACACTACCTCAGTGAACATATGGTCCCTATCTACAAAGTGTAAAATTTACACTGAACATAGAGTTACATTTCCAGAGTCAACTTTACTCTAGTAAGAGTTAATATTTGACACTACACTACACTAATTAGTGTCAATCAAGTTTTACACTATGTGAGAAGTAACACCCGTAGTGTTATTCACATTCAACACAGAAGAGTTAAGTGTTAAGAAATAACTTTTCCAGTGTTAAACCTACTTAACACTACATGTTGATAAATAAATTACTCCAAAGAGTGTTGATTTTTAACTGCCTCCTCCCAGTGTTACATATGATGTACTATAGTCCCAGTGTCTGCAGGGGCGAAAAAAAGATTACATTATTTCTGTACCCAATTTATTCCAAGTAAAAATGAAATACTGCAATTAAAAGTAAACATAAAATGACATGTAAAATGAAAGCCACTGACCCGATATCACGTTATCCATTTGAAATTCGGTATTTGAAAACACCAACATTGACAACGACGACGTAACTTTATTCTCGTACACAGATTCTGCTTGGATGAAATAACAAAAGCAATAGTTTATTTACACAAAATTACAAACGCAGTTTTTCGATATGAGGAAGATGGTGATGCCACAGTCCAACTTCTCACTCAGTTTGAACACGGAGGTTGGTGGACGGGGCTTTTCAGAGTCATTATTTTTTAACACTGAAAGGTATCTTGCTCTTATCGGTGTTGAATTAACTTTGAGAGAGTCGATTTACTTTAACACTGAATATATGACACTGACAGTGTAAAACCTCTGTTAACTCCAATTATTTTCACCAACACCGGAAGTTATCTTGTTAAATTTTACTCTGTCCATTGTTGGAATAACTCTAAAAGAATTAAAATACTTTGACACTGTATTTTTTACACTGGCAAATTTACTGTGTATGAACCGAAAAAACAGCAGGTTACAAGCACAAATATAATGCAATTCCTTTCACAGTTTGCAGAGGCGATCCATTCTTTTTGCCTCTGGCTCTGTATTTACTCCCTGAGTGCTTCGATGCATGACTCCTGCCCCTGTACATCTGTAAAAGTACACAACGTGTCTACTGTTAGCTTAGAAACGGAGTTACCTACTGACAGCGCTCCTAACTTCCCCTGTTCAACACAAACGCTGAATAAATGCACAGTTTGAAGATAAGTCACAGGTGCACTGTAAGACCGGATAAGTTGAGTTTACTTTAAAAATTTGAGGAAACCGGTTGTTTTAAAAAAATTTAAGTAATGAGTCATGAAAACTTGAGTGTATTAACTCTTTCATGCATAGCGGTCACTCCAGTGGACAGCTATTCTCCAGCTGGTCTCTTGTATATTCATGGGTTTTGTTGTTTTATTTGCATATCAGCCGACACGGTGGATTCATGTGCATCGTCCTATACACTGTAATTCATACAATCACTGTAACTTTGCTGTTCTAGATAAACCTGATCTGCACTAATATGTTTGAGCGTAAATCAATTGCTAAGTGTTATTAGACTGTAATTAACAGTTTTCTTAATCTAAAAGGGTTTTTCGGACACACACGAGTCGGACACAGACGCACTGGACACAGAAACGTCCATTACACTGGGTTAAAAAAAAAAAGGTTTTTTGCAAGTTGTCTAGGTTTTTCAACTGAATTAGGACCATTTTGCACCGCTAAATCCAAAAATGACATCTGTTTTTCTCCATCAGGTCAGGTTTTTTTGCTAATTTGATTTTGAAAAATTTGATCTTCTCACAAAATTGATGACATTTTTGTGACTTTATCAGTTGATTTTTTATGTAGTTCTCACCCAAAATAGGTTTTAAGAGAAAAAAAAATCATTTTCTAACAGGATTCCTGTTAGGTACAATGGTGCATTCACCGCAGATGTAGCAGAATACGGCAGGCTTATTTTTGCAAGATCTTCTAGTCAAAGCCATTTCATTTACCTGTAATATTAAAAAAAAAAACAATCATAAATTGGCAAAAGTAAAATCTTCAGAACTCGTTTATTGCAAGAAATATGAACGAATTTTGTCTCATATGATGTGAAAATGCCCATAAATGTAAGCAAAAATGTTAAAAAGCCAATATGTAGCATAGTTCAGACAGTTGACCTGATTGAGCAAAATTAATGTGATTTTTGGATTCAGCACACCAAAATGATCCTAAATCAGCTCAAAAAACTTAAACAATAAATTTGTTGTTGACCAGTGTTATCTTCATAAAGTGAGTAATAACTAATATTAGAGTATGTTAAAATGTGAGAATACATCGAGATTAGCTGCATGAAAAAACGTTTTTATTTCATAGTTTTCACACAGTATATCACTTTCTGATGATGGCTTTTAACCCTTTCATGCATGAATTATGAGAATTTTTCTTGAGTGTTTTTATTTCTCTTTAGGCATTAAAAAACAAAACAAAACAAAAAAAAAACACGGGGGTCCACTGATCTGCCTTGGCGGAAGTCTGCGCTCTCCGAGTGCTTCTAGTTTTCATTGTACCAAGCACAACGAAATTGAGATAGAGCTCTCAGGGTCAGTGCAAGAATCTACAGACAGACAACAAATATCAGTAAAACAACAACAACTAGAAGCACTCAGAGAGCGCAGACCTCCGCCAAGGCAGATCAGTGGGCCCCCCCCATCACCACCAAAATTTAATTATTTGTTCCTTGTGCCAGTATCAACATTTCCTGAAAATTTCATCCAAATCCGTCCATAACTTTTTGAGTTATCTTGCACATGGACAGACAGACAAACCAACACCGGCAAAAAACATAGCCTCCTGACAGAAGTAAATATCAATAAAAGGCACAGGTATTTACATGAACCTCCTAAGACCCACTGTACACATTTGTGGACAAGAGTTTCACAACTTTATACAAAAAAAAAACAAAACAAAACAAAAAAAAAAAACGAAAAGTAAACTGTCCACCACAAAGGACATTCCATAAACATTTTAAAAACTGCATCTGAAAAAACTGTTGCATCATGATGTTTCCAATATAGGCACTTATTTAATAAAAAACAAAAAAGCTTGTACTTTGCTGACATGTCCTGGGTCTTAGGAGTTTAAAAAAGAAAACGTATTGCAAAGTAAGATATTTGTAAAACACAGAATTTAACCCTTTCATGCATGAATTGTGAGAACCTAAGTCAAGATTTATTTTTTGAGTGTTTTTATTCCTCCTTAGCCATGAAAAAAACAATGTGATTGAGTTTTTTTTTTATGGAGTTACAAAAATATCCATGCATTTAATTTTTGAAGTAAAGAAACATGTGTTTTAAACCCAATATCAGAAAGTGATATGAAAACAATGAAATAAAAACATTTTTAATGCTGCTAATCTGATGTTTTCTCACATTTTAACATATTCTAATGCTAGTAATTACTCACTTTATGGAGATAATATGCGAAAAAAAAAAAAAAAAAAAAAACCAAAACTTTTTGTCTAACAAATAACAATTGATTTGCATTCAAACATGTCACTGCAGATCAGGTTTATCAAGAACAGCACAGTTACAGTAATGGTATGAATGTCAGTGTATGAGATGATGCATAAGTGTCCACTGTGTTGGCTGATGTGGAACTAAAACAACAAAACCCATGAAAATACAAGAGAACAGCTGGAGAAGAACTGTCCACTGTAGTGACCTATGCATGAAAGGGTTAAGTAGTGCAAATGACATGAAAGATAAATATCATAGGATAAATAGTGTGAAAATAAATAATACAAGATATTCAGATTTCTGATTCTGATATGGGCAAACACATTTGGGGTCACCATGGAAACTGCGGACAAACCCACTTAGGACCCTTATATGCAGCCCACATGTAACCCTTCTGGGGCCCACATGGTCATGCTGTCTGGCAGTCTTTCACTGAACTCCTGTGATTGACCAGTACATCATGGAGTGGGTGAGTGGAGTTGTCCATTATGTCTGTGAATACACTGGTGATTAGCTTGTGTGTTTTATTAATGTGCCATAAGCTGCGACTGTATCCCTCCGCTGTTGTTCTTGTTAGTCCGTGAACAAAAAGACCCATCAAGCGGAGTGTCACGGGGGACTAGATAACTGTGGGTCAGGTGAGAGGAGGTCACAGCCTCCTGGTGGTGAGGGATGGGGGGTGGGTTAAGTTGAAGAGGATGAAGATGGGGGGAGGGGGGAGAAAAAAAAAGAGGGGGTGGGTGAAATGTAATGGAGGCACGGCGGTTAAATGGCGGGGCCGTCGGTGGGATCCAGAGGGAGCGGGACGCGGGCCACATCACCTCAGGCATCTCCTGACCGTGTGTGATTGATGGGGAAGAGCTGACGAGCCCAGCTCCCAATGTCACTCTCCAATTAAATAACTCTCACCGCTGAACTGCAGCCTCCCTCCCTCCCTCCTGCGATAAACCTCCCCCTCTCCTCCCTTTCACCTCTCTCTCTATTATCACACACCCACTCTCCCTCTACACTCTGTCTCCAAAAGCTTTAGGACTGGTTAAAATGCTGTAATATTTAAGGTATAAGGTAATAATATATATTATAGGTAATATTTAAGGTAATATTATTTTTTGCCAAATGATACCAAAAATATCACGTCTGTTTATTTTTAAAATAATGCTAAGCTGCAAAGGATGGAATTCACTGAGGCTACGTTTACACTACAGGTAAAAGTGGTGCAAATTGGACTTTTTTTTGCCCATATGTGACCCATATTTGATTTTTTTATGAGTCTGAACAGCACAAACCAGCACAGACCACTTCTATCTGTGGTCTTAAATCTGTTCATTTAGAATGTGACTTCAATCCGAACAGTTATATCGCATTTCATCCGACTTTTACATCATTGAAATGTAGCTGGAGGAGGCGGGACCAGGCAAGTCTCATATTTACTTCCATTAACACATGTGATGCCATGTCTTCTTTCAGGACCGTAGACTTTCCACACATGAGTCTGAGGACTGTTGCATTTATATTATAATGTGAAAAAACATGCAAAAAAAAAAATCAGAATTGAGCTTTAAGACCTACAGTGCATCTATGCAAAAGCAATTTGCATGGATATTAATGGGGGAATATTCATACAAAATACTAACGCAAAATTGCCCCCCGTATATACAGATATATGCAAAGAAAGTTAATTTTAAAAACAAATTCATAAAATACCAGCCCACAGAATGCGACTTCAGTCTGAACATTCATGTCGCATTTCATCCGATTTTTACACCATTGAAATATGGCTGACGTCACAATTCTGGAGGAGGCGGGACCAGGCAAGTCTCATATTTACTTCCATTAACACATGTGACACAGTGTCTTCTTTCAGGACCGTAGACTGTTCACACATGAGTCTGATGGCAGTTGCATTTATATTATAATGTGAAAAAACGTGCAAAAAAAAAACTAAACTAAACACCAGATTTCAGCAAAAATGAACATCTATGCAAAACTTATTTGCATGGACATTAATGGGGGAATATTCATACAAAATACTAACGCAAAATTGCCCCCCGTCTATACAGATATATGCAAATAAAAGTCATTTTAAAAACAAATTCATAAAATACCAGCCCATAAAATGCAACTTCAGTCCGAACATTCATGTCGCATTTCATCTGATTTTTACGTCATTGAAACACGGCTGACGTCACAATTCTGGAGGAGGCGGGACCAGGCAAGACTCATTTATTTCCATTGACACATGTGACACAGTGTCTTCTTTCAGGACCATAGACTGTTCACACATGAGTCTGATGGCAGTTGCATTTATATTATAATGTGAAAAAACGTGCAAAAAAAACCCAAAACTAAACACCAGATTTCAGCAAAAATGAATATTTATGCAAAACTTATTTGCATGGACATTAATGGGGGAATATTCATACAAAATACTAACGCAAAATTGCCCCCCGTCTATACAGATATATGCAAATAAAAGTCATTTTAAAAACAAATTCATAAAATACCAGCCCATTGAATGTGACTTCAGTCTGAACATTCATGTCGCATTTCATCTGATTTTTACGTCATTGAAACATGGCTGACGTCACAATTCTGGAGGAGGTGGGACCAGGCAAGTCTCATATTTACTTCCATTAACACATGTGACACTGTCTTCTTTCAGGACCGTAGACTGTTCATACATGAGTCTGATGGCAGTTGCATTTATGTTATAATGGGAAAAAACGTGCAAAAAAAAAACTAAACTAAAAACCAGATTTCAGCAAAAATGAATATTTATGCAAAACTTATTTGCATGGACATTAATGGGGGAATATTCATACAAAATACTAACGCAAAATTGCCCCCCGTCTATACAGATATATGCAAATAAAAGTCATTTTAAAAACAAATTCATAAAATACCAGCCCATTGAATGTGACTTCAGTCTGAACATTCATGTCGCATTTCATCTGATTTTTACGTCATTGAAACACGGCTGACGTCACAATTCTGGAGGAGGTGGGACCAGGCAAGACTCATTTATTTCCATTGACACATGTGACACAGTGTCTTCTTTCAGGACCATAGACTGTTCATACATGAGTCTGATGGCAGTTGCATTTATATTATAATGTGAAAAAACGTGCAAAAAAAAACCCAAAACTAAAAACCAGATTTCAGCAAAAATGAACATCTATGCAAAACTTATTTGCATGGACATTAATGGGGGAATATTCATACAAAATACTAATGCAAAATTGCCCCCCGTCTATACAGATATATGCAAATAAAAGTCATTTTAAAAACAAATTCATAAAATACCAGCCCATAGAATGCAACTTCAGTCTGAACATTCATGTCGCATTTCATCTGATTTTTACGTCATTGAAACACGGCTGACGTCACAATTCTGGAGGAGGCGGGACCAGGCAAGTCTCATATTTACTTCCATTAACACATGTGACACAGTGTCTTCTTTCAGGACCGTAGACTGTTCACACATGAGTCTGATGGCAGTTGGATTTATATTATAATGTGAAAAAAAAATCTGAATTGAGCTTTCAGACCTACAGTGTGAACGTAGCCTAAGTCATTATAAACAGAGGAGTTAACTCTGCTTGCTAATGGGGGAATCTTTACAAAATACTGACGCAAAATTGACCCCGTCTATACAGATATATGCAAATAAAACTCAAAAACCTAATTCACAAAATACCAGCCCATAGAATGCGACTTCAGTCTGAACATTCATGTTGCATTTCATCTAACTTTTACGTCATTGCAATGTGGCTGACGTCACAATTCTGGAGGAGGTGGGACCAGGCAAGTCTCATATTTACTTCCATTAACACATGTGACACAGTGTCTTCTTTCAGGACCATAGACTGTTCATACATGAGTCTGATGGCAGTTGCATTTATATTATAATGTGAAAAAACGTGCAAAAAAACCCCAAAACTAAAAACCAGATTTCAGCAAAAATGAACATCTATGCAAAACTTATTTGCATGGACATTAATGGGGGAATATTCATACAAAATACTAATGCAAAATTGCCCCCCGTCTATACAGATATATGCAAATAAAAGTCATTTTAAAAACAAATTCATAAAATACCAGCCCATAGAATGCAACTTCAGTCTGAACATTCATGTTGCATTTCATCTGATTTTTACGTCATTGCAATGTGGCTGACGTCACAATTCTGGAGGAGGCGGGACCAGGCAAGACTCATATTTGCTGCCATTAACACATGTGACGCCACCACATCCAACCCATAACAAACATTTTTTAATTTACATCATCCACATTAACTTCATTCTTTCTGTCTACCTCCACATACAGACAAACCAGGATCCCTGCTCCCCTTCATTCTCACCTACACTTCTTTCTCCCCCTTTCTCCCCCTTTCTCTCCCCTCCCCTCTTTCTCTCTTCAACCAAGCCCCCCCCCTTGCTTTTTTTTTTTTTTTCCTTTTCTTTTTTTTTGGATTAGAAAGTAATATTTTTATTGTTATCATTACCATCATGTTATCATTATTATTATCATATTGCTATTTACATTTCTGATCTTTTTCATTGTAATATGACGTTGTTTGTCAATACTCTGTCATTGTTGTTGTTTTTTGTTTGTTTATTTGTTTGAGTTTCCTTTTGTTTATGTGTTGTTGTTTTTCTGTCCACATTGTCTTGTTAACTATCACCAATAAAATATAAAAAAAAACCAAACAAACAAAAAACAAACAAAAAAACCCCACATGTGACGCCATGTTTTCTACATGCGTCTGATGGAAATTACATTTATATTAGAATGTGAACAACCATGCAAAAAAAAAAAAAAAAAAAAAAAAAAAATCAGAATTGAGCTTTAAGACCTTCAGCGTAAATGTAGCCTAATTCATTATAAGCAGAGGAGCTAACATCTATGCAAAAGTAATTAACATCGATTTTAATTGGGGAATATTCATACAAAATACTAACGCAAAATTAACCCCCCTCTATACAGATATATGCAAACAAAACCAATTTTTTTAAAACAAATTCAAAAAATACCAGTGCAAATTGCATCATGCAGTGTAGCTGGTGTAAATACTGTCTGCTGAATGGTGGCGTTAATGTATATTTCTATTTCTCCACATCTTTGGGTGTGAAACTTGACTGATATTACCACGTATACAAACATATGTAAGAATGCGACTTCAGTCTGAACATTCATGTTGCATTTCATCCGACTTTTACGTCATTGAAACACGGCTAACGTCACAATTCTGGAGGAGGCGGGACCAGACAAGTCTCACATTTACTTCCATTAACACATCTGACACAGTGTCTTCTTTCAGGACCGTAGACTGTTCACACATGAGTCTGATGGCAGTTGCATTTACGTTATAATGTGAAAAAACATTTAAAAAAAAAAAAAAAAAATCTGAATTGAGCTTTCAGACCTACAGTGTGAACGTAGCCTAAGTCATTATAAGCAGAGGAGCTAACATCTATTGAACCCCTACTGTACAGATATACGCAAATAAACCTCATTTTAAAAACAAATTCACAAAACACCAGCCCATAGAATGCGACTTCAGTCTGAATATTCATGTCGAATTTTTTCTGACTTTTACTTCATTGAAACACGGCTGATGTCACAATTCTGGAGGAGGCGGGACCAGATAAACCAAATAAATAAATAAATAAATACATAAATCAGATTTCAGCAAAAATTTAAATTGACCCATCTGACCTGCATTGTAAATGTGGCCTAATTCAATACAAACCAAACAGAGGTGCTAGCTTCTATGCAAAAGTCATTTGGATGGATGTTAATGGGGGGATATTCATACAAAATACTAACACAAAATTGCCCCCCCTTTATGCAGATATATGCAAATTAAACTCATTGCAAACCAAAATACTAGCGCCAGCTTGCAGTTTGACTGGTGCAAATACTGTCTGCTGAATGGTGTCGTTAAAGCACAGGTGTCAAACATGCGGCCTGGGGGCCAAATCTGGCCCGCCAAAGGGTCCAATGTGGCCCGCAGGATGAATTTGTGAACCGCAAAAATGACACTGAAGATATTAACAATCAATGGTGTCAAAAGCATTTTCATTCATGTTCCACATATAGTCCAATTAGATTTCAAGTGGGTCAGACCAGTAAAATATTATCATAATAACCTATAAATAATGACAACCCCACATTTTTGCGTTGTTTTTTGGTGCAAAAAAGTAAAAATTACATGAAAATGTTTACATTACCAAACTATACTTTTACAAAAAAATGTGAATAAGATGAACAAATATGAACAAATTGAAATGTCTTATGAAAAGTAAATGCAATTTTACCATATTCTGCCTGTTACTAAATGTTTTGTGCGATTGTAATGCACATGTGTAAATGATAAACTGATAAACCGAGGCAGAATATTGTTAAAATTGCACTTGTTTTTAAGTTAAGATAATTGAAATTATTCAAGTTATTCAGATTTTTAATTAAACTTTGTAGATGTAAACCTGATCATAATATAATTTTACTTTTTTCACTGTTATTATTTTGCTGGTCCAGCCCACTGGAGATCAAATTGGGCTGAATGTGGAACTGAACTAAAATGAGTTTGACACCCCTGTGTTAAAGTATTTAGACCCCCTTCAATTTTTTCTCTCTTTGTCATATTGCAACCATTTGCTAAAATCATTTAAGTACATTTTTTTCCCCCATTAATGTACACACAGCACCCCATTTTGTCCGAACCCCCCCCCCCCCCCCCCCCCCCACATTGGAGACATTTTAGCAAAAATTAATATTGACCTATCAGACCTGCAGTGTGAACGTGACAAGGTTATAATTGTTAACGAAAACAAATGAAATGACGAAAACTAAAATTGAAAAAACATTTTCGTTAACTGAAATAAATAAAAACTCTAATTAAAAGAAAAAAAACAAAAACAAACTGAAACTGAAAACTAACTAAAACGTACAAAAATTATGGATAAAATTCCCTTTGTTTTCATCTTTGTCAGTGTCAGATTGATATCAAATTGATTTATTTCACTCCAGTAATTTAAGATAGTAGCACTTTAGGACACTTCACAGTCTGTCATGTGTGGTCACTGGTGGTTTCCAGTCGTCTTCTGGTCCCCACTCTACCTGGAACATACAGACTAAAGCTGAGACAAAGCAGCACAGTCCTGTCTGGGATTTACTTTAGTGATACATGGGATCATTTTTTTTGTTTTGTTTTTTTGCGCTCGCTGTGTGTGTGCGTGAGTGACAGCGTCAGACAGGTGTAAGCATCCAGGTAAAGACTGGAGAGTTTATCACCATGAAAAGGCCTTCCAAGCCCTTAACTGCACAGTTTAGAAGAGGAGAAAAGAGGAGGATGAAAACTAATCCAATTACAGAGGTATGGAACCTGTTAGAATGTTAAAAAAACGTTTGATGGTACTAGCTACAGCTTGCTGAACTGAACTGAAGCACAGTTGGCTAATAATGGAACTAGAGATGATTAAGAGATGAGATATCTGCTAGGGTGTGGTTTACTGCTGATGGACTGGGTTATATATGTTTATAAGTGGTTTGTATATGTTTCTATATGGTTTATATATGTTTCTGTTTGGTTCACTGCTGGTTAGCTGGTTTATATATGTTTGAATTTGGTTTACTGCTGGTTAGCTGGTTTATATATGTTTCTGTCTGGTTTAACTGCTGGTTAGCTGGTTTATATATGTTTCTATCTGGTTTACTGCTGGTTAGCTGGTTTATATATGTTTCTGTCTGGTTTAACTGCTGGTTAGCCGGTTTATATATGTTTCTATCTGGTTTACTGCTGGTTAGCTGGTTTATATATGTTTCTGTCTGGTTTAACTGCTGGTTAGCTGGTTTATATATGTTTCTATCTGGTTTACTGCTGGTTAGCTGGTTTATATATGTTTCTATCTGGTTTACTGCTGGTTAGCTGGTTTATATATGTTTCTGTCTGGTTTAACTGCTGGTTAGCCGGTTTATATATGTTTCTATCTGGTTTACTGCTGGTTAGCTGGTTTATATATATATTCCTATCTGGTTTAACTGCTGGTTGGCTGGTTTATATATGTTTCTATCTGGTTTAACTGCTGGTTAGCTGGTTTATATATATTCCTATCTGGTTTAACCGCTGGTTGGCTGGTTTATATATGTTTCTATTTGGTTCCCTGCTGGTTAGCTGGTTTATATATGTTTCTATTTGGTTTAACTGCTGGTTAGCTGGTTTATATATGTTTCTATTTGGTTCACTGCTGGTTAGCTAGTTTATATATGTTTGAATTTGGTTTACTGCTGGTTAGCTGGTTTATATATGTTTCTATCTGGTTTACTGCTGGTTAGCTGGTTTATATATGTTTCTATCTGGTTTACTCCTGGTTAGCTGGTTTATATATGTTTCTATTTGGTTCACTGCTGGTTAGCTAGTTTATATATGTTTGAATTTGGTTTACTGCTGGTTAGCTGGTTTATATATGTTTCTATCTGGTTTATTGGTGGTTAGCTGGTTTATATATGTTTCTGTCGGGTTTAACTGCTGGTTAGCTGGTTTATATATGTTTCTATTTGGTTCCCTGCTGGTTAGCTGGTTTATATATGTTTCTATTTGGTTTAAATGCTGGTTAGCTGGTTTATATATGTTTCTATTTGGTTCACTGCTGGTTAGCTAGTTTATATATGTTTGAATTTGGTTTACTGCTGGTTAGCTGGTTTATATATGTTTCTATCTGGTTTACTGCTGGTTAGCTGGTTTATGTATGTTTCTGTCTGGTTTAACTGCTGGTTAGCTGGTTTATATATGTTTCTATCTGGTTTACTCCTGGTTAGCTGGTTTATATATGTTTCTATTTGGTTTAACTGCTGGTTAGCTGGTTTATATATGTTTGTATGTGGTTTAACTGCTGGTTAGCTGGTTTATATATATTCCTATCTGGTTTAACCGCTGGTTGGCTGGTTTATATATGTTTCTATTTGGTTCACTGCTGGTTAGCTGGTTTATATATGTTTCTATCTGCTTTAACTGCTGGTTAGCTGGTTATATATGTTTCTATTTGGGTCACTGCTGGTTAGCTGGTTTATATATGTTTCTGTCGGGTTTAACTGCTGGTTAGCTGGTTTATATATGTTTCTATTTGGTTCCCTGCTGGTTAGCTGGTTTATATATGTTTCTATTTGGTTTAAATGCTGGTTGGCTGGTTTATATATGTTTCTATTTGGTTCACTGCTGGTTAGCTAGTTTATATATGTTTGAATTTGGTTTACTGCTGGTTAGCTGGTTTATATATGTTTCTATCTGGTTTACTGCTGGTTAGCTGGTTTATATATGTTTCTATCTGGTTTACTCCTGGTTAGCTGGTTTATATATGTTTCTATTTGGTTTAACTGCTGGTTAGCTGGTTTATATATGTTTCTATTTGGTTCACTGCTGGTTAGCTAGTTTATATATGTTTGAATTTGGTTTACTGCTGGTTAGCTGGTTTATATATGTTTCTATCTGGTTTAACTGCTGGTTAGCGGGTTTATATATGTATCTATCTGGTTTATATATGTTTCTATTTTGTTTACTGCTGGTTAGCTGGTCTATATATGTTTCTATCTGGTTTAACCGCTGGTTGGCTGGTTTATATATGTTTCTATCTGGTTTAACTGCTGGTTAGCTGGTTTATATATGTTTCTGTCTGGTTTAACTGCTGGTTGGCTGGTTTATATATGTTTCTATTTGGTTAACTGCTGGTTAGCTAGTTTATGTATGTTTGAATTTGGTTTACTGCTGGTTAGCTGGTTTATATATGTTTCTATCTGGTTTAACTGCTGGTTAGCGGGTTTATATATGTATCTATCTGGTTTATATATGTTTCTATTTTGTTTACTGCTGGTTAGCTGGTCTATATATGTTTCTATCTGGTTTAACCGCTGGTTGGCTGGTTTATATATGTTTCTATCTGGTTTAACTGCTGGTTAGCTGGTTTATATATGTTTCTATCTGGTTTACTGCTGGTTAGCTGGTTTATATATGTTTCTGTCTGGTTTAACTGCTGGTTGGCTGGTTTATATATGTTTCTATCTGGTTTAACTGCTGGTTAGCTGGTTTATATATGTTTCTATTTGGTTAACTGCTGGTTAACTGGTTTATATATGTTTCTATCTGGTTTAACTTCTGGCTGCTTTGCGCATCTCCTCTCACACTTTGCACATCTTCACAATGTTTTCATGGAAGTTACGTTGTGTATGGATCACACACACACACCCAACCTGCTCTAGGGAATGCATACAATGCATACAGAATAACCCACTAATCCGTGCCTCACTAATTTCTTTGAATAGGATGGTGAGGAAGACAAAATATATGAAATAACTAAAACTAATACTAAAACTAAAACTAAACTAAAACTAAGCATTCAGAAAAAAAAAAAAAAAAACGATAACTGATAAAAACGAGCAAACCTGCTCTAAAAACTAATTAAAACTAACTGAATTAGAGGGAAAAAAAAGTCAAAACTAAATAAAACTAAACTATCATTAAAAATCCCAAAACTATTATAACCTTGGACCTCATTCAATACAAACTGCCGGTCGGAGGAGCTAACATCTGTGAAAAAGTCATGTGTGTGGATGTTAACGAGTGGATATTCATACAAAATACTCATGCAAAGTTGAAAATGAAATGACAAAAATCAGAGTTCAGTAAAACTCAGACTTGAGCATTCAGACCTACTGTGTAAACGCTGCCTCACCCCCCACCCCCACCCCTTTCTCCCTTTCACCTCTCTCTCTATTATCACACCCCCCACTCCCCCTCTACACTCTGTCTCCAAACATCCTTTAAGTTGAGTTCTTATTTAGTCCAGCTTTCCACGCTCTGCTCCGTTTATCTTCCTGGCATTATCCTACCTTTAACTTCACCCCCTTTTTTATCTCTTTTCCCTTTGTGTCTCAAACAGCATTACTCTTCCTCTTTTCCTATTACAGCAGCTTATTTTATTGTCTTTGGCCTTTGCATTGTCCCATATGTCTCTAATTTGAGCTTTGCTAAGTGCTCTTCCAGGTATGACAGACAGAGGCTGCTCTTTCTATTAGTTTGGGTCAGTGCTCCCTTCCTAAAAGACAGTAAAGAGAGGAGGGAAAAAAAAAAAAGAAGAAAAAAAAGCTGCACAACTGTAATGTATTCCGTCTCGAGAAAATGCAAATACCAGTGGGAGAAAATACACAAAAGAAAAACCGTGGCTGACTAATGCCTAGGATTGTGTTTACGTTAAAATGCAGTGTTTACTTATGTGAGAACAGGCGTATATGCTTAGAGAAATACGTTGAGAGTGTTTTGTGTTGAGGTGATCAGCAATCCCATAAACCGAAAACCTTAGTTCAAACTGTTTATACTGACAAGGAGCGGATGAAAAAAAAAAAGAATAAAAAAAAACAAAAATAAAGAAATGTGATGCTCTGTGCAAATGCATGTGTTATTAAGTGGAGACACTGGGGCATATGTTTACTGTCACTAATTAGGAATAGAACTAATACTGGTCTATGAGCAGAGGTGCAGGAGTTTGCAGAGGCTACCCTGATGCTGCATTCTTCTGTCACCAAAGGAGCCTGGTTTGCAGCTAATTGGATGAAAAAAAAAAAAAAAAAAAAAAAAAAGGTGGTGGTGGTGGGGGGGGTCTGAATAGAAATGGGAGCGCAAATATCCTTGCAGAACTCAAATAAATAAGCAAAAAATGGGCATTTCAATTCATAAAGTCTAAATTATGCAAATAAAAGTAACACATTGGAGCTCCCAGAATAATGGAGTATCACAAGATGTCAACAACATCAGAAATAAATGTATATAACACGCAGTTTTTTTTAAATTATTATTATTATTATTTATTTATTTTGAGGGGAGGATTAGTCTGTTTTTAAATCTATCAGAGCTTTAATGTGTTTCGACTGGATTTAATTAATTCTCAAGGTGAATAGAAGATGCTGAAAATTCCTCTGACTGGCTGGCTGAAGGTGTTAAGAATTTTAGATTGATTTTCTTTTTTTTTTTTTTCACCACCAAAGCAGTCATTTAACAGTACACACAAGCCATCTGCTGCCAACAACTTGGCAGGTTTGGAAATTCGGTTCTTTGGGTCTTTCTGCCAAAACGCAGCGTGCGCTTTTTTTTTTTTTTTCTTTTGGCACACTCCCCACCAACTTATTTTTGGTCAAACTATTTCAATAGGCTCTTCCACTCACACCCACTACTCCTCCTTCCCCCCCTTCACAGACACATACCCACCACCACCACCACCACCACCACCACCATCATCATTATCATCACCATCATCATCATCATCATCATCATCATCATCATGCACACATCCCTTGCTCCAGTCTGTGAGGTAGTGATGGGACGTTTGACTCTTTGAAGGGAGTCGTTCAATCAGGAGCCGTTCACTGAAAAGAGTCAAAAGACTGGCTCTTTTATGTTTTTTGCATTATTTTGAAACACCAATGTTTTAATGACTAAATAGGCTACATGTGATGATTGATATTACATTTTAAAGGTATTTAATTGGCGTGGCAGTAAATATTATCTTACCGTAAAAAAAAATAGTTAGTTCAAATGTGTGGACATGAGAGGTGACATTAGGCAAACGCTGGAATTTGACCAAAAACATCATGGTACATCATGTGGACTAATCTGTAGCCTAAAAATAAAGAAGAAAATAAAACATTTTCTTATGAAATAACATTTTACTCTCCTCAAAACAAGAACAATAAATGTGTGTAAACATACGGAAAAAATTGCACAAAACACAACAGTGATTAATCACTGCAATTACTTAAATACCTGAACTGTAGTGCATTTTCCCTCAGAACAAGAACAGTATGTTGGTAAATTGACAGGCAATCGGACACTCCCTCTTTAAAAAAAAAAAAAGTAAAAAATGAACGGCTCTTTGCAAAGACTCGGCTCCTATCGCTCATTTCAAAGAGCCGTTCAAAAGATTCGATTCACATCGCTACATTACAACAAATTTTAAGTTACATTAACTTGGCATTTAGTGTGTTGTACTTAAGAAGCAATTCCATTCAAATCAAGCATTTCAGTTTAACCCTTTCATGCATAGTGGTCACTACAGTGGACAGTTCTTCTCCAGCTGTTCTCTTGTATATTCATGAGTTTTGTTGTTTTAGTTCCATATCAGCTAACACAGTGGACGCTTATGCATCCTCCCAAACACTACAATTCATACAGTTATTGTAACCTTGCTGCTCATGATAAACCTGATCTGCAGTAACATGTTTTAGTGTAAATCAGTTGCTAATCGTTATTAGACTGTAATTAACAGTTTTCTGAAACTTTTTTTTATTTTTGCATATCCTCCTGAGACCCAGCAATGCATTTTGTCCTCTGTAGGGAACAAAAGTTTGACAGTTTTATTTAAAAAATGCTGTGCATTACAAAGGACATTCCATTAAAATATTAATCAATAAATAAAAATTATTTTTAAAATGTATCTGAAAAAACTGTTGCATTATGCAGTTTCCAATCAAGACAATTTTTTAATGTAAAAAAGCTAAAACTGTCAAAATCCTGGGTCTCAGAAAGATATTATCTCCATGAAATGAGTAATAACTAATATTAGAGTATGATAAAATGTGAGAAAACATTAGCGACTTAGCAATTAGCAGCATTAAAAATGTTCTTATTTCATAGTTTTCACACAGTATATCACTTTCTGATGATGCATTGTAAATACATGTTTCTTTGCTTCAAAAATTAAATGCATGGTGTCCAGCTGAGTGGACATTTTTGTGACTCCATGAAAAATATATTCTTAAAAAAAATTCATTTGCATTGTTTTTTTTTTCATGCCTAAAGAGAAATAAAAACACTCAAGAAAAAAAAAAAATTGACTAAGGTTCTCATAATTCATGCACGAATGGGTTAAATTAAAAAGACAAAAAAAAAAAAAAAAAAGAACGGTTCTTTGCAAAGACTCGGTTCCCATCGTTCATTTCAAAGAGCCATTCAAAAGATTCGATTCGTTCGTGAACATCTCATCACATCACCACTGTGAGGTGGATTGGACTCGTTTCCTGTCTGGTCGCTGTCCCCTTGTTGCTTATATGTAAAGAGAGATAGATCCATCCCTAAAGCCTGCAGCTGGGGTTCCCTGCACACACACACACACACACACACACACACACATAGACAGACGGCACTGCGCAGGATACGGAGAGAGAGAGAGAGAGAGAGAGAGAGAGAGAGAGAGAGAGAGAGAGAGAGTGTCAGAGTCAGACTTGCCACATCCCAGCCAAGGGTTGAGCATTTACGCGCGATCCCTCCGCTCTCCAACAGCCTGCTCTTGCCATCAGGACTAATTTCATCATGAAAACTTTTCAACTCTTTATTTTGACATAAGCTGCTCTTCTCTGTGTGGTGCCTGGAAAGAAAAAAAATCCCAACTTTTGCCACCAGACAACCATCTGCGGGGCGGCGAACTTGTTCCGTTTTCTTTTGGTGAGTATAATTCCAATAGATTTCAAAGCGCGTTGGAGAGAATTAGAACCCAGAGTGCTCCCATGTCCTCTCTCTCTCTGTCTCTCTCTCTTTTTTCTCTCATACCATTCATCTTAATTCATTTATGGTCTGCTTAGGTATTCTGTGCATTTTTTTTTTTTTTTTTTTTTGTCCCGTCGCTTATTCTGTAATTAGTATTCCACGGACACAGGTTTCCTGCGGCGGTCGCTCACAGAGATGTTTGCTGTCGGTGTTTTTTTTTTTTTTTTTTTTTTCCGTGGCGCTCGGTTCTCATCATGTGCGTATTTTTTTTTGCCACTATCTCCTGTTCTCCTGTTCTCTTGTGTCCTATCCTGCTTTGATTCTGCACAAGTCCAAGTTGTTAAGATGTAGAATCGATCCGTGTTAATGATACGAGCTGGGTTTCGCTCTTTTTTTTTTTTTTTTATTTTATTTTTTTTTTATTTATGGGAGAAAACGCCTCGTATTGATTCCGGAACAGGTGCGCCCTGCGAACTTTTTTTTTTTTTTTTTTTTTTTGTCTGTATTTTGCAGGTGTTGACATCTAATGCGCAATGATTGATACTCAACAGCAGGGTCACAGCACAAGGGTCACAACAGCTCCACGGAGGTACTATACTGATTTAGAATCCACAGACACTTAACAGTCCACGCGTCCACAGAATGGACTGCGGAATGAAGTGGGAAAAACGGATCTAATCCAATTTATAAACTATACAGAGGCAATAAAAAATAAAAAAAATAAAAAAATAACCACGCGTGCTTCGAGGAAAACCATGAAAGCATTGAAAGTAAATGAAATGGATCAATATATAATAAAAAATAGAATATAATATTTGCAATATTTGACTCAAGTGCACCTTCTTTTGCTGCAAAATTAACTCCATTAACCCTTTAATGCATGAATTATGACAACCTTTGTCAAGATTTTTTTCTTGAGTGTTTTTATTCCTCCTAAATTGCGATTGAGTTTTTTCATGTAGTTACAAAAATGTCCATGCATTTCAGTTTCGAAGTAAAAAAAAACATGTGTTTAAAACCCAGTATCAGAAAGTGCGATTAAAAACATTTTAATCCTGCTAATCTGATGTTTTCTTACATTTTAACATATTCTAATATTAGTTATTACTCATTTCATGGAGATAATATCCTCCTCAGATCCAGGATTTTGATAGTTGTAGCTTTTTTACATTAAAAAAAAAGGTCTTGATTGGAAACTGCATAATGCAACAGTTTCTTCAGATACATTTTTAAAATAATTTTTATTTATTGATTGATTTTTAATGGAATGTCCTTTGTAATGGACTGTATTTTTTAAGTAAAACTGTCAAACTTTTGTCCCCTACAGAGGACAAAATGCATTGCTGGGTCTCAGGAGGAAATGAAAAAAAAAAAAAAAAACAACACTTTTGTCTTACAAAAAACAATTGATTTACACTCAAAAATGTTAGTGCAGATCAGGTTTATGTAGAACAGCACAGTTACAGTAAATGGTATGAATGTCAGTGTATGGGATGGTGCGTGGGTGTCCACTGTGTTGGCTGATATGGAACTAATACAACAAAACCCATGAATATAGAAGAGAACAGCTGGAGAAGAACTGTCCAGTGTAGTGATCGCTATGCATGAAAGGGTTAATGCAGCCTCTGCTTATGTATCTATGACAGACCATAATAATCCCCAGAGAGCAAATCCTTAAACTCCTAATACTTTTTTTTTTTTTTTCTTAAATTATTACATTGCTGTAAGGACGGGCACTTGCAGATTTATGTCCACAAAAGGACTAAAGGACTTTTTTTTTTCATTATTAAAAACTATCAGGAGCAAAAAAAAAAAAAAAAAAAAAAAAAGAATAATTATTGTTTTTTATTACTGTGGAAATGATTTTCAAGAGGTCGGACCCTTCCAATGTCACTCCTGAGCCTTTTTTCAGTGGATTTATTATCATTGTGGACAAACACTAAAGTGATCTGATCAAGAGGATTTTTTTTTTTTTTTTTTTTTTGCTTTTCTACCACACGGTGTTGAACTGGTCTATCAGGAGAATAGATGTCAGTCATGTACATCTGCATACATATCTCTTAACAGTTGTTTGATTATGCCTCTTTCGGAGCAGCTGACAGCTTTAGATCTTCCAGAAAAGACTGTGTGATGAATTTAAAGCGGATTCTTCCTCACGCGAAGGAGCGGCGAGGGTGCTTTGAGTTGGGTAGACCACCGAGACCACCCTGGAAATGGAGATATTCTGGTTCAAGCTCCTGCGTCAGCAAAGAAAGACTGTGGTCTGTAGTGGAGGTATATGGTGGAGGGTTAGTGTCCTTGAAGGAAACTGTAAACACCTCTTAGCTCCGGGTTTGGTGTCATTATTGAGCCGTGTTGTAAAATAACAAAGGAAATGTTAAGGTTGTTTTCTTATAAGAGCAATGCCATTTTTTTTTTTTTTTTTTTCCCGAACAATAGTGAATTGGATCTTAAAACTTAAAAAAGTCCTCTAGTTTCTATTATTTCCACTGAAAACTATAAACTTTATGTAAATTAACACCTTTAAAAGCCTGTATTAAGCCATAAACTTTTTTTCTCCTCTATATTTAAGTTTTCTCAAGTGATTTATCACCATTTATTATAATATAATCCTTTGTGTACTGTGTTTTTGGGCCATATTTTGATGGTTTATAACATGCAAATGTTTAGAGAGTTCAGTATAGTTACTATTAAGCACTGATAGGAAGTCATATATGGACTTTTATTTAAACGATAAAGACCCAGTGCTACTTTTGTGCCAATTACAATAATGAATTTTTCTCCCTACTTAACGTATAAAGACTAAAACAGCACCTGACGACCAAAACCATCTACTGATCTAAAATATTCAATAACCTCTGATCCATTAATCCTATCAATACATGTAAATAATTGACGTAAAATACAGTTTGTCATCTTTTCATGGTCATCAGATATGACCCATTTGGACGTTCAGAGGTGCGGTAGTAAACATAGAAACACTGTCATCTTCTACAATATTGATTCACCAGTAAAACCCACAGAGTTTGATAAATGACAGTGGATGGAGACACTTGTTTTTTATGTGCAGTTATTGATATCTGTCTAAAAAAAGTCCCTTTTTTTCAGTTTTCTCTGTTTCTGATACACTAAGCCTCAACTTTAATCTAAACTTCTAAGAATATCTATATGATCAGTGAGTTAAATACCAGAAAATACATGGTTTTCATTGAAAAAACACCAAATACAGATGATAGCGTTATAATAAATGGTGATTAATCATTGAAAGATGAAATCTAGAGAAAAATGTATTCGGAACTGCCACAAACGTAACACTGGGTTAACTTTTCTGAAGTGTTTTATCACCATTTATTCTAATATTATCTTCTGTTTTTTGTGTTTTTTCAATGTGAATCATGTATTTTCCTATAAATGAACTCACTGATCTTGTAGATGTTCATTAAAGCTCCGGTTAAAGTTGACGTTTATTAAAAAAAGTGAAGAAAAGGTGACTTTTTGGGTCAAATCTATCCTTAACTGAACATAAACCAAGTGTGTCCATCCGCTGTCGTTGATCCAACTCTATGGGTTTTACTGGTGAATTAATGTTGTAGAAGATGACGGTGTTTCCATGGTAACTACGGAGCCTCTGAACGTCCAAATGGATCATATCTGATGACCACAAACTGTATTTTACACCAATTATTTACATGTATTGATAGGATTAATGGATCAGAAGTTATTGTGATAGATGATTTTGGTTGTCAGGTGCTGTTGGGGTCCGTTTGGGTTAAATAGGGAGAAAAATTCTTTTTTTTTTACATTATTTTTTACGTAAAATGGGCTATAGTTTGATGGTTTATAACGTGTAAATGGTTATAGATATCAGATATGAATATAGTTACTACTGAGCACTGATTGGAAGTCATATATGGACTTTCATTTAACCTATAAACACCCGGTGCTACTTTTGTGGCAGTTAGAAAAATACAAAAAAATTTCTCTCTGAACTGTCTTAAGTGTTTTATCAGTATTTTTTATACTATTATCTTCTGAATTTTGCATTTTTTAAGTGAAAATCAGGTATTTTCTTGGATTTAATTCACTGATCATGTAGATGTTCATAAAAAACAGATTAAATTTAACGATTATTATGTCAGAAATAGAGAAAACTGCCCCAAAAGTGACTTTTTCAGTTAAATCTATCATTAACTGAACATAAACTAAGCGTCTCCATCCACTGTCATTTGTTAAACTCCATGGGTTTTACTGGTGAATTAATGTTGTAGAAGATGACGGTGTTTCTTTGTTCTTTATGGAGCCTCTGAACGTCCAAATGGGTCATATCTGATGACCATGAAAAGATGATAAACTGTATTTTACGTCAATTATTTACATGTATTGATAGGATTAATGGATCAGAAGTTATTAAATATTTTATTTCAGTATTTTATTTTGGTCGTCAGGTGCTGTTTTAGTCTTTATAAGTTAAGTCAGGGGAAATTTTTTTTTTTTTTTTTACATTATTTTTTTACTTAAAATGGCTATAATTTGATGGACTTTCATTTAACCTATAAACACCTGGTGCTACTTTTGTGGCAATTACAAAAATACAAAAAAATTCCTCTTTGAACTGTGTTAAGTGTTTTATCAGCATTTTTTATACTATTATCTTCTGAATTTTGCATTTTTTAAGTGAAAATCAGGTATTTTCTTGGATTTAATTCACTGATCATGTAGATGTTCATAAAAAACAGATTAAATTTAACGATTATTATGTCAAAAATAGAGAAAACTGCCCCAAAAGTGACTTTTTCAGTTAAATCTATCATTAACTGAACATAAACTAAGCTTCTCCATCCACTGTCATTCGTTAAACTCCAGGGGTTTCACTGGTGAATTAATGTTGTAGAAGATGACAGTGTTTCTTTGTTCTTTATGGAGCCTCTGAACGTCCAAATGGGTCATATCTGATGACCATGAAAAGATGATAAACTGTATTTTATGTCAATTATTTACATGTATTGATAGGATTAATGGATCAGAAGTTATTAAATATTTTATTTCAGTATTTTATTTTGGTCGTCAGGTGCTGTTTTAGTCTTTATAAGTTAAGTCAGGGGAAATTTTTTTTTTTTTTTTTTACATTATTTTTTTTACTTAAAATGGGCTATAGTTTAATGGACTTTCATTTAACCTATAAACACCTGGTGCTACTTTTGTGGCAATTACAAAAATACAAAAAAATTCCTCTTTGAACTGTGTTAAGTGTTTTATCAGCATTTTTTATACTATTATCTTCTGAATTTTGCATTTTTTAAGTGAAAATCAGGTATTTTCTTGGATTTAATTCACTGATCATGTAGATGTTCATAAAAAACAGATTAAATTTAACGATTATTATGTCAGAAATAGAGAAAACTGCCCCAAAAGTGACTTTTTCAGTTAAATCTATCATTAACTGAACATAAACTAAGCGTCTCCATCCACTGTCATCCGTTAAACTCCAGGGGTTTCACTGGTGAATTAATGTTGTAGAAGATGACAGTGTTTCTTTGTTCTTTATGGAGCCTCTGAACGTCCAAATGGGTCATATCTGATGACCATGAAAAGATGATAAACTGTATTTTACGTCAATTATTTACATGTATTGATAGGATTAATGGATCAGAAGTTATTAAATATTTTATTTCAGTATTTTATTTTGGTCGTCAGGTGCTGTTTTAGTCTTTATAAGTTAAGTCAGGGGAAATTTTTTTTTTTTTTTTTTTTTACATTATTTTTTTACTTAAAATGGGCTATAGTTTAATGGACTTTCATTTAACCAATAAACACCTGGTGCTACTTTTGTGGCAATTACAAAAATACAAAAAATTCCTCTTTGAACTGTCTTAAGTGTTTTATCAGTATTTTTTATACTATTATCTTCTGAATTTTGCATTTTTTAAGTGAAAATCAGGTATTTTCCTGGATTTAATTCACTGATGTTCATAAAAACTCAGATTAAATTTAACGATTATTATGTCAAAAATAGAGAAAACTGCCCCAAAAGTGACTTTTTCAGTTAAATCTATCATTAACTGAACATAAACTAAGCGTCTCCATCCACTGTCATTTGTTAAACTCCATGGGTTTTACTGGTGAATTAATGTTGTAGAAGATGACAGTGTTTCTTTGTTCTTTATGGAGCCTCTGAACGTCCAAATGGGTCATATCTGATGACCATGAAAAGATGATAAACTGTATTTTATGTCAATTATTTACATGTATTGATAGGATTAATGGATCAGAAGTTATTAAATATTTTATTTCAGTATTTTATTTTGGTCGTCAGGTGCTGTTTTAGTCTTTATAAGTTAAGTCAGGGGAAATTTTTTTTTTTTTTTTTTTTACATTATTTTTTTACTTAAAATGGGCTATAGTTTAATGGACTTTCATTTAACCAATAAACACCCGGTGCTACTTTTGTGGCAATTACAAAAATACAAAAAATTCCTCTTTGAACTGTCTTAAGTGTTTTATCAGTATTTTTTATACTATTATCTTCTGAATTTTGCATTTTTTAAGTGAAAATCAGGTATTTTCCTGGATTTAATTCACTGATGTTCATAAAAACTCAGATTAAATTTAACGATTATTATGTCAGAAATAGAGAAAATTGCCCCAAAAGTGACTTTTTCAGTTAAATCTATCATTAACTGAACATAAACTAAGCGTCTCCATCCGCTGTCATTTGTTAAACTCCAGGGGTTTTACTGGTGAATTAGTGTTGTAGAAGATGACAGTGTTTCTTCATTCTCTACGGAGCTTCTGAACGTCCAAATGGGTCATATCTGATGACCATGAAAAGATGATAAACTGTATTTTACACCAATTACATACATGGATGTTTGGGTCTTTATGGGTTAATATTGTCAGCTATCCAAAGGCTTGGAGTTGTTGATTTGCACATTCTGGCCAGACGACTGAAGAAACTCTGAACGTACACAATGATGGAGGGGAATATGGATCACAGGAAGCATGTGATTGGTTACTGAGCGCTGTAGCACTGGTAATCCTGTTGTGAGACTGGCAAATGGGATTAGAACAGTGTGTGTAAGAGAAACAGTGCCAGGGGATGACTGGGAGGCTTTACATTCACAGCTTTATCTCGCATTTTCACTTCATTTAGCCTCATCACTTTGACACCGGCCAACAACAGGACTGCGTTCACCGCTGCCAGAACGGCGTCGGTGTCAAAGTTGGACCATAAAGAAAAACTGATATCGCTATTAAGTAAGGCGAAATTTGTTTGGTGCTTGTGTTTTTTAGCATTTTTAAATACCTGGAAAAATAAATAAATAAATTACAAATTAAAAAAAAAACAAAGCACCAGCATGAGTTTATCTGCAGGGCAAAACAGATGCATTCTGAGCATTTGGCAGTAGAACATTAAAAAAATGAAGAAGAACATGGTTTGACTTTGGCTGGCAGCTATTAAAAAACAGAATGACCGAACGCAGCTGTGTAACAAAGGTGGTAAGCTGCCTTTAAATGAAGAATAAAAGACAGTTTGATATCTAATAGCTTGACAGCATAACGCTGTTGTTGTATCGGCTGCCAATACTCAAGGTTGCAGCTCTGCTTTACATTGTTCTGTTTTTCTGGCTGCACAGTCAGTCAGCATATTGGAGACATCAGGTATTCTACCCTCTGCTGCTTTTTTTTTTTTTTTTTTTTTAACATGCAAAAGCAAAAGAAAAGACTTTGGAATCTGCTTTATCTATGTATCTATGTATCTATGTATCTATGTATCTATCTATCTATCTATCTATCTATCTATCTATCTATCTATCTATCTATCTATCTATCTATCTATCTATCTATCTATTCGTCCTAAGTGCTCAAACAGCAGTCTCTTTCATCCTCATAAACAGGGACAGTTTTCAAGCCAGATATGACATTATGAGATTTAATTTTTTTAAACGATACACAATTAGTATTTATTGAAAAGAATTGATTTCTTCACCACGTGGCTAAATCAACCAGACAGTAAATCAGCAAAAACTCATCTAATAAAAAAGCCAATAGTTGCTTTATTGGTGTAAAAAAAAAAAAAAAAAAAACCCACAGCGCTGCACTCTGAGCTCCATCCCTGTTATCTTCAGCGGCTCTATCTGGCCGCTATCGCCTCGTATAGTGCAGGGTTTAACAAAATGAGGAGCATTAAGTTAGCCGCTTGGCTCAAACTGACCTCGCTCCGATCTTCTCTCCCATAATACCACCGCTGCAACCTGCCTTCACAACTCGTGCTTACCCTGCAGCCACATCTGCTCCACTTTCCACCTCGACCATTAAATTGTCATGCAGAGGCTGTGACTTTCAATGTGTGTTAAAAAAAAAAAAAAAAAGTGCGTTATGTGTCTGTACGTTCATGTCTTCCGGCCTCGGAAACCTGTGTTCAGAGTCATATTAATAGAAGAAGGATATTTGACGATATCATCAGAGTTGTGCAGATTGCTGAATAGAAGTTGAAGGGTTGGTTTGTTTGTTGTGTCTGCACATATGTTAACCTTTAAACCAGGGGTGTCAAACTCATGTTAGTTCAGGGGCCACATACAACCCAATATGACCTGCAGTGGGCCAGATGATTAAAATAATAACACAATAATACAAAAATAATGTCAATTCCAAAATTTCTATGTCTAATTTCTATGTTTTAGAGTGAAAAAAGTAAAATTATATTATCAAAATTTTTTTATCCTTTAAAAAAATGTGGAAAAATATGAACAACCATGATCAAAATGAAATTTTGTTGAGAAAAAAAGTCAAATTTTAACAATTTATGCCATTATTTAGCCTCAGCTTCTCATTTTCACATGTTCATTACGACTTACAGATCACAGTGGATCTAGAAATACACAAAACGTTTAATAGCAGACAGAATATTGGTACAATTATTCTTAATTCTTTTAAGACATTTCAGGTTGTTCATATTTGTTCAGGTTTTTCACATTTTTTGTAAAAGGCTAGTCTGTAAATGTTAACATTTTTGTGTAATTTTACTTTTTTTTTCACTAAAACAAAGAGAAAAAATTTTGGTTTTCATTATTTAGAGTTTATTATGATAGTATTTACTGGTCTGACCCACTTTAGATGGAATTGACCTAAAATTATTTTGATGTCCGTGATAGTTAATATCTTCAGTGTAGTTTTTGTGTTTCAATAATTCATCCCAGGGGCCGGACTGGACCCTTTGGCGGGCCCCTGGGCCGCATGTTTGACACCCCTGCTTTAAGCTTTAAACTCAACCTGAAACTACTTAGAACAGAACAAGTACAAGAACAACATGAATATATTTGACTTATATGGAAGGGAATGTCCTCTAGTTTCTGTGTTTAACCCTATAACACCAAACGTATCATATTTGATACATGACTTTGAAGCCCTCTATATCAGGGGTCCCAAACATGCAGCCCGGGGGCCAAATCCGGCCTGCCAAAGGGTCCAATCTGGCCCGTGGGATGAATTTGTGAAATGCAAAAATTACACTGAAGATATAAACAATCAATGGTGTCAAAATCATTTTAATTCAGGTTCCACATACAGTCCAATTAGATTTCAAGTGGGTCAGACCAGTAAAATATTATCATAATAACCTATAAATAATGACAACCCTACATTTTCACATTGGTTTTTTTTGGTGTAAAAAGGTAAAAATTACATGAAAATGTTTACATTACCAAACTTTCACCCGTGGGGTGAAATTGCAAAGTGCAAGTTAGGGCATCAAACTCAAAACTAATATCATACTAACCTATAAATAATGACAACTCCAAATTGTTTTAGTGCAAAGAATAGCGTTCAATTATGAAAGTGTTTACATTTACAAACTATCCAAACAAAAAGGATGCAAATAACCTGAAAAAAATGGAATTTGTTAAGCAATATAAGTGCAATTTTAACAATTTTCTGCCTGTTACTAAATGTTTTGTGCATATGTATAAATGATAAGTCGAGGCATAATATTGATAAAATTGTACTTATATTTCTTAACAAATTCTGTTTTTTTTCAGATTATTCACATCCTTTTTGTTTGGATAGTTTATAAATGTAAATATTGGCATAATTGAACATTATTTTTTGCACTAAAACAGTTTGGAGTTGTCATTATTTATTGGTTATCATGCTATTAATTTACTGGTCCCGCCCACTGGAGATCAAATTGGGCTGAATGTGGTCCCTGAAAGAAAATGAGTTTGACACCCCTGCTCTACATGATCAGTGGGATATTCTTTTTCTTGAAAAACCTGATGTATACAATTAGATACATGCAATACACAGATAATCCACCAGGGGGGAGGAATCAGTTCACCAGAGGACTTTCCAGTGACACTACAAGATTGTCATTAATAAGGAAGGAGGAAGAACTTTGACAATTTTGAAAAGGAATTACCAATTTGTTAGACATGTTTGTGTTATATTATGATTTTTTTTTTTTGTTCAAAAATAATTATTTTATTTATTAGCATTGAGACCCGATGTATCAAATATGATAGAAAACTGAAAATCATACATGGAAATTGATAGTTGAAAAAATAAAATATTTGAAGGACCAATAAAGGCTCCAGTTTCAAAGAACTGGAATTTTCTGTCAGTGATTTAATGGTTCAGGCTTTACAGGGTTAATATATAGAGGTAGGCTAATATATATATATATTTTTTTCAATATCGGCCTTAATTTATTTTTGAAAGATGATATTTGATCAGGCATGTGTGGGCAGCACTTGAAGTTTAATAAATATTAAAACAGTGCTATGTGTATGCGTATTAATAATTTAATTTATTTTGCTGCATAAAAATCCTAATTACTTGAGTGTTTCAATTGTATTTTACAGTCAATGTGCTTTAACCAAAAAAAAAAAAAAAAAAAAAAAAAAAAAATCAGCCTTAAATATCGGCCTCAAAAATGGACCGACAGAATTTTTTAAAAATCGATATCGGCCTTAGAAAATCCCATATTGGTCGACATCTATTAATATATACAAACTACACTTACATTGATAGTTATATAGATACTGTTGAATATTATCTAGTTTCTGTGTTTAACCCTTACAGACCTAGAACTATGCTTGTGGTATCTTCGTAATCACCCCCCCTCACATCTATAATTTTCTAAGTGATTTATTACTGTTGATATAATGTTATTCTCTGCATTTTCCATTTTTCAGTTAAAATCCTGTATTGTCCTGTATTACAGTTAATGATCATGTAAATGTTCATAAAAGCTAAACGTGAATCCAAAGGTTATTATCATATCATTAACTGAACATAAAAGCGAGTGTCTGCATCCACTGTCATTTGTCAAACTACATGGGTTTTACTGGTGAATCAATGTAGCTGAAAATGACCATGTTTCCACATTCACACTGTGGACTCTGAATGTCCAAAGCAGACTCATCTGATACTGGCGGAAAAGCAGAGGAACTGCATTTAGCCTGAAATATTTACAGGTATTGGCAGAACTACTGGAGTTAAAGTTAACGTATTAAACATTTTAGATCAGTAGATGCTCTTGGTCGATGGTAGTTTAGGGTTTATGCGGCTGAAACACAAACCTAAACTACAGTTTCTAAACATAAATCAGTAAGTGCTTATATATAAGTGGGTTGGGCTATACATACATACATACATACATACATACACATACATATATACATACATATAAACATAAAAATAAACATACATACATTCATACATACATACATATATGCATATAAATACATACATACATACATACATACATACATACATATAAACAGATATACATACATACATGCATGCATGCATGCATACATACACATACATATAAACATACATATATACATTCATATAAACATAAAAATAAACATACATACATTCGTACACACATACATATATACATACATATAAACATACATACATACATACATATAAACATATATTCCATACATACATACATACATACATACATACATACATACATACATACATACATACATACATACATACATGCATGCATGCATACATACATACAAGCATACATGAATACATACATACATACATACATACATACATACATACATACACACACATACATATAAACATATATATATATATATACACATTCATATAAACATAAAAATAAACATACATACATTCGTACATACATACATATATGCATATAAATATATACATACATACATACATACATACATATATACTTACATACCTAAATATATACATACATACAAACAGACAGATATACATATAAACTTACATACATACATACATACATACATACATACATACATACATACATACATACATACATACGAGGGCCGTTCAATAAGTTCATGGCCTCACCCAGAACAGAACAACACAGACTGATAATTTATATTTTATTTTTCAACATAATCTCCATTTACAGCAATGCACTTGGTCCATCGATGTTCAAGCATCACTATCCCATCACGAAAGAATGTAACATCCTGTATTATAACAACCAGTATTTCTGGGTGAGGCCATGAACTTATTGAACAGCCCTCGTACATACATTGGCTTCATCTGGTCAGAAACTTCCTCAAGTTTCTTTAACATATAACTGAAACACAACCTAAACATAAATAAATAAGTATAGCCCTAACACTAATCCTTATCTCTATCTGTTAAACTTACAATTTAATTTTCCATGTATATTATCTTGTTGTGGAAATTCTTCTCATAAATATTTAAGTGGCTGTCGGGGTGGTAATCATGAGCGTTGTGATTTATTCCTGTGTTAATTATTAGCAGTAGATAATGACTTTGCTTTGGCGAACTACAACAGATCACTTCCACAGGATGTATGGTGTGCTGTTTTTATTTTGCCGGGGGGGGTGGGGGGGTAGAGTGGAGAGGAAGTAAAATGAGAGTCTGTGTGGGAATAAAGAGGTCACTGTATGCCAAAGCAATTACCTTTCTAGTCCTCTTGCCCTGCCAATACTGTGCGTCGAGGAGAGAGAAAGAGAGGTCAGCGAGGAAATAAATATATGTGCGGTCAAGCTCTCAGTTTTCTAAACATCTGCTTTCCTCGAGTTTAAATGGCAGCTCTGAGTCAGTATCATCTCAGGATCTTGCATATATTTGTCAGACTTGGCTCCGGTTCGGCTGGACGACTTCAGACCAGCGTTGACTAGGGTTAGGATTAGAGAAATAACAGAAGACATTTAAAGACAACATGCATATATTTGATGTCATTTAACCCTTTCATGCATCGTGGTCACTACAGTGGACAGCTTTTCTCTTGCATATTCATGGGTTTTGTTTTTTTAGTTCCATATCAGCCAATATAGCGGACACATATGCATCATTTTAAACACTGCAAATTCATACCATTACACTAACTTTGCTTTTCTAGATAAACCTGATCTTCACGAACATGTTTTAGTGTAAATCAATTGCTGATATTAGACTGTAATTAGCAGTTTGTTTGTTTTTTTTGCATATTATCTCCATGAAGTGAGTAACAACTACTAATAGAGTACGCTAAAATGTGAGAAAATGGCATTAAAAATGTGTTTATTTCATAGTTTTCATACAGAACATCAATTTCTAATGATGGGCTATAAATAATAAATGTTTCTTTGCTTCAAAAATTAAACGCATGGTGTCCAGCTGAGAGGACATTTTTGTAACTCGATGAAAAATAGGTTCATAAAAAAATTTCAATTGCATTGTTTTTTCATGCCAAAAGAGGAATAAAATTACCCAAGAAAAAAATATTGACTAAGGTTCTCATAATTCATGGGTTAAAGGGGATATGTGGCTGAAACACAACCTAAACTAGATTTTTTTTTTAACATAATATGTATAACTCGACCCTAAACTCTTAACTAGGGTTCAGGATTAGAAGACATTTAAGGACTACATGCATATATTTGAGTTATAGTGATAATATTATATTGAATATGATGTAGTGTCTGTGTTTAACTCTATTTTTGTGGTGACTTCCCAATCATTTTCCCTCTACATCTATCTTTTTCTACGTGATTTATCACCGTTTATTATAATATTATTCTCTGCATTTTGCATTATTCAGTGGAAATCATATATTTTCCTGTATTAAATTGACTGATTGTGTAGCTGTTCATAAAAGCTCAGAATGAATTAAATGGTTATTATATCAAAACAGAAAAAACTGCATAAAATCTAACATTTAAATCATTAACTGAACATAAAAATAAGTGTCTACAGTACAACCACTGTCATTTGTCAAATTACATGAGTGATGTCCAAAGTAGACTCATCTGATACCACCGGAAAAGCAGAGGAACTTCATTGTACCTGAAATATTTAAAGGTACTGGCAGAACTATTGATTATTAAAGTTAAGTTATTAAACATTTTAGATCAGTAGATGCTCTTGGTCAATGGTAGTTTAGGTTTTATGCGACTGAAACACAAACCTAAACTACAATTTCTAAACAAATGCATAAGTGTAGATATCCTCCAGAGACCCAGGAAAGTGAAAGTTTTAGCTTTTTACATAAAAGTGTTTGTCTTGATTGGAAACTGAATAATGCAACAGTTTTTTCAGATACATTTTAGAAATGATTTTTTTAATGGAATGTCCTTTTCAATAGACAACATTTTTTAAGTGAAATTGTCAAACTTTTGTTTCCTACAGAGGACAAAAATTCATTACTGGATATCAGGAGAGTAAATAAATGGTT